>NC_079190.1:221743576-222053788 GCF_029499605.1 Hyla sarda
CTGAGGACAAGCAGGGCTCTGTACAGTGAGGCTCTGTGACACACTACTGGCTCACACAGCTGGTTGACAAGCCAGGAGCCTGCACAGAGCCCTGCTTGTCCTGCCCTCACTTCCTGTATTTGGTCTCCACAGAGACACACAGGCAATAACTCCATATTTTTACCCAAAAATATACACATTTTCTAACTATCTACATTATCTACATTATGTAAAAGTTTTTGCAAATGACAAGTATGCTTAAATGGTTTACAGATATTTCTCAGTCGGCTCCATTGAGGGTCACAGAGAGCATGGGTTTATCTGGCTGCCACTAGGCATACAAAAAGAAAGTCGTCCCCTCCTGGCAGGATATACGTTGCCTACTGACCCTGAGCTAATCAGTTTTAGCTTAGTGTCAGTAGAAGGCAGACACAGGTCTGAAGCTCTCCAGACCTTTTTTTATTCTATAAGCTAGGGCCTGTTGTAGGTTCTTTCCTCCTTTTTATTTCTTGTTTTTTAGGTGGGGGTTCAGGAGCATGGCGCTACCTGTTCCCCATATGTGGCTAAGGGACACAGGGCATAGAGTATGCACTGTTAAACCCTTCCTGCCAATGGCCAGCTCCTGGGGGTTGCACCTTGGTTCCAGGTCCCCCTATCCTCCCTGCTCGTCCCGCTGTCTCAGCCTGACGTAACGCAGGTGACAAATTGCTGGCTGAAGACATCTTAGGTGAGTATCCCCCCCTCTTTCTCTCTTCCTTACTTAGGGGGCCCCTTATACTGGGGCCCCAGGGGGGTTTTTCCTTCATTTTTATTATTATAGGGGGCAGGGATGCGGGCTCCGGTCTTATATATGCAGTGTCAGGACTCCGGGGGCTGCGGGGCAGCTCTCCTCCGCCTCCCCTTTGCAATCCCCGACACTGCTTACTCACTTTCTTCGGCTCTGGCACACCGAATGCAGCACCTGTCAGCTGGGCTGCAGTCCCGCGGCTGGCTCCACAGTTTACTTTCATTTTCGCCCGCTTCTCGGGCATGGCATGCAGCGGGCAAGAAATTACGGCTGCGGGCTGGTCCAGCACTTAACTCCGCCCACTCTTCGCATCGGCATGCTGGACGGGGCCTCCCAGCCTCCTCCTGTTGCCGGCCAACGATCTTTCAGCTTCTGTACTCCTCCCTCTCCTCTTCCAATAGGGTCCATCTGGGTGGCCATTTCACCTCAGCAGCTACCTGCCTCTTGATCTCTGGACACAGGACAGCTACAGCCTGCTTTTCAGCTCCAGCTGCGGGACACAGAACCTGGGTGAGATTTCTCCAATTTATTTGCTGACTGCTTCCTTACTAGCACTTATGTCCGACCCCAGACCCAAACCAACCCCCAGACCTGCGACCACAGCCTTAGTCACCTACTATGCTTGCGTGGGCTGCAAGACCAAAATGGCTGGTGGTTCCACCGAATCCACCTGTTCCTCCTTCTCCACCATGCGCACCATCCCACCTGTAACTCAGGATGTCCTCCTGGAATGTGCGGTGTCCACCCCTCCCCCAGAATGGGTTTCATTTCTTCATTTTCTCAGTCGATCTCCGACCTGGCTAGGGTCTCCAGATCAGTGGCCTTTGCTTTGGAGTGGTCTTCCCTGCGTATGACCCCCAGGGAGTCCCGTTCAGTCTCTCCTGACCCCCGCTTTCAGCGCTCTCGCAAGCACCCTAAAGTAATTTAGTCTGGCTCTTCTCCAGAGTCGTGTACTTGGGATTGACATTCTTCCCATAGATCTCGCTCCTCTTCCCCAGCTTGCCGGCAGCGCCTCCTCTCTAGGGGCCGTTCCCCCGGTGACCATCCCAGGTCCCCGACTCCTTGTTCTAGGTCTAACACGCCTCTGTCTAAGGCTACCACTTCACGCTCCCACTCTCCAGGGGAAGTAGCGGATGACGGGTCGGAATCCACCTTGGATCATGAGGACCACTCTGCCGTGTCTGATATGGTGGACGGTTTGGTGTCAGCCATCAGAGACACTTTTCATCTGGAGGACCCAAGAACTTCGGATCCTGATCCGGAAGTTTCTTTTCGCCGCTCTCTGCGTTCTCCCAAGGCTTTTAGTTCTCGTGCGGAATTTGCCGCCTTGGTGGATGCGCCTTGGAAGCATCCGGACAAACGATTCCAGGGAACCAAGAAGATTAAAGCTCAGTTTCTTTTTCCTGCGGATCTGGTTTCCAAGTTGACAACGCCACCTGCAGTTGATCCTCCAGTTTCTCATCTGTCCAAATCGACTATCCTGCCTCTAGCGGATGCGGCATCCCTTAAGGATCCTGCGGACAAGAAGATCGAGAACTTGGCAAAATTTGCCTGTGAAGCGGCAGGTTTGTCCTTGCTTACCCACCTTCGCATCTGCTTGGGTGGCCAAGGCAGTTTCGGTTTGGGCTTCTCAGTTACGGCATGGCATCCTGTCAGGCGCACCTCGGGAGGACTCGGCAGATTTCGCTCGCCAACTCTCAGGCCGGAGACTTCCTCTGTTCAGTGGCCTTGGAGTCAGCCCGATGCACGGCTTTTGCCTCAGGTAATTTGGTTGCGATTCTTAGCTCCATGTGGCTGAAGGCATGGGATGCATATGCTGCTTCGACGAAATCTCTAACAGTTGCTTTTCTCCGGTTTTCGGCTCTTTGGGAAATGCCTAGATGAAATTATTTCCGAAGCTACTGGGGGTAAAAGTTCTCTGCCGCAGAACAAATCTCGCCGCTCCAATCCCAGTCAGGAGGCGGCTTCCTTTCGGTCCTTTGTATCAGGTCGCCTTCCCAAACAGGCGCACTCCCCCAAGCCCCTTCTTTCAAGGCACGTCCTTCCTGGAAGTTAGACAACCGTTCGGGCGGTTTTGCGGCCAAGTCTGGTAACCGTAAGCCTCCCTGCTCCTGAAGGGACACCCCCACCCGTTTCCTTTTCTCGGGTGGGAGGGCGTCTGTCATTTTTTTTCCGGGAAATTGGCTAGCACAGGTTCAGGACTCCTGGGTCCGGGATGTCATATCCGATGGTTAGCGGATAGTTTGTCTTCCTTCCCTTGGATCGTTTCTTCCGATCCTGCCCTCCTCGTTCCTTCTTTGGCGGCGGCCTTTCAGGTCGCTTTAAGTACCCTCCTCGCTCAGGGAGTGATTGCACCAGTTCCTCCAGGGAGCGTTTTTCGGGGTTGTACTCGAATCTCTTTGTTGTCCCCCAAAAAAGAGGGCTCTGTCCATTCCCACCCTGGATCTCAAGCTACTCAACGGCCATTTACGGCTATGTCATTTTCACATGGAGTCCCTCCGCTCCTTGGTGGCTTCCATAGATCAGTGGGAGTTCCTTTCTTCCGTGGATATCTGGGATGCCTATCTGCACATCCCTATTTTCCCTGCCCATCAGCATTTCCTCCACTTCGCTGTCCCTGCGGGTCACTTTCAGTTCGTGGCTCTTCTTTTTGGCCTAGCTACAGCTCCCAGGGTTTTCACCAAAGTCATGGCAGCAGTGATTGCCATCCTTCTGGCCCAGGGGATCTTGGTCCTCCCTTACCTGGATGATCTTTTGATCTAAGCCCCGTCCTGGTCCTAAAACTGATCTGTGATCTTTGGGGGACCCCAGACGTGGATCTCTTCGCGTCTCGCCACAACAGACAAGTTCCTTGCTTTGTTGTGAAGTCTCGAGACCCTCTAGCTCTAGTGGTGGAGGCACTTGTTATCCTGTGGTCGTCCTTCTGTCTTCCTTACCTCTTTGCGCCTCTCCCTCTCTTGCCCAAGGTTCTGAGGAAACTCAAGGCGGAGGGCGTTCCCGCCATTCTGGTGGCTCCAGACTGGCCCTTGCATGCGTGGTACGCTGTCGTAATTTGGCTGGTCGCTGACGTACCACTGTGCCTTCCAGTTCACCCTGATCTGCTCTCCCAGGGTCCTCTCTGCCACCCCAGTTTATTGTCTCTGCATTTGACAGTGTGGCGGTTGAAAGAGCGGTTTTGAGAGCTCGGGGGTTTTCTTCCTGGGTTCCTTGCGCCATGCTTCGAGCTTGGAAGCCTTCCTCCGCTAGGATTTACCACCACACTTGGCGGGCTTATTTACGGTGGTGTGAGGTTCAGTCCATCTCCCCAGTCGTTTTTTCCTTTCCGTGCCACCATTCAGTTCTCCCACTCCTCCTTGGGATCTCAACCTGGTGCTTAGCGCTTTGAGGGAGGCTCCGTTCGAACCTCTCCGGAACACCTCGCTTCGTATCCTTTCGTGGAAGGTCACCTTCCTCATCGCAATTACCTCTATTAGGGACAAAGTGATTTTTCAGCTGCCTCCCTTCTTCTTGCCCAAGGTGGTTTCCCCCTTTCACATGAACGAGGAGATCGTTCTTCCTTATTTTTGTCCGGCTCCATTCAACGCTAAGGAGCGTTCCCTACAAAGTCTGGACGTTGTTCGAGCTGTCACCTCGTCCTTTCCGAAGGGTGACTCCTTCTTTGTGGTTCGAGATGGTCGCAAGGGTCTTCCGGCTTCCAAGGTGACCATTTTGCGGTGGATCCAGTCTGATATCTCGGAATCATACCGTCGTAAAGGGAAGGTCCCACCTTTTCGGGTGACTACGCATTCCATGCGTTCTGTTGGGGCTTCTTGGGCGCTCTGCAATAGGGCTTCGGCCTTGCAAGTCTGTAAAGCGGCCACCTGGTCGTCCTTGCACACTTTACTAAATTCTACCAGGTGCACACGTTTGCGTCTGCTGACACTGGTTTGGGTCGCAAAGTGTTGCAGGCGGCAGTGGCTCAGTCTTCTGCCTGATTCTGAGTTGGGTATTTTTCCCACCCCGGGGACTGCTTTGGTACGTCCCACGGTCTCTGTGTCACCCCAATGGAGCCGACCGAGAAAAGTAGATTTTTTTTATGCTTACCGTAAAATCTCTTTCTCTGAGGATCCATTGTGGGACACAGCACCCACCCATTGTGTTTGTTGCTATGGTTCAGTTTTCTGTCCGAGGGGTTGTTTTCGGTTGCTTTTTTGTCTGGTTCCCTCGGACACCTGCTGGTTTCCTTCTCTGTCGGTCCACTCCTACTGCTTTGGGACCAAACTGATTAGCTCAGGGTCAATAGGCGGGGTATATCCTGCCAGGAGGGGTTGACTTCCTTTTTGTATGCCTAGCGTCAGCCTCCTAGTGGCAGCAAGATATACCCACGGTCTCTGTGTCCCCTAATGGATCCTCCAAGAAAGAGATTTTACGGTAAGCATACAAAAATCTACTTGTTTTAGATTGTAAATTCCCCAATTGTTGCAGGGATAAGAATCCACCTTAGGTTTGCCATCTCCTGTTTATTTTTTGTTTCCTCTCTTTAGGGTCTTTTAGGTTTTGCAGAGTCCTGTAGCCTTCCCATATCTATACATTTTGACAGCGCTGGCTGGTGAGTTTCCGGACATAAGACTTTGTTTGATCCTTCCTTTCTGGTTATTGATTAGTACAAGTGGCACCCATGTCTGAGACAATGTATGACTTTTATACTTTGTGTGTTGATCAAGAGAGAGTTAAAACAAAATGACTAAAGAGATTGTTTAGAGATTAAAAGCACTGCTATGCAGGAAAAAGAGACAGGTCAGTGTTCTAAGTGCTTTTTATCCACTATGGGTAACAGTGGGCCGAGTGCAATGTATTTGGTACTCACCTGGTTATATTGTGCTGCATGCGAAACACCACTGCTTGCGTGTAGCAAGACAGGACTCTTGTTGGGGATCCCAATGGTCCTTCAGAGATCCTTTCACGGTTCAGAATCCGATGTGGAAATGTTGAAGTTCAAGGAGAGTAGTCAGAGAAGCGCTCGTACGTTCTCCTGTGAGAGCTGGATACTTTGGTTGGTGCCAGGCAGGAAACAAAAACAGTTGGACACTTCAGGATATTGAAGCAAGACTGCTGATTTATTTGATTGGTAGCAGATAACGTGTTTCGAGGGGTTGTTCCCCTTTACCTCAAGTCTAACAGCTGTAACACCTCCATTCACTTGCCATGAGACTTCTGAATATTGCCAGGTGCTGAACTTGGCAATGTTTGGAATTCCTATTGACTGGAGTAGTGTTTGAGCATGCACACTGTTGCTGCATTCACCTGGGAAACAGTTTGATCTGTGTTCCTGTGATTGGTGGTGCCAGTGGATGGACCCCCTACTAATCAGCTAGTTATCCCCTATACTGAGCTTTAAATCTTGGAATGACCTCTTTAAATGGTTAAAAGGGCACTGTCATTATTAAAATTATTTTTTTGCATATGATACAGCAGGTAAAATAAATAGGATTTGTAATTTATTCCCTGTAAAAAAAACTAAAATGTCTGTGACTTTCATGGCCTTATAAATCTGGCCACTAGGGGTCACCCTTCTGGTCCAGACCGCATTCTGTCTGCTCAAAAGCACAGACTTTGGTCTCCCTGTTTCATACACAAGCAGAGAGCGAGTGCTATTCACTGCCTATGGCCAGACAGCACTTCCTGAGTTTGGTCTGTGCTTTTGAGCAGACAGAAGGTAGTCTGGACCAGAAGGGAGACCCCTAGTGGCCAGATTTATAAGGTCATGAAAGTAAGATAAAAATCCTTTATTTTTATTTTTTTACAGGGAGTAAATTACAAATCTTATAAATTTTTACCTGATAATTTTAATGACCGTGCCCATTTAATTATTTTTTGTGTTTTGACTTCTAAAAGTTTTTTAAAACTTTATAATGTATACCTTGCAGTGTTTTTCAGTAGCTGACTTTTTACATTGTGAATCAGAGGAAGATTGCAGCGCTTAGTGCTAATCATTCTCAATTACTGTGTTTTTTTTGTACTTAAAATTTTTTATTATACAATATTTTTTTTTAAATATATTTTAATAGTTTAAGGATTAATGGAAATATTACTCAGTGCAGTGCTGCTGACTTCTCTTTACTTTTTCCTAGTCCGGTTGTATTCAGTGTGGATGACACCGTACTCGAGGCCCATTTTGTTCTCGCCACTCTCTCAGATGCAGATTATTCCTCACAGTCCCAGAACCACAGGTACTTTATCTGTGTAATAAATGTGTTGCTCTGCTTTCTCCATGGATGCTGGAAGCTCCATTGACTCCATTTGAATAAAAATTGGATGCTTATAAATGTAGTAGCCCAATATTGTCCACACAAGACAGAAAAGCCAATCTCCTATTGACGTGGCTGTGCAGGAGACACATTCTGCAGATTGGTGGGAGTCCCAATAATCCTACATTGATGTCCATCAAGGTAATATCTTTGTGAACCATTTTAGAGACCATCAAGAGTGAGTCTTACTTTAAGGTTTTCCTCATTCAAGTTTTCCAGTTCAGTGGGATGGTCATATGTCAATATAAAACAATATCAACTCAAAATTAAAATGAGAAAAAATTGTGACAAAGATGTCACTAGACCACCCCCACCTATATAACATTCTCTGAAAACTCTGCCAATTTCTCCCTAACAAAGGTTTCACTGTTAACCTTAGGGTATGTGCAGATACAGAACAATACAAAAACTACACTGAAAGCAGCCTAAAATTCTGCTTCAAAATCCTCATGTGTTACATTCAGATTTTGCTGTTGTTTTTGGTGCAGATTAAGCTTCCAACTTCCATGGTGAAAATCAGCAACATTTGTACAATAGATAAAACTGTAGACTTGAAAATCTGCAGCATGCCTAGAATCAGCTGTGAGTAATGTTAAACGTGTTGTTAAATTCAGATTTGCTAACATTATACTGTACTGTCATGGCATTTTGAAAAGCCACCATTAAAATGTACCTGTCATTTCAAGTAACTTTCCTGTAAGCATTGTCATGTATGTGTACATAAGAAGTAGCACTATACCTGGCCATTATATAACTTTTATATACAGTGTGGTACAAAAGTATTTAGTCAGCCACCACTTGTGTAAGTTCTCCCACTTAAAAAGATGAGGCCTGTAATTTTCATCATAGGTATACCTCAACCATAAGAAAGATACCATAAAACCATTAAAAGAAAAATGCATAAAATCACGTTGTCTGAGTTTTTAAAGAATTTATTTGCAAATTATGGTGGAAAATAAGTATTTGGTCAATTACAAAAGTTCATCTCAATACTTTATCAGTGGCCTTGTATGTCTTTCTAATAATTGCTCCCACAGTTGAATTCTTCACACCAAGCTGCTTGCCTATTGCAAATTCAGTCTTCCTAGCCTGGTGCAGGTCTACAATTTTGTTTCTGGTGTCCTTCGACAGCTCTTTGGTCTTGGCCATAGTAGAGTTTGGAGTGTGACTGTTAGAGGTTGTGGACAGGTGTCTTTTTTACTGATAACAAGATCAAACAGGTGCAATTAATACAGGTAACGAGTGGAGGACACCCTATTAACGACTCAGGACGTAAATGTACGTCCTGGTGCGGTGGTACTTAACACACTAGGACGCACATCGGAGCGATGCTCGGATCATGCGCGGCTGGTCCCGGCTGCTGATAGCAGCCAGGGACCCGCCGCTATCGCACGGATGTCTGCCATTAACCCCTCAGATGTCATGTCATCACGTCATCTGCAGCGCTGCGGTCACTAGAATGGATGATCGGATTGCCCACAGCACTGCTGCGGAGATCCAGTCATCCAGAACGGCAGACTGAGGTCCCCTCACCTGTCTCCACTGCCTTCCACGGGTCTTCTGCTCTGGTCTGAGATCGAGCAGACCAGAGCAGAAGATGACTGATAACACTGATCAGTGCTATGCCCTATGCATAGCACTAAACAGTATTAGGAATCGAATGATTGCTATAATTAGTCCCCTAGGGGACTATTAAACTGTAAAATTAAAAGTAAAAAAAATTAGAAAAATCCCCTCCCCCAATAAAAATGTAAATTGTCCCATTTTCCAAATTTCACCCCCAAAAAGTGTAAAAAAAAAATAAATAAAATGTATAAACATATTTGGTATCGCCGCGTGCGTAAATATCCCATATATTAACCCCTTAATGATCTTGGCTGGCTCCCGCGATATAACGTGGGGTCACGCGGTGACCCCGTGTCATATTGGGTCGGGTTATTAATTAAACCGCATGGTCAATGGCGTATGCACAAAAAATTCATAAGTCCAAAATAACGTAGTTTTGCTCACTTTTTATATCATGTAAAAATTAATAAAAAGCGATCAAAAAGTCTGATCAATATAAAAATGGTACAGCTAAAAACTTCAGATCATGGCGCAAAAAATGAGCCCTCATACCGCCACTTACATGGTAAAATAAAGTTATAAGGGTCAAAAGATGACAATTTTAAACGCAAAATTGCGTTTTTTGTTCAATTTCGTCGCACGACGATATTTTTTTTTCCATTTCGCCGTGGATTTTTGGATAAAATGACTGTCACTGCAAAGTAGAATTGGTGGCACAAAAAATAAGCCATCATATGGATATTTAGGTGCAAAATTGAAAAGGGTTATGATTTTTAAAAGGTAAGGAGGAAAAAATGAAAGTGCAAAAAATGGAAAAACCCGTGGTCCTTAAGGGGTTAAAATATAATGTTAATGAAACCATACGGTGAACAGCGTGAACGTAAAAAATAAAATTTAAAAAGTCCAAAATTGCGGCATTTTTTTTTTTTTATTTCACTCCCCAAAAAATGTATAAAACATTTATTAAAAGTTTTATATATGCAAATATGGTATCAATAAAAAGTACAGATCACGGTGCAAAAAATTAGCCCTCATACCACCGCTTATACGGAAAAATGAAAAAGGTATAGGTCTTTAAATAGAGGGATTTTAAACGTACTAATTTGGTAAAAAAGTTTGTGATTTTTTTTTTTTTTGCGCAACAGTAATAAAGAAGTATGTAATCATGGGTTTAATTTTAATCGTATTGACCCAAAGAATAATGAACACATGTCATTTTTATCGTAAATTGTACAGCGTGAAAACAAAACTTTCTAAAAGTTGCTAAATTTTGGTTTTCTTTTTAATTTCCCCACACAAATAGTATTTTTTTGGTTGCGCCATACATTTTATGGTAAAGTGAGTGATAGCATTACAATGGACAACTGGTCACAGAAAAAACAAGCCTTCATACTATTCTGGGATGAAAATATAAAAGTTATGATTTTTTTAAGGCGAGGAGGAAAAAAAACTAAAACGTAAAAATAAAATTGTCTGAGTCCTTAAGGGGTTAAAGAAGAAGATACAGGTCTGTGAGAGCCAGAAATCTTGCTTGTAGGTGACCAAATACTTATTTTACCGAGTAATTTACCAATTCATTCATTAGAAATCCTACAACGTGCTTACCTGTATTTTTTTCCCCCTATTCTGTCTCTTAGTTGAGGTATACCTATGATGAAAATTACAGGCCTCTCTTATCTTTTTAAGTGGGAGAACTTTCACAATTGGTGGCTGACTAATTTGTTGCCCCACTGTATGTCATTTTTCACCGCATGTCTACTGTCTAAGAGGAGAAAGATTCTGCCCATCTATCTCACTGGACCACACTCTTAGTTGCATCGGCATGGAAGACATTTTAGAGCAGTACTGAGAAGTGTAAACTTTGAATTCAGCACTGGAGTATATAGTCATTATAAGCTTCTGTGGTCTCTCTGCAGTATCTCTGCCTGTCTGCTCTCTCCAGTGTCTACTTTCACTCCTTCTTCTCCACAGACTTCTATGGGCAGCCTGTAACTTGTTGCCTCTTTTGCACATTTACAGAGTGACTAATGAGTTTAGGAGGGGATGGGGAGCCTGTTGAGGGAAGAAATAAGCATTTTTCCTCTGGTATTTTATATATTTATGTGTTATTGGTTTATAAAATCTCAGGATTACCTCTTCTTTCCTATTGCCCATGCCAGGAACCTGAAGTCTGTGCTAGTCATGGTGTTATGACCACTGTTTTGACCACACTGGTTGCTATTAGCTGTCAGCATAAAACACAGTACAGATATTTTATGCAGCGGACCTCCACCCATAGAGATGATTCATAGGGGTATTCCAGGAAAAAAACTTTTTTTTATATATATCAACTGGCTCCAGAAAGTTAAACAGATTTGTAAATTACTTCTATTAAAAAATCTTAATCCTTTCAGTACTTATGAGCTTCTGAAGTTAAGGCTGTTCTTTTCTGTCTAAATCCTCTCTGATGAAACCTGTCTCGGGAAACGCCCAGTTTAGAAGAGGTTTGCTATGGGGATTTGCTTCTAAACTGGGCGTTTCCCGAGACAGGTGTCATCAGAGAGGATTTAGACAGAAAAGAGCAACCTTAACTTCAGAAGCTCATAAGTACTGAAAGGAATAATATTTTTTAATAGAAGTAATTTACAAATCTGTTTAACTTTCAGGAGCCAGTTGAAATATAAAAAAATGTTTTTTCCTGGAATACCCCTTTAATGGTGGAGACAATTGTAAAACCTAACGGACTTCTTTTACATCTTTTTTAGGCCTTGTCTACCAAATGATGATGATTTTCTGGGAGATGACCTTGACTACATGATTGCTATGGAAACCACTCTAGCTGAAGCCTCCTCACCGCCACGTAGTCCAACATTCAGTCATCCTCTCCCTGTACACGAAGAACAAGAAGGAGAGAGTGAAGATGAGCAGGAGCAGGAGATCCCAGGGACACCACCGAATAAGAAGGTAAGAAGTCGTCATGTCCATCATCTGATTGCTGCAAACATAATCACCAGGACTGGGAGCCACCTTCCATAACTGCATCTCACTCTATGGTTGGTGCCACCCTGTCCAGTTCTTTCCCATACAGGTCATAACAACACAGTCTGTTGCCTTGTCTGTGTAGCACACCCTAGATACCCGGTCTGTCTTTAGCTGTTTACTGGTAACAGTGCCCATACAATCCCTGGCAAAATGATGGCTGTAATACTGAGCTGCAATCACACTGCAGCACTGTACAAGTTGGGAGTCTGCCTTGCAACTTTGATCACTGCTGGTCATAGAAGCTTGATCGCCAGGACTAGCATCACAAAGGTGTCTTTTGAAGGCCTCATACATATGTTTATTGTATAAAATTAGACACAGACTTACCACTGATTAAAATTGCAGCAGTAGACTCTATGCAGCAAAGCTTTCCTACAACCTTTGTCCACCATGCTTATATGCAGCAGTGGTCACAGAGAAGTACATTGAGGACACTGTCTTTTAGCATCAATCACAAAGCAGCAATAAGCATTACAATAGTCCCCAGACCTGCCATGGCTATATGCCTAGTAGGCTATGCCCTGTGCAAATCACCAATTTAGGCCTCAAATGTACATGGCGCTCTCTCACTTCTGAGCCATGTAGTTCGTCCGCAGAGCATTTTACGTACACATGGGGTATTTCCGTACTCAGAAGAAATTGTGTTACACATTTTTGGGGTCATTTTCTCCTTTTACCTCTTGTGAAAATGAAAAGTATGGGGCAACACCAGCATGTTAGTGTAAAAATGTTGTATTTTTTTTACACTAACATGCTGGTGTAGCCCCCAACTTAACCTTTTCATAAGGAGTTAAAGGAGAAACATCGCCCCAAATTTTGTAGTGCAATTTCTCCCGAGTACAGAAATACCCCATATGTGGCCCTAAACTGTTGCCTTGAAATACGACAGGGCTCTGAAGTGAGAGAGTGGTCTCCAAACTGTAGCCCTCCAGATGTTGCAAAACTACAACTCCAAGCATGCACAGACTGTCCAAGCATGCTGGGAGTTATAGTTCTACAACATATGAAGGGCCAGATATTGCAGAACTACATGCCCAGCATCCCTGACTGTCTGGCCATGCTGAGAATTGTAGTTTAGCAACATCTGGAGGGCAACAGTTTGGAGACCACCTTATAGTGGTCTCCAAGCTGTGCCACTTCAGATGTTGCAAAACTACAACTCCCAGCATGCCCAGACAGCCAGTGTATGCTGAAAGTTGTAGTTTTGCAACATCTGGAAGACCACATTTTAGAGACCACTACACAGTGGTCTCCAAAACTGTGACCCTCCAGATGTTGCAAAACTACAACATCCAGCATGCCCAGACAGCCTTTGGCTGTGTGGGCATGCTGGGAGTTGTAGTTTTGCAGCTTTTAGATGGCCACAGAGAAGATCACTTACCGCGATCTTCACTGCAGGCTTCTCCGCCGCACTTTCCGGCCGCCGTTCCTCCTGCTGCCGCCGCCTCCGCCAGTCCGAGTGAGTCGGGCCGTGCTCCCCCCTCGTCGCCCGTGTTCCCCCGCTCTTCCCACCGATCGGAAGTTGAAATGAACTCTAACCCGCCCCCCTCTCTATCGGCTCCATTGGGGGACACAGACCGTGGGTGTATGCTGCTGTCTCTAGGAGGTATGACACTATGGCAACAAAAAAGTCAGCTCCTCCCAGCAGGATATACCCACCTCCAGGCCCTGAGCTAATCAGTTTTAAGCTTAGAGTCTAAGGTGGTGGACATGGTCTGGAGTTCTCCCCAGACCAAGTCTTCTGTTTTATTATTTTCCTAGATTTAGGAATGTGTTAGATTTTTTTATTCCATTTTCTTTCCTGTTTTCAGGTGGGGACTCAGGAACTGCGGCTCACTGTTTCCCCATTGCGAGTAAGGGGGCACAGACATTGCGTATATGCGCTGTTCATCCCCCTCTCACCAACGGTCAGCACCTGGGTTTGTACCTCATGGGTCCGGGTCACCCTATCTCCCTGCTCGCCTCGCTCGCACATGGTAGCCCGGCATGATGCAGGTGATAAAAGCTGGCTGAAGACTTCATAGGAAGACTTCATGAGGTAAGTTCTTCTGACTGAGGTGAGTATATTTCCCTTTCTCCTTAGGTACAGATTTGCAACATCTGGAGATCCTCAGTTTTTGGTCCACCTTTCTCATGGGTCTAATGGGGCTAGCCTGGACAGGGGGTCCTTTATTACTGGGGTGAGCAGTGGCAGTTTGGATGGGGCACATTTTTTTCACTTTATTTATATATATATATATATATATATGTGGAAAAGACTGTGTGTCTGTTTTTTACGTTGAAGCGGCTGACAGCCGCGGCGTTCTTCTATGCGGGCGCTCTGAGCGCCGGCTTACTTTCACTTTCAGCAGCGGCTGCTGCCGGCGGCATCTAGTCCGCTCAGTTCCCCGCGAGCGCACATGCATTTGCGGGCACCATTACGGGACTTCTTGTTAATACTTCGGTGGCCTGGTGCGCTTTAGCTCCGCCCACCCAGGGCCGCCGAAGCTTCTCAGGGCGCGAACTGTCCACCAATCAGCGCTGTGCGCACGATTATGGTGGCAGGGGCCAATCAGCGGTGCCCCCTGCTCCTAAAACGCCCCTCACTTGCTATTGGCCGGCATTTCTCCTCTCTGACAGCCTGGAGACCACCACGGGTTCGAGTCCCAGAGTGGGACAGAGTGTTACAGTGTTGTGGTTTTATTTTAAAATAGTTCCATTGTGGTCTATGGGGATCTCAAGGCATGTGAAACAGTAAGATAAGCAGACTGTATCAGCAACACAGTGAAATTGAACACAGTCTTGGGTGAGAGAGGCTTAGATCGGCCTCCGTCTAAACAGTTAACTGGAGTGTTAGCCACTCCTTTAATCTGTTAATACTGTTACTCTAAACTATCTGGTTCTGCTGAACCACTTGTTCTGCCTGCTCCACTGCTCCCCCAGACCCCCCTGCTACTCTACCCCGGTTGTTCTTCCAGACCCGGTGGGTTCGGCCACCCCTCCAGCCTGGGTTCCCTGCCTCTCCCAGTCTATATCCGACTTGGCTCAGGTCTCCCGTTATGTGGTGACTGCCTTGGAGAGGCCCTCCCTAATCCGGTCCTCCGGAGGGTCCCGCTCTTCCCCTATTCTGACACTCTTGCAGCATCATAGGGGTGTCTCATCTGACTCATCCCCCGAGTCTTCTGGCAGGCATGGGCGCTCCCCTCGCAGGCATCGCCCCGTTACTCTGACCTGTAGCAAGCGTCACTCCTCTAGAGAATGCTCCCAGGGTCGCCACTCTGGCTCTCCAGACCCACGTACCAGGTCCGTCTCTCTCTCTTCCAGGGCCGCCTCACACGTTCCCTATTCACCTGGAGAACTTGTGGAAGAAGTTTCTGATTCGGCCTCTGACTCAGAGGACCACACGGATGTGCCTAATGTAGTGTACTTATTGGTTGTGGCCATAAGAGACACCTTCCAGCTAAAGGACCCAGGAACTTCAGACGTGGTCCAGAAGTTTCCTTTCATCGTGTCCGACCTCTTCCAGGGCTGCCTCACCTCGTTCCCATTCACCTGGAGAACTTGTGGATGAGATTTCTGATTCGGCCTCCGACTCAGAGGACCGCACGGATGTGCCTGATGTGGTGTACTCAGTGGTTGCAGCCATAAGAAACACCTTCCATCTAAAGGACCCAGGTACTTCGGACGTGGCTCCAGAAGTCTCCTTTCTTTGTGCCCGACCGACACTCAAGACTTTCAGCTCTCATGCTGAATTTTACGCCCTGCGGGTATCCGTCTGAAGTCACCCTGACAAGAAGTTTCAGGAAACGAAGAAGGTTCAAGAGCGGTATTCCTTCGCCAAGGACCTCATTGCTCGGTGGACCTCCTCTCCAACTGTGGATCCACCGGTCTCCCGCCTCTCTAAGGCGCCTACCCAGCCGTTGGCTGATGCGGCTGCCTTCAAGAATCCAACGGACATGAAGGTGGATACTTTGGCAATCTCAGGTTCTTCCTGCTTTTGCTTCTGTCTGGGTGTCAAAGGCCTTTTTAGTATGGTCTTCCAACTCCGCCAGGGTAGTCTTCAAGATCCCTCCGGAGGATTTATTTAATCTAGCTCTCCGATGCTCCGCGGCCAGAGATTTTTCTGTGTTCTGCTTCCATGTGCAGCCACTGTACTGCCTTTACCACAAGCTACCTGGTAGCCACCGTCCCTTCATGTGACTTTAAGCCTGGAATGCGGACGCCACCTTCAGGAAGTGAGGCGACGGGCGGAAAAAGAGTTCTTTATTACCTCTGGTAAGACTCACAGAACCACTTTCTGTCGTAAGTCCTCCTTCCGGTTCTGCGGACCTTTGGTACCAACAAAGGGTACCAACAAAGAGTCCAGCCAGGCGCCTTCATGGGAAGAGGGCTCCTCTTTCCGATCCCATTCCTCCTGGAGGTCAGCTATCCATTAGCTTGTCCGCTGACCTTTACCAAAGTCCTGGCACCTGTGATAGCCTTTTTACGGACAACAGTTGTTTCCGTGATTCCTTATTTGGACTACCTCCTGATCTGAGCTCCAGCCAGGACCCAGATCCTGGAGAGTCCTAGTCTCAACCTCCAGACCTTGTCTCACTTTGGTTGGATGGTCATTTGGGACAAGCCCAACCGCTCTCCTGGGGCTCCAGTTTGATGTGGCCTCTCCCCGCTTTCGACTCCGCCGACTCTTTTCAAGAGTCTGATGACTTCGGCTCCCTGCTCCAGTTTCCATTCGCTTTTGCATGGATGTCCTAGGTCGATTGGCGGCGGCTGTGGAGGCCGTGCCATTTGCCCAGTTTCATCACTGACCTCTTAAACTGGTGATTTTCTTCTGGTGGGAAAGCTCTCCATTGTCTCTCGACTGCAAGATCGTTCTCTCTCGTCAGTCTTGTCGGTCCTTTATATGGGGGCTTTGTTTTCCATCTCATTTTTTTCGGGGGTGCTCCTTCCTGTCCATCCCTGCCAGTCTGTCAGGCTGGGGAGGTGTTTTCAGGGACCGCCCGGTCTGGGGTCTTGGCCCCCCGAAAAGCCCTTTTCCCCTTCAACATTTTGGGGCCTAGGGCAATTCTTTCTTTGCTTGCTTCTTGGGAATTTCCCTCCTGGGCGGAACTCAGGTTTCCGGCCACCTCAGTTATCTTCAGTCTGGCCGTCCCTGGGATGTGGTCTTCTCGGCCAGTCCTCAGTCGTCCAAGGCCACTGGTCCCTACATCCAGGGGTGTTTGCTGTGATCTGCTCCAGGCGTGGACCTCTGCTTGTCCTGCAACAACCGAAGCGTTCCTCTCTCTTGGTCGAGCCTTGCCCTACCTTGTCTATTTGGTGGTCGGGCTTTGCCCTACCTTATTTGTTTCCTCCCTTTCTTTTCTTTTCGCAGTCCTGAGGAAACTCTCAGTGGGACGTTTCCACCATTCTAGTGGCCCAGCCTGGGCCCGGCCGGGGTGGTACGTCGTCATGGTCAGGCTCTTGAACGACTTAAGGTTGCGCCTTCCCTATCATCCAGACCTCCTATCTCAAGTCTCCTGTGCCACCCCTATTACCGTCTCTGCTTTGACGGCGTGGCGGTCGAGACCGCGGTTTTGAGAGCCGCGGTTTCTCTTCCCAAGTCATTCGCACCATGCTCAGGGCTCGTAAGTCCTCCTCGGCAAAAATTTTTTTTACCACCGTACCTGGCGGTCTTATTTTAGTAGGTGTGAGGCTTAGGTCTTGTGTCCTGTTACCTTTTCGGTTTCCCGTCTTCTCTCTTTCTTTTCCAGCGTCCTCTGGCTTCTAATTCTCATGTCCGGACCTTTCTTCAAGGAGTGGCACATGCTGCCCCTCCTTATCGGTCACCTTCTCCCCCTTGGGACTTGAATCTGGTTCTGGGGGTCCTCCAAGGTGAACCTTTTGAACCCCTTAGGGACTTGTCCCTGCGCCTCCTTTCTATGAAAGTGGCGTTTCTAGTTGCTATCACCTCCATTCGCAGAGTGTCTGAATTGGCAGCTCTCTCCTGCCGTTCTCCGTTTCTGGTGCTTCATCAGGACAAGGTTGTCTTCCGGCCAGATCCTTTCTTTTTGCCTAAGGTTGTTTTGGCCTTTCATCTCAATGAGGACATTGTTCTATCGTCCTTTTGTACCGCTCCTTCTCATCCTAAGGAGTATTTACTCCACAAACTGGATGTGGTTCGGGCTGTTAGGCCTTACCTCTCTATCACTTCTTCGTTTCGTCAGTGGGATTCCTTTTTCGTCCTTACGGAAGGTCGTCGCAAGGGACAACCTGCTTTCAAGGCCACCATTTCTCGGTGGATCCGGTCTGCCATTTCGGAAGCCTATCGCTGTAGGGGGAGGGTTCCTCCCTTCAGGGTTGTGGCTCATTCTACCGTTCTGTTGGGGCATCCTGGGCTCTCCAGAACAAGGCCTCGGCCTCGCAGATTTGCAGGGCGGCTACTTGGTCGTCTTTGCACACATTCCTGAGGTTCTACCTGGTTCATACCTTCGCATCGGCGGATGCTAGTCTGGGCCGTAAAGTGCTGCAGGTGGCAGTGGAACAGCCATCTGCCTAACTGATTAACTGCCCACCCAAGGGACGGCTTTGGTATGTCCCACGGTCTGTGTCCCCCAATGGAGCCGATAGAGAAAAGGAGATTTTTTAACACTTACCGTAAAATCTCTTTCTCGAAGGATCCATTGGGGGACACAGCTCCCGCCCTTTTGGGTTTCTCTTTGGTTTTCTATCCGAGGGTGTGTTCAGTTTTATATTTTTTCTTCTGGTTCTCGGACAGTTCGTGTTTTTTCCTTGACCTGTCGGTCCTCTCCTATTGCTCTGGTACTAAAACTGATTAGCTCAGGGCCTGGAGCCGGGTATATACTGCTGGGAGGAGCTGACTCTTTTGTTGCCATAGTGTCATACCTCCTAGAGACAGCAGCATACACCCACGGTCTGTGTCCCTCAATGGATCCTTCGAGAGAGAGATTTTACGGTAAGTGTTAAAAAAAATCTCCTTTTTCCGGGCGATCGGGTCATCAGTGACCCGAATGGCCCAGATCGTGGGCAAATCGCTGGTCTGAATTGACCAGCGATTTACTGCGATCGCCGACATATGGGGGGGGGGGTGTCTCAGGACCCCCCTAGGCATTGCCACGGGATGCCTGCTGATAGATATCAGCAGTCATCCCGGTCCGATCACAGCCCGGCAAGTGGCAGTGATCGAAAATGCAGAGGGCGTATGGATACGCGCTCCGTCCTTAAGTGATGGGACACGAGGGCGTATGCATATGCCCTCCGTCCCCAAGGAGTTAAATAAAGTTTTATTTATTTATTTATTTTTAAATATTCACTGTTCAATTGTAGCAAATAGATAGGATATAAATATTTTTTATATATATATATATATATATATATATATATATATATATTTTTTTTTTTTTTCTCAAAGAAATAAATAGATAAATGGTTAATCAATAATGTATAACTACCATAAAATGGTTTTAGGAAAAATTCTCTTCCCACAAAACAAGCCCATATATGGATAAATAGACAAATTTAAAAAGTAACAGCAGTGCAATAACGAAAAAAATGGGTTGGGTACTGAAGGGGTTAAAGATTATGTTCTCCCAACATAAAATTTATAAAAATTACAACTTGAGATTACATCTCATGGTGTGCTGTCTTGTTTTTTTTTCAACTTTTTAGTTCCGGTCTTTGTTCTTTGACTCGGTTATCCAAAATTCTGGACGGACAGAGGAAGAAGTTCTTGCAGAAGACAGTGATGGATAAAGCAGCAAATATAACTTCATCAAATACTATGAGCTGATGGGAAGTCAGCAATGTCCCGAGTCGGGGCTACAGAGCACTGCCCGTCCTCTACTGTAATAAGCGGACATATTGTTATGCTCAAGTATGAACTCTACAAAGAATAATTTGGGTCAGTGCAAAGAAGCCTTTATCTGCTACAGATATATTTCCAAAGAGCAACAACAGGACTATCACAGTTTAACTGTAATGTAGGTGCTGGTCTTAAAGGGGTCACAGACCTAAGATCGAATCAATGCCAAACTGTAAATGTTTATTAACGCTCCAGCAATGTGGCAGGGCAGAAGGTAATATTTTGGATCAGAATGCAAAGGAGGCAAAAGTTTCCCTATAACAACTTGACAAAAAGACTGCTCTGATCCGAAAAGCTGTCTTCTGCTGTGTGATGTCACTGGAGCCTCAATAAATGTGCACAATTCAGCATCAATTCACGTGTGTGCTGTCGGGATGTTTAGCATTGTCTAGGCTCGGAAAACCAGAGACAACAAAAATCGTCATAACTGATTAAGCAATAGACAGAAATTACAGAATGAGGGGAAAGGTATGAAAATGCTTTGGTTTTGTATTTTATTTTTAGAATAAATCATCTCTGGGGTAAAGCTGTCGTTTCTCGTATTTCTTTTGCATTACAATCAGAGCCATAAATTCCAGATAACTTGTCTTAGCGCTGGAGTACCCCTTTAAGTAATAATGAAACACCAGATGGGTGAACAGGCCACATAGATGTCGGACGGCAAACGCATTCTGCTGCATTTACCAGTCTAATTTTTAGAAATAATAAACAACTGTTGGACACTGATGCACATTATTATCTGTTGCTTCCAGTTTTAGGTTGTTTACTAAGCCGGACACCAGACGTATGTGAAGCTAGCTTTAGATTTACTTGGTACACACTTATAGCACCTAATATAAAGGCAGTGCACCATATGGTTTTACATGAAGTAAATGCTACTCTTAGGCTAAGTTTCCACACAGGTTTTTTTCTGGCATTTTGTGGAAAACTGCCACTGCAGTTTGCAAAAACCTGAAGTTAATTAAAAGAAATAGGAAATATAAAGGAAGGACTTGTACTTCTCCTTTCTGCTGAATTCGCTTCTTGCTTTGGCTTAAAAACTACATTGGCAATATTCCGAAAAATGCTAGAAAAAAAAAATCTGTGTGGAAAACTAGCCTAATTTTAATCCACCGCTCCAGCATGGGCATGTAAGTATTATAAATAATATGCAAATTAGGTGATAAAGCCCACAGGGTGTTCTCCTGGACTTCAAAAGCTCTGCAAGGTTCAGGGATGAGGGTGCACATGCTGGTAGACTTAACGTGTGTGCTTATATTTCTTCTTCTCCTGACTGCTTCTAGTGATCATCTGCACTGGGCAAACCGTGCAAAGTTATAGTTTGCGGAAACCATATTTTCAAGATGTATCGCTCCCGATTGCCTTTTTTTGACTCGCACTGGCTTGTGGACACATAAGTTCAGAGTTTAGTTAGTGATCCCTGTAAATCATGTTCTCTCTCTTTTTCTTAATGCTGTAACCCTATGGCCTGAAACCTTAACCTCTCCAGCTTTTGTGAATTAGAGATAAATGATAGCAGATGACTGCTAGCCTGCACCTCAGTGACAGCAAGATGTTTTTGTAGTTCATAGCTTTAAAACCACATTAGCTTTGTGCACCTAGCTCTACATTGGAGCTGTATACATAAAAAGTTTGGATATCTTTAAAGATGACATGTGATCCCTCTGAATAAAATAAGTTGCAGTAATCCCCCGTACAGTCAAAAGGGAGCACAAAGCTCTATTTTCTCGGTCGCTCTTCATTGGGGGACACCGATACTGATGGGTATATGCTCTTGCCAGTAGGAGGCACTGGGACTAGGGAATAAAAAAGTCAGCTCCTCCCTGGCAGGATATACCCGCCCACTGGAAGTGAGGTAATCAGTTTTAGCTAGTGTCAGTAGGAGGCAAGACACAGGTCTGGGAGCTCCCCAGACCATGTCTTTTTTTATTATTTTCTAGTAAGGTGCTACCTGTTCTCCCATATGCGACAAAGAGACACAGAACATTAAGAATATGGGCCGTCAACCCCTTATCGCCAATGGCCAGTGCCTGGAGGTTGTACCCTGGGTCTGGGTCCCCCACTGCCTCTGCTCTATCTGCTATCTTAGCCTGGTATGATGTAGCGTGGCCATAAGCTTGTTGAAGACTCCTGAGGTGAGTATAGAAGATGGCGTCTGCAGGTGAGGAAGTTTCCCCCCCCCCCCTCCCTTCCTCTTTAAAATATGGACTCTGTCCTTTATTGGGAGGGCTTATGTGTGGGGCTCGCTCGGGGTCTCCTGGGGGGGGGTCGTGTGTTCTGCATGCTAGGTCCTGGAGAGGCCCAGCTCACCTCTGAACAGCCTTGCTGTTCCTCTGCTCCACCTGCTGTCTTACCTTTCATCCCCCCCCCACTGCGGGGGGTATTCAGCCGGTGGGTGTTCAGGGGGTTATAGCGTCTCGTGGCTCTGCCCTTCTCCCCCTCAGCCAGCGCACGAACTGGGAGGCCAGGCAGCTCCTCCTCCTCCAGGTGTGCACGCTGTACGGGTCATCCTTATGACCGGCGGGTGGTTAACCGCAGCCTTTATTCTAGCTCCGCCCCTCCACCATTGCGGAGGTCGGCGGAGCGCCATAGACAGAGCGGTACAGTTGGCCTCCCTAAGCGCAGACCAGCGGGAGCTCTACCAACCAGCCCGCTCTCCTGGCCACTGAGCTGTGCGGCTGTGGCAAGCGATTCTATAGCGCACTACTCTGAGCCGTCGTGGCTACTGAGGCTGCCCGCATGCATGCTGCTCATGGAGTGGGTGTCTGTGCTTCCTTCCTGCCATGTTCAGTACAATCGCACACACACACACACACACAAAAAAAATAGTGCTTCTAGTCTTTCTGACCATTTGGTGGTGCTTGGTGAGCTCCTGTGGTCATTAATTGAATTGCCTTCATTTCCATTTCTTTCTTCTTCTTCCATTTCCATTGCTATGGATCCCCATGTCCAGTGCGAGGTCTCCGGGGAAGTGAGGACCTGATATTATGCCAGACAGTAGTCTCGCCTGTCACTCCTCTCACTGCTGCCACATCCCGGCTGGATTCCGGTACCCCACTACTAGTGCAAGGTGTCAGATGGAGTGACCTGTTGTATACTATGGACCCATACCAGTAAGCCAGACAGTGGCCTGCGTGGTTTCCTCCGCCGCTTGTCACTCATCACACGGCTGAGGCATCTGCGACTGGAGTTCCGGTTCCCCTCTGCTGTGCGAGGGGTTCGAAGAAGTACCCCAACGTGTCCTATGGGACCCTATTTGGGGTAACGGGGATACAATCCATGGCTACTCAGCCTCCCCAATCTCCCAGGGTGGCGGGGATACTATCCATGGCTCCTAGGCCTCCCCTCCCTCCCACATGCGACACACAGTGTTCGCATATCTGGCTGTTGTCCCCTTTTTGCCAGCGTCCGGAGGTGTACTGGTTTAGCAGACCGTTGTCTGCACGGGCATAACCAGGTTTTCCGTACCTCTCTGCTGGTGTGAGGAATCTTGATGAGGGTTCCTGCAGGTACTGGGACTGATTCCAGTCAGCCATACTTTTGTCTGCTGGGTCTCCTACACCGCCGGGTCGCCCGTTACGTCGGCCTCACTCCAGAACCCCACTTCTTGCGGGAAGGTCTGATGGAGGAACCTGTACGTTCAGGAATCTTTTTCCGGTCAGCCAGACAGTTGTCTGCATGGTTTACTGCTAAAGCGGGTCATCTACCATACACTTCCCATGCAGTGGACGGAAGTTCAGGTAACCCTCTGCCAGGGTGTAGTTCCGAGTGAATCACCCCATATTGCTCTATGTGCCATATACAATGCACCACATACTATTTTTCAGGGTTCCCTACTCTACAAGGTCACTCTCTACATGTCTGCCGCTCTCAGGTTAAAGACTCAGTCAGTTCCCCCTATGTCACCAGGTATCTTCCTGTGTTCCTGTGCAGAGTGGCTCGGGCACCTTTTCTGTCGCCTTAGACTCGACTGGGATGGCTCCGTTGGCACCCATCTAGTCCAGGGTTTCACCCCAATGGGGGTTCCTCTCAACACTTTTGGTTGCTCTGTCCTTGTGCTTCTTACTTGCATTTGTAGTCACGTTTTGTGTCTTTGCCCTGCAATAGTGTCTGGGATTCCGATCCCTCTGGGGACACAAATTTGATCCTCTATTCATCGATATGTTCTTGCAGGGTTCCTGGGGGCTTTGTCCACCCAATACATTGTTCCATTGCTTTAGGGCGGCATTCCCCTGTTCCTTCAGTGCCTGGCGCACTTGACATTCCCCCTTCCACAAGGGCTATGGTGACATGGTCAATCTTTGAGTTTCATCTCGACCACCCCTTGTTTTCCCCTCCACTGGGGGGTGGGGGTGGGGGGGGGGACTATTTTACTGAGCGCTTTCTATTGCCAAGATGGAGCTGTCCCTCTCTTCCCACTATATGGTGGGGTATCTGGTGGGGCCCTGTTTTTTTGTTGCAAGCACTCAGAAGAGCTCTTCGCAGCCTTTGTTTGTGTGCTTACTGCCCACTGTTGCAGCCTGGCTCTTTTTCTGTTTCTTGGTTATTTACTGCTGCTCATGTAGCCTTGGCACTCTCCTCTGTTGGAAGAGTTTATGAGATCATGTATGGATCGGTGACAGCCGGTTTAACCACCGTCGGTTGTTTGGGTCCTGCCATTGCTCTCCTCCTCCCTCCGTGCAATCTCCTTGGAGGGTATGTTCATCCTTCCCTTTGACAGTGTCACTTGCGCTACACTGACACCACAGTCTTCCTGTGACCAGAACCTGGGAGTTTTTGTTCCCCTTCCATTCCCGTTCGGACGGGACGTTGCTTCGCAGTGCTCTGGTCTGCTCGGACCACTGGGATCCAAGACCGTTTAGTTTAATTGTTTTGGACACTATCCTGGGATGCTGTGGAGTGCCTTCTTTGCTAGGTCGTGATAAACACAAAGCCCCAGTCACCTAGGTGATGGGGTATAAACCCCTAAACAAAAAATCCCCCCTTAATTACATGTGTGTATATTAAAACGTCATTAAACTTGTTAAAAGGTCCAAAAAGAGTGTATTAAATACACCAGCACAGTCCCTCCAAAGAATTAAGCTCTCCTGTATAGAGTAGACTTAAAGGGGTATTCCAGGAAAAAACTTTTTTTTATAGATATCAACTGGCTCCAGAAAGTTAACAGATTTGTAAAATACTTCTATTAAAAAATCTTAATCCTTTCAGTACTTATGAGCTTCTGAAGTTAAGGTTGTTCTTTTCTGTCTAAGTCCTCTCTGATGACACCTGTCTCGGGAAACGCCCAGTTTAGAAGCAAATCCCCACAGCAAACCTCTTCTAAACTGGGCGTTTCCCGAGACAGGTGTCATCAGAGAGCACTTAGACAGAAAAGAACAACATTAACTTCAAAAGCTCATAAGTACTGAAAGGATTAAGATTTTTTAATAGAAGTCATTTACAAATCTGTTTAACTTTCTGGAGCCAGTTGATATATATAAAAAATTTTTTTCCTGGAATACCCCTTTAACGACGCAGGACGTATATTTACGTCCTGCGCCGGCTCCCGCGATATGAAGCGGGATCGCGCCGCGATCCCGCATCATATCGCGTCGGTCCTGGCGCTAATCAACGGCCGGGACCCGCGGCTAATACCACACATCGCCGATCGCGGCGATGTGCGGTATTAACCCTTTAGAAGCGGCGGTCAAAGCTGACCGCCGCTTCTAAAGTGAAACAGAAAGTATCCCGGCTGCTCAGTCGGGCTGTTCGGGACGGCCGCGGTGAAATCGCGGCGTCCCGAACAGCTGATCGGACACCGGGAGGGCTCTTACCTGCCTCCTCGGTGTCCGATCGACGAATGACTGCTCCGTGCCTGAGATCCAGGCAGGAGCAGTCAAGCGCCGATAATGCTGATCACAGGCGTGTTAATACACGCCTGTGATCAGGATGAGAGATCAGTGTGTGCAGTGTTATAGGTCCCTATGGGACCTATAACACTGTAAAAAAAAAAAAGTGTTAATAAAGGTCATTTAACCCCTTCCCTAATAAAAGTTTGAATCACCCCCCTTTTCCCATAAAAAAAATAAAACAGTGTAAAAAAAATAAAATAAATAAACATGTGGTATCGCCGCGTGCGTAAATGTCCGAACTATAAAAATATATAATTAATTAAGCCGTACGATCAATGGCGTACGCGCAAAAAAATTCCAAAGTCCAAAAAAGCGTATTTTGGTTACTTTTTATAACATTAAAAAATTAATAAAAAGTGATCAAAAAGTCCGATCAAAACAAAAATCATACCGATAAAAACTTCAGATCACGGCGCAAAAAATGAGTCCTCATACCGCCCCGTACGTGGAAAAATAAAAAAGTTATAGGGGTCAGAAGATGACATTTTTAAACATATAAATTTTCCTGCATGTAGTTATGATTTTTTCCAGAAGTGCGACAAAATCAAACCTATTATAAGTAGGGTATCATTTTAACCGTATGGACCTACAGAATAATGTAATTTTTACCGAAATATGCACTGCGTAGAAACGGAAGCCCCCAAAGTTTACAAAATGGCGTTTTTTTTCGATTTTGTCGCACAATAATTTTTTTTTTTCGTTTCGCCGTGCATTCTTGGGTAAAATGACTAATGTCACTCCAAAGTAGAATTGGCGACGCAAAAAATAAGCCATAATATGAATTTTTAGGTGGAAAATTGAAAGGGTTATGATTTTTAAAAGGTAAGGAGGAAAAAACGAAAGTGCAAAAACGGAAAAACCCTGAGTCCTTAAGGGGTTAAGGACCGGGGGGGGGTTTCCGTTTTTGCATTTTCGTTTTTTGCTCCTTGCCTTTAAAAAATCAACTCTTTCAACTTTGCACCTAAAATCCATATAATTGCTTATTTTTTGCGCCATGATCTGAAGTTTTTAACGGTACCATTTTTGCATTGATAGGACTTATTGATCGCTTTTTATTCATTTTTTCATGATATAAAAAGTGACCAAAAATGCACTATTTTGGACTATTGAATTTTTTTGCACTCACGCCATTGACCGTGCGGTTTAATTAACGATATATATTTTTATAATTCGGACATTTCCGCACGCGGCGAAACCATATATGTTTATTTTTATTTACACTGTTTTTTTTTTTAATGGGAAAAGGGGGGTGATTCAAACTTTTAATAGGGGAGGGGTTAAATGATCTTTATTCACTTTTTTTTTTCCCCACTTTTTTTTTTTTTTTTTGCAGTGTTATAGCTCCCATAGGGACCGATAACACTGCACACGCTGATCTTTTACATTGATCACTGGTTTCTCATAGAAAACCAGTGATCGATGATTCTGCCGCTTGACTGCTCATGCCTGGATCTCAGGCACTGAGCAGTCATTCAGCGATCGGACAGCGAGGAGGCAGGTAGGGACCCTCCGGCTGTCCTGTAAGCTGTTCGGGATGCCGCGATTTCACCACGGCTATCCCGAACAGCTCCCGGAGCTAACCGGCATGCTTTCACTTTCACTTTAGACGCAGCGTTCAACTTTGAACGCCGCGTCTAAAGGGTTAATAGCACGCGGCACCGCGATCAATGCCGCGCGCTAATAGCCATAAGTCCCGGCCGGGCCCGACCTGCTATGACGCGGGGCCACGCCGTGGCCCCGTGTTTTAGATCGGGAGGGGACACATCGCGTTCCAGTACGTCATGTGTCCTTAAGGGGTTAATTATGGCAGCATCTGGGAATAGTAAGCTGTTATGTTAAAACCAAAACACATTGTCTCCCCTACATGTTTTGTGGTTCCAACCACGTCCTCAGGGGCTATATCATATGTCTCATAGCCCCTGAGGACATGGTTGGTACCACGAAACATGTAGGGGAGACAATGTGTTGTGGTTTTAACATAACAGCTTACTAGTCCCATAGTGCGGCGTACTGCAGATGCCGCTATAATTACGTCTATTCTATACAGGAGAGCTTAATAATTATTTGGAGGGACTGTGCTGGTGTTTTTAATACACTCTTTTTGGACCTTTTAACAAGTTTACTAATAAAAGTGATGTTTTAATATACACACATGTAATTAAGGTTTTTTGTTTTTTTTGTTTAGGGGTTTATACCCAGTCACCTAGGTGACTGGGGTTTGGTGTTTATCATTGTTTGTACCCCTTCCCTGCCTTGGGCAATTGGTTTATTCTTTGCCAGGTCGGCCCTCCTGATTTTTGGGCTTTAGTGATGGTTGAGGTCTTGGGCACGTGTAGAGATCCTGCCCAGTCTTCTCTGTGATTCCATTTGTGGGGCGGTCTCTCTGTACCGCACTTCTTCTTGTCTCGACACAGAAGTTTGTCACCCAGAGCGTTTTGCGGCCATTGGGTTTCCTTACCCTTCCAGCGCACGTCTTCCAGGTGCTTTGGGAACCTCCAGTTCCCATGTCTGTTGCTAGGGTTTTCCGGGATGTTCCTTTTCATTGCATTCCGCTCCTTTTTTGGCCGTTCTTACCGTCTGTCTCTACCTTCGGGGTCCATGTACTCCCGAGATGGAGGGCGTTCCGGTCATCCAAATTCTACCAGTCGAGCTAATTTTGCCTCCCGGGTGCTCGCAGTGGGCCCCTGGGACAGGGGTTTTGGGTCTGCTGATGTTCAGGTCATTGTTATGTGCCAGACCCCTCTAGAGCTGGTTTCGGTCTTTCTTTTTTCCAGTGGTTTCCTGGTCTCCACCTTCTGTGCTCGGCTTCTGCTCTGACACACGCTGCTCTCCCTGGCGTTTTTCTGCCATGTTCTCCTGATGCGTTTGTCTCTGGAGGGGGTTCTCTTGTTGTGCCCTTTTTTTCCATTTTTGTTTTCCAGTTGAGCTAGCCCTCTGTCTGGTTCTGTGTTCCTTGGAGTTTATTTCCCACCTCTTTCTGGGATGTTTCTGGTCCATCTGGCTTCCTGGTTGACCTTTTTCTTTTCTCTCTTTATGGATGTGGGTTAGAGTCTCTGTATAGGACGGTCCCTTCCTTTGGCATTCTAGTCTATCTCCATGGTCAGTGGGGTCCTCCAGGAGCTCTGTTTCTGGGCCTTGGTTTTCTCTGGCACAGGGTCTTGTCCGCAGACCTTACGGACGAGTGGGTTTGGTCTCTGGACTGATTCCCTTTCTCTGGTGGTTGTTATTCCCACCCTTGGGGACTGCTTTGGTACATCCCATCAGTATAGAAAAGGAGATTTTTTGTACTCTCTGTAAAATTTATTTTCATCACATCAGCACCACACATGAGATTGCCCCCCCATTGATCCTAAAGGAACAGGAAGCACAAAAAGGTTAAAAAGCCCCTCCCCGGACAAACCCTCAGTGTTTCCTGTTCCTTTTGGTAGCACAGAGGCTTTTACCTCTTGGTCCTGGGGCTGGTGACGGGATCAAGGTGGACCTATCCAGGCGGTAGATGTCGGCATCCGCTGGGTCTCCCCCTCTATATGCCGCTCTGGGTCGCGTGCCTGTTGTAGGCCTGGACCCTCGAGTTCGAGGACCCTCGAGTTTATGCGGCGGGTAGAATACAGGCAGGATTTCGGGTGCAATCTAAGCCATCCTTTCTGGTGGATTCAGATTCAGAATCTGAAGTAAATATTCTTTCTTCTAACTTGGATTCAGAGGAAGATCTTCCTTCTACTTAAAAAATTTGAAGATAAGAGAAACTATTTTTCTGCAGAAGATACTGATACTCTTTGAAATGCAGTAAAAAGTACCATGAACATAAAAGATCATCAGGTTACCCTTTCTGTACAAGATGAAATGTTTGCAGGATTAAAGCCTAGAAAACAAAATACGTTCGCTATTCATGAGAACCTTAAAAGCCTGATCTTAGAGGAATGGAATGATATAAAACTCATGATCGCTAAAGAATTAAGAATCATTTAATAGTGAGGATACAGTATTATGGAGTGAAGCTCCTAAAATAGATATACAAGTGGCTAAAGTCGTGAAAAAGACGACTCTGCCCTTTGAGGATTCCTCACAATTGAAGGAACCATTAGATAGGAGAATGGAGGGGATTCTGAGGAAAAACTGGGATGCCTCATATGCCTTATTAAACCCCAACATTGCAGCCACAAGTGTGGCAAGATCTTTATTTTTATGGCTAGGTCAATTGGAAAGCCATATTGAAAATAAAACTAGAGATCAACTGCTTTCTTCCATTCCTATGCTAAAACTTGCCACTGCTTTTTTGGTAGATGTTTCAGCAGAATCTGTAAGTCAGCAGCATTATCTAACTCGGCCAGAAGAGCTCTGTGGCTCAAGAATTGGCAAGGGGACTCTGTTTCAAAAACTAAATTATGTTCTATTCCCTTTGAAGGTAAACTGGTTTTTGGATCTGTGTTAGATAATATCCTACAGCAAGCAGCAGACAACAAGAAAAAATAGCCTGAAGACAAAGGTGTAAAACCAAAGCAGAATTTTCGTCCCTATAAGAACAAACAGAGGGAATATAAAGGCAAAGGGAAGTTGGGCAGATGGAGCTACCCTAAAGGAGGTAAAGGACGAGACTTCTTGCTCAACCCTAACAATCCAGACAAAAAACTGTGACTTGTCTCCCGTGAGGGGGGGGGGGGGGGGTAGACTGATTCTATTCTACCATCAAATGGGAGAGTATAACAAAGAACCAGTTGATTTTGAATTCTATAAAGAAAGGGTTCAGAGTAGAGTTTGTTGCCCCTCCACCTCAGAAATTCTGCACAACAAATCTCAGTTCCACTTGTTTAAACAATCAGTTGTTTAAGGGGGTTCAGGAACTATTAGCTCTAGGAGCGATCATTCCGGTTCCTGGGGAGGAACAAGGCCACTATTCTCGCCTTTTTCTTGTTCCCAAACCAAACGGTTCCTTCAGAACCATAATAAATCTAAAACATCTGAACCGTTATATATTATACAAACGCTTCAAGATGGAGACATTCAAAACAGCGGTTCCCTTAATACCCCAGAATGCCTGGATGGCAACAATAGATCTAAGGGACGCATATTTCCACGTACCCATTTTTCCGGCTCATCAAAAATTCCTGAGATTTGCTGTAGTTCAAAACCAGTTGACCTTCCACTTTCAATTCAAGGCAATACCATTTGGGATATCCTCTGCTCCGAGGATTTTTACAAAATTGATGATAGAAGTAGTAGCATCCTTGAGATTGAAGGGAATCCTGATTATTCCGTATCTGGACGATCTTCTAGTCATTGCTCAATCCAAAGAACATTTGGTTCAACATGTCAATCTAACAATCCTCTCTCTCCAGGATTTAGGTTGGATTATAAACTTCCAAAAGTCAAATCTCGTTCCTGCAAGACAAAAGATTTTTTTAGTGATGACTCTGGACTCAAACAAACAGATGACTTTCCTGCCCACCGAAAAAGTCCTGGCACTAATTCAAAAAATGAAAGCCTTTTATCAAGCCGACCTGACTACCATCAGGAAAGCAATGTCACTGTTAGGTTCCATGACCTCTTGCATTCCAGCAGTTCCTTGGAGCCAAAGTCATTCAAGATGTCTTCAAAAACAAATCCTCAAGGTTTGGGACCGTTACCAGAATTCATTGGAAAAGAAGATGGTGATTCCTCTGGCGGTCAAGAAATCCCTCAAATGGTGGATGGAAAGTCAAAATCTAAAGAAGGGGGTATCCTGGATACCCTTTCCTTCAGTGACAATCACAACAGACGCTAGCAAAAAAGGCTGGGGAGCACATGTTCAACATCTTTCTCCAACTAACAGCAGTTTTCAAAGCCTCAGAACACCTCACGCTGAATCATCATGTGAAGATTTATACAGACAATGCGACTTTAGTAGCTTTCCTGAACCATCAAGGAGGAACAAGACACAGCCTCCTTCAAGTATTGACAGGAAAAATCTTCCTTTTGGCAGAGGACAAGATATTGTCAATCTCTGCTATACATCTCAAAGGAAGCGAAAATATTCAGGCGGATTATTTAAGTTAATAACCTACAAAATTAGCCCAAAGATATAGTCAAAAAAATTCCTCTTTATTATATATACAAAAACAGGTAGAAAAAACACCCATAAAATGACCCACCCTTAAAAAAAACCCAACACAAAGCTAAGCAGGATATCACTGGGATATATACAGTAATCAGTAATGCCATATACAGTCTAGCAGTATTAGTTTGGTCAGCACATGAAACACAATAACTTAAATCAACACAATACCTAATTGTGACATGCTGACGGCTTCCCAGTGATGATCCTGCAACCTCGACACGTGTTTCGGATGATTCCTTTCTCAAGAGTGACTTACCGACTTACCGACAATTCTGTTTTCTTGAATCATCACATCAGCACCCTTTAATCCCTCCATAAGTTGTGTACGTATGTTTGATATATATATATATGTATGCTTCTTAGTTAATTTGTAAACACTGAGGGTTTGTCCGGGGAGGGGCTTTTTAACCTCTTTGTGCTTCCTGTTCCTTTAGGATCAATGGGGGGGGGGGGGGGGGCAATCTCATGTGTGGTGCTGATGTGATGATTCAAGAAAACAGAATTATCGGTAAGTCATAATTCCCATTTTCTCTTAGTCTTTATTGGGGGAAACTGCACCCACCCATTTCTTTCTTCTTGTCCGGATACTCTTTTCCGGTTATTTGGTTTTTATCTGGTATTCTTTTCTAGGGTCCTGCGGACATGTTTCTTTGTTGGCTTCTCCTACTGCTTTGTGACAAAACTGATTACCTCACTTCCAGTGGACGGGTATATCTTGCCAGGGAGGAGCCGATTTTTTTTTCCTAGTGGCAAGAGCATATACCTTAAGTAGGGATGTCCCGATACCATTTTTTTTTAAGATCGAGTACGAGTACCGATACTTTAATTCTAGTACTCGCCAATACCAAGTACGAGTACTTTTATTTTAAAGGGAATCTGACAGCAAGGTGAAGCAGTTTCTGGTGCTGTTTACCGTATGATATGTGGGTTCCTTGTTGTGTACAATGGAGGCAGCTGCTGTAGTATGAGCCAAGATTTCTCTCTTCTCCTTTGGGCAGAACAGGGAATTTGCATTGGCGGTGAGACCGATGATCACATGGTGAGCAGCAGTAGAAACCGGCACCTGCACTACCTACTTATAAATTCAAGTTAGTGCAGGTGACGCTGCTGTAAGATTGTCTTTAATAGTAGGTAGTATCCCCTTGCAGTCATTAGTAGCAGCCCCCCCTGTAGACAGTGGGCCCCCATTTAAACAGCAGCAGGGCCCCCAGTTTAGACAGCAGCAGAGATTTATCAAAACCTGTGTAGAGGGAGAGTGGAGCAGTTGCCTAGAGCAACCAATCAAATCGCTTCTTTTATGTTTCAGGGGCCTTTTTCAAAATGAAAATAAGCAGCCTGATTGGTTGCTATGGACAATTGCACCACTTTTACTCTGCACTAGTTTTTATAAATCTCCCCCATGTGCTTTGTTTTGTTTTTTTAACTTCAAAAAGGATATTTCTTTTTTATTTTTTAACTTTTTTTATTCATTAAAAGCATAGTGCAAATGAAAACACTAAGGCAATTTTGTATTTTCATTCTTTAATGTTATAAATGCAGTCAGTAAAGTGCTAACATTAATTCATTAGAAAGCATGCCAGGCGTTAGTATTGTCAGAGTTTTTTATACAAATGATTGTCTAAAAATATCATTATTACTTGGTATCAATGTGATGAATCACATGTTATCAATGGGTCTATGAGCGTCTCGAAAGGGCAGTACCCCACTGGCACCTGAAGTTTTACCTAACTTTTTTTTGAATGAAGCGAACCGTGTAACAGTGTATTGTAGTGCTATTAACCCAGTAGATCATGGGTTACCATTAGTAACAATATTAGTAAAATACATATTTCTGGATTTCGAATAGCTTTTTTTATTTAACTTAATAGCTTTGGGTGTCCTGATTCCAACAATGTTTTTATTTTGTTGCTATGCCCTTCAATTCCAAAGATTTAGCTATTTGGTTGACTATCTGCACCTGGACTGTCAGATGGTTCTGGAACTTTATTTCCAAAAGGGGTGTGAAAGCTCCTTTCTCCCTCCCATTTGTTTTTCCTTATAGTCTTTGGTAGAGATGAGCGAACTTACAGTAAATTCGATTCGTCACGAACTTCTCAGCTCGGCGGTTGCTGACTTTTCCTGCATAAATTAGTTCAGCTTTCCGGTGCTCCGGTGGGCTGGAAAAGATGGATACAGTCCTAGGAAAGAGTCTTCTAGGACTGTATCCTCCTTTTCCAGCCCACGGGGAGCACCTGAAAGCTGAACTAATTTATGCAGGAAAAGTCAGCAACCGCCGAGCTGAGAAGTTCGTGACGAATCGAATTTACTGTAAGTTCGCTCATCTCTAGTCTTTGGTCTTACGTCTGGTTGGTGTGTCTGTGTATCTTGTTTTGGGGCGCTATCTTTGCTTTAGAGCCTGTTTCTTGATTGTTTCCCCATTGGTTATTATTCTCTTACTTTATTGCTTATTTTGTTTATTTTGATGTATGTTGTAAAATTTACATCAACATGCCTACTGTTGGCTTGAGATGTTGTTCTCCTGTTCTTACTACTTGTATTTAAAATTATTTTCAATAAATATACAGTAAAAAAAAAACAGTGTGTGGAAGCTAGACTTAGAGGGAGTAAATATGAGGCTAAGGAGGTGCGAGTCAGGCTGACACCCACTTACAACAATTTTTAAAATAAAAGTTCCCACCCATCTGACTATTCAGAGAAAAAGGCATATAGTTGATCGAAAAGTAAAAACCTATAATCTCAGGAATGGAGAGGTGTAGGAACAAAATAAAAACAGTATTGGAATCAGTGCAACCGATGCTACAAAATTATTATTTTTTAAATACTGACCACAGGACCCTTCAATGCAATTTGTCAAAAACCTGATTTAGACATCTTATTTCTCTGTCATTATTTCTTCTAAGGGGTTGCCCGGTGGAATAACATAAAACAAATAAGAAAGGAGGACAAATTGGATTAAAGGGGTACTCCACTGGAAAACTTTTTATTTTTTAAATCAACTGGTGCCAGAAAGTAACAGATTTGTAAATTACTTCTATAAAAAATAATCCTTCCAGTACTTATCAGCTGCCATATGTGCCATAGGAAGTTCTTTTCTTTTTGAATTTCCTTTCTGTCTGACCACAGTACTCTCTGCTGACACCTCTGTCCATTTTAGGAACTGTCCAGAGCAGGATAGGTTTGCTATGGGGATTTGCCCTGGACAGTTCCTAAAATGGAGAGAGGTGTCAGCAGAGAGTACTGTGGTCAGACAGAAAGGAAATTCAAAAAGAAAAGAACTTCCTCTGTAGTATACAGCAGCTGATAAGTACTGGAAGGATTAACATTTTTAAATGAAAGTCATTTACAAATCTGTTTAACTTTTTGGCACTAGTTGATAAAAATTAATAAAGAAATGTTTTCCAGTGGAGTACCCCTTTAAGTCTCTGAACAGGTATTTCCTGTGCTGAGGTGGGAACCAAAAGTATAAATCAGCAGGAATTGGGCACCATCAGAATGGCAGTGAATCTGAGGTGAGTACTGTTTTTTTTTGTTGTTTTTACCTAGTTAATCTTATTTTATTTTTATCCTGCCAGACAACCCCTAAAACTTGACATCTCCCTAATCCCGTCCAACCATGTGTGTAACAAGAGGTTTGTCAATGCGGTAGAGATACTCTGCTGGATGAAAATATCCAAGGTATTGCACAGAATCTGGTGTTGTGTCATAATGGTAGTGTCCTCCTTCACCATGGTGACTGAAGCAATGGGTATGTTCAAGACGTAAGTCAAACCCCTATAAAAAAAACATACATCGGTATTAGAAAAATTGCATTTTTATCATTTTGCCACCTATTTGAATGACTACCTTTTATGGGCAGAACCTAACGTTCTCTTTCATATGTTTTACAAGACAGTCCTTGAAGACTGACACTATAGATGGCCACAAACAAAAGTGCCTTCTACTCATCCATTAAGAACAAGAGGCAGTTTGATTTAGAAAAGAAGCAATATTATACAGTGGGGCAAAAAAGTATTTAGTCAGCCACCAATTGATTGTGTAAGTTCTCCCACTTAAAAGGATGAGAGGCCTGTAATTTTCATCATAGGTATACCTCAACTATGAGATACAGAATTTGGGGGGGGGGGATACAGGAAATCACATTGTAGGATTTCTAATTAATTATTTGGTAAATTCCTCTGCAAAACCTAGTGAATGACCTGCAGAGAGGCCTCTCTCATCTTTTTAAGTGGGAGAACTTGCACAATTGGTGGCTGACTAAATACTTTTTGCCCCACTGTATATATGGAGAAAAAGGGGATAGTTGGTGCATAAGCAGACCGAGATGACACAAGATTGAAGCAAACGTGTCGCCTAGATTTTTGTTTTACCAATTAGTCAGATGCTAATTGCGTCACTAATCTGCTTCACTTTTCTATTTATTTACTTTTTTGTATTTCTTTACTTCTTTACATTATTATGGGGACTGCCCTTTTGACGTTTTTAACAGCATTTAGCGAGAGGCTATATAGCAAGCCCCATGAACACAGACACAATGGACTGGTCCAGACCCTGTTCACTAGAATGGAAACATTTTCTGGCATGCTCTGTGACAAGTCCAGAGGTAATTCCACAGGGGGGGGGGGGAACCTCCTGAGCTTGAGCTATTCTGAATGGTGGTGGATCCTATGTTATCTAGCTGCTGGTGTCACCCTTCACTGTAATCCTGTCTGTGATGACAAAGAGTAAACTGCTGGAAATGATCAGTACAGAACACACAGGCTCAGCTTATTATTATGCCTTGTGACCAGAATTCTAACTGCAAGATTTTAGGATTATTTTATAATATAGATAAGTAAAAAAAAAAAAACACCAAATAAATCTTCATAAATATGATTAACCTAAAAAAAAAAACTTCATTTAAAAAAACAGGTCATTTTTTGTTGACACATTCCCTTTAAAACTGACAGGCAATAATAATCTTATATATATATATGGCCAGCTCAATAGCAACACAGTATTTTACAGGTGTAGTTTTTACTTGTTTATGCAGTATAAGTGTTACTGCTGTGGTAAGGTGGATCCATTGACCTGCCAGGATGATGGCGTGGGCCGTACCAGGGAGCGGAGTCTAAGGTGCTGCTGGTTTTCACCAAAGCCCGCCGCAAAGTGGGATGAACTTGCTGCGGCAGGCAGCACCCAGGTCCCTACCCCTGGTATGACTTGTCCCCTCAGGCAGCAGAGGTATAACGTGGCACAGGAAGGTAAAGGCAGAGACGTAGTCAGGACTGGCAGGAGGTCAGGGCTGGCAGCAATAAAGCAAGGTCAGGTCCCATTGCAAGAAGGTCAGAAGACAGGCGGCACAGGAGCAAGATCAGAATACATAGCAAGGGGTCAGATACACGGCGAGGAAAGACACAGGTAAACGCTTTCTCTTAAGCAAACTAGGCACAAAGATCCGGCAAGGATTACAGAAAGTGCAGGGATAAATAGGGTCAAATGGAAAAAGCACCAATCAATGGTGCACTGGCAGACACGGGGAGCAGAGGAGACAGAAGAGGCAGGAGGTGAGGGGAGACCCGGAAGTCGCATGCCGGCAGCAGGGACATGGATGCGCTTGTGGTCAGCTAGTCTGACCACAGCACTGTCTGTGACAGTACCCCCCTTAGGTCTCCCCCTCTTTTTGGGCCACAGGAACCGATGAATCAGACTTTCCAAACCCCTTCCAATCCACCAAGAAGAAGCGTTTTTCTCTGACGATCTTGGTGGACAAAATCTCCTTAACTTCAAAGATGTCAGAGAAGCCAGAGACATGAGAGGAAGAGACATCCGCATGAGAAAAACTATTAAGAATAAAGGTTTTGAGGAGAGAGAAGTAAAATGAGTTCTGAATGCGAAGAGAAAGAGGCAGATGGAGTTTGTAAGACACAGGATTAATGTGTTGCATGACTTTGAAAGGGCCCAGGAAGCGAGGACCCAATTTGTAGTTGGGAATCTGTTGTAATTTTGCAACAGCTGCAGATACCCTGGTTGGGAAACACTGCAGTAAGATGTCTCCCTGCTCCCCCCCCAGCCTTTTACATTCACAACTTTGCAGTCTAATAGACACAAAATGTAAAACTGCAGCTGACTTCTCCATATGTACTATATCTGTTACGCCTAGCGCTCCGGGTCCCCGCTCCTCCCCGGAGCGCTCACGGCGTCTTTCTCCCTGCAGCTCCCCGGTCAGTCCCGCTGACCGGGAGCGCTGCACTGTCATGGCCGTCGGGGATGCGATTCGCACAGCGGGACGCGCCCGCTCGCGAATCGCATCCCAGGTCACTTACCCGTCCCGGTCCCCTGCTGTCATGTGCTGGCGCGCGCGGCTCCGCTCTCTAGGGCGCGCGCGCGCCAGCTCTCTGAGACTTAAAGGGCCAGTGCACCAATGATTGGTGCCTGGCCCAATTAGCTTAATTGGCTTCCACCTGCTCCCTGGCTATATCTGATCTCCTCCCTTGCACTCCCTTGCCGGATCTTGTTGCCTTGTGCCAGTGAAAGCGTTTAGTGTGTCCAAAGCCTGTGTACCTGAACTTCTGCTATCCATCCTGACTACGAACCTTGCCGCCTGCCCCCGACCTTCTGCTACGTCTGACCTTGCCTCTGCCTAGTCCTTCTGTCCCACGCCTTCTCAGCAGTCAGTGAGGTTAAGCCGTTGCTAGTGGATACGACCTGGTTGCTACTGCCGCAGCAAGACCATCCCGCTTTGCGGCGGGCTCTGGTGAAAACCAGTAGCCTCTTAGAACCGGTCCACTAGCACGGTCCACGCCAATCCCTCGCTGACACAGAGGATCCACTACCTGGAAGCCGAATCGTGACAGTAGATCCGGCCATGGATCCCGCTGAGGTGCCGCTGCCAAGTCTCGCTGACCTTACCACGGTGGTCGCTCAGCAATCGCAGCAAATTGCCCAACAAGGACAGCAGCTGTCGCAGTTGACCGCCACGTTACAGCAACTTCTGCCTCTGCTACAGCAACAACCATCTCCTCCGCCAGCTCCTGCACCTCCTCCGCAGCGAGTGGCCGCTCCTAGCCTCCGCTTGTCCCTGCCGGACAAATTTGATGGGGACTCCAGACTCTGCCGTGGATTTTTGTCTCAGTGTTCCCTGCATATGGAGATGTTGTCGGACTTGTTTCCTACAGAACGGTCAAAGGTGGCGTTCGTGGTAAGCCTTCTTTCAGGAAAGGCCTTGTCTTGGGCCACACCGCTCTGGGACCGCAATGATCCTGCCACAGCCACAGTCCAGTCCTTCTTCGCTGAAGTCCGGAGTGTCTTCGAGGAGCCAGCCCGAGCTTCTTCTGCCGAGACTGCCCTGCTGAACCTGGTCCAGGGTAATTCTTCAGTGGGCGAGTACGCCATCCAATTTCGTACTCTTGCTTCCGAGTTATCATGGAATAACGAGGCTCTCTGCGCGACCTTTAAAAAAGGCCTATCCAGTCGCATCAAGGATGTGCTGGCCGCACGAGAGATTCCTGCCAACCTCCAAGAACTCATCCATTTGGCTACCCGCATTGACATGCGTTTTTCTGAGCGACACCAAGAGCTCCGCCAGGAAAAAGACTTAGATCTCTGGGCACCTCTCCCACAGCATCCTTTGCAGTCTACGCCTGGGCCTCCCGCCGAGGAGGCCATGCAAGTGGATCGGTCTCGCCTGACCCAGGAAGAGAGGAATCGCCGTAGAGAAGAAAATCTCTGTCTGTACTGTGCCAGTACCGAGCATTTCTTGGTGGATTGCCCTATCCGTCCTCCACGCCTGGGAAACGCACGCACGCACCCAGCTCACGTGGGTGTGGCGTCTCTTGGTTCTAAGTCTGCTTCTTCACGTCTCACGGTGCCCGTGCGGATTTCTCCTTCAGCCAACTCCTCCCTTTCAGCCGTGGCCTGCTTGGACTCTGGTGCCTCTGGGAATTTTATTTTGGAGTCCTTTGTGAATAAATTCAGCATCCCGGTGACCCGTCTCGTCAAGCCGCTCTACATCTCCGCGGTCAACGGAGTCAGATTGGATTGCACCGTGCGTTACCGCACAGAACCCCTCCTGATGTCTATTGGACCCCACCACGAAAGCATTGAGCTCTTCGTTCTCCCCAATTGTACCTCTGAGGTCCTCCTCGGTCTGCCATGGCTCCGGCTTCATTCTCCCACCCTTGATTGGACTACCGGGGAGATCAGGAACTGGGACTCTGCCTGCCACAGGAAATGCCTCTCCCCCCCCTCCCAGTCCCGTCAGGCAAGCCTCTGTGCCTCCTCAGGGCTCCCGTCCTTGTGTCTCCCTGCCCCGTGCCAAGCTTCACCCTCTGCCCTCCCTCCCCATTCCAACTCCTGCTGTACTGCCTGCCGTTGAGGAAACCCTCCATTCTTTCCCGGTGTCCTCATCCCAGGGGAGGCAGTCACCGGACAAAAAAAAAGGGGAGACCTAAGGGGGGGGGGGGTACTGTTACGCCTAGCGCTCCGGGTCCCCGCTCCTCCCCGGAGCGCTCACGGCGTCTTTCTCCCTGCAGCTCCCCGGTCAGTCCCGCTGACCGGGAGCGCTGCACTGTCATGGCCGTCGGGGATGCGTTTCGCACAGCGGGATGCGCCCGCTCGCGAATCGCATCCCAGGTCACTTACCCGTCCCGGTCCCCTGCTGTCATGTGCTGGCGCGCGCGGCTCCGCTCTCTAGGGCGCGCGCGCGCGCGCCAGCTCTCTGAGACTTAAAGGGCCAGTGCACCAATGATTGGTGCCTGGCCCAATTAGCTTAATTGGCTTCCACCTGCTCCCTGGCTATATCTGATCTCCTCCCTTGCACTCCCTTGCCGGATCTTGTTGCCTTGTGCCAGTGAAAGCGTTTAGTGTGTCCAAAGCCTGTGTACCTGAACTTCTGCTATCCATCCTGACTACGAACCTTGCCGCCTGCCCCCGACCTTCTGCTACGTCTGACCTTGCCTCTGCCTAGTCCTTCTGTCCCACGCCTTCTCAGCAGTCAGTGAGGTTGAGCCGTTGCTAGTGGATACGACCTGGTTGCTACTGCCGCAGCAAGACCATCCCGCTTTGCGGTGGGCTCTGGTGAAAACCAGTAGCCTCTCAGAACCGGTCCACTAGCACGGTCCACGCCAATCCCTCGCTGACACAGAGGATCCACTACCTGGAAGCCGAATCGTGACAATATCATTGTATTACTGTAGACAGATTTTTGTTTGTGGGGAGGGGGGGAAACTACAGCTGCTGGAAGATGCCACCCTTGCTCTTCAAAGTGTCACCTTTGCATTTAAACTGTATGTCACCCAATAAGTCCTGTGCACTCTTCCTAATAATTAAAATAGGTCTAGTAGGAACCAGAGTACACTAGTATCTCTCCATGTCCAATGTAAGGAGGGGTAGGAAAACAAAGGTACAGTCACAATTTACAATAAAAAAGACTTACAGGGTCATGAGAAACAAACACCGACTGACAAATGAGAGGAGCCTTCATTTCATAAAACTTCAACCAGCGATCTACATCTTCATCCGTGTTTAAGGGGCAGGCAGAGAATTCACGAGGCTGTGGAACAGGACATTTAGTAGATGTTAAAAATGTCTCTAGAGTCAGTGAGCACAGCTTTAAATAGTAGCATCCTAAAACTGCAGGGAAATTGATATAAAGATGGATGTGGAAATGTAAGGGTATGTTCACACTGAGGAACTGACGAGAAATCATTTCGGTCAGGAAATTCTGCAAATCTGCTATCTTCTGCCTAGATCGGAATTGGCATAAAATTTGAAGAAGAATTTGACACAGAATTTTTGAAAAATTGCGCATAAAAACTTCAGATCACGGCGCAAAATTTTAGCCCTCATACATCCCTGTATATGGAAAAATAAAAAAGTTATAGGGGTCAGAAGATGACAATTTTACACATACTAATTTTGGTACATATAGTTATAATATTTTTAAAGTAGTAAAATAAAATAAAACCTACCTAAATTAGGTATCTTTGTAACAGTATGGACCTACAGAATAAAGCTATGGCGTCATTTTTACCATAAAGTGTACTGCATAGAATTGGAAACCCCCAAAATTTACAAAATGGCGTTTTTTTTCCAATTTTGCCCCCAAAATATTTTTTCTGGTTTTGCAGTAAATTTGGGTGTGAAATGATTGATGTCATGACAAAGTACAATTGGTGGCACAAAAAAAGAGCCTTCATATGGGTGTGTATGTGCAAAATTGAAAGGGTTCTGATTTTTTGAAGGTGATGAGGAAAAAACAAAAGTGCCCAAACGGAAAAAACCTGTGTACTTAAAGGAAAACTAATAGTTGTCGACACTTCATCAACGGGTGGTGCGCGTGGATGAGGTAACTAGGTGTGGAAAAAGAAGGTCCCAGCACTCACCAAATGATGCAATAAATCAAATTTATTATAATCAATTTGATTTATTGCACTTAAAGGAAAACTGGCTGTAGTGCGGGGGACGTTGATCAGTTTGATGCCTACTGTGCCCAGATCTGCCGCCCTGTTTGGTCGAAATCTATGTTTTTCTATATATGCTAATTAGGTGCTAACTTGCACAGGCCGGGGTTACTGGCACTCTGATGTCAGCGCCGCTGGCCGAAGCCACCCAGCTCATCAATATTCCTCCCCTCCCTCCACCTCTCCCTGCTCTGTAATGAAGAGGGAGAAGCGGAGGGAGGTGAGGAATATTGATGAGCTAGCCGACGCTGCGGACGAGTGGCGCTGACATCAGAGTGCCAGTAACCCCGCCTGTGCCAGTAAGCACCTAATTAGCATATACAGAAAAATGAAGATTTCAGCCGGATCCGGGCACGGTAAGCATCAAACTCATCAGCGTTCCCCGCATTACCGGCCAATACCGCTGGTTAGTGTGGGGGGAGCAAGCTGACAGTTTTCCTTTAAGGGGTTAATTCAATGGACAATATTAATAAACAAGGCAGAAAATGAATTTCTTACCATTACATGGAGTTTTGCTTTCCCCTCTTGTATAATGAATGACCCTCCCATGCCAACAGATTTGTCTCCATAATGGTCCTTTAAAGTTTTTCTCATGCAGCTCACAAAGTTGTCTTTACCAGTGCGTCTCTTTACCTTGACTTCAATGACCTGTAAAATGCAAAATGTATTGACAGTGAATTGATGGATTTGTATTATTGGGCATTTGCTTTATTGATTATCATATATATCTATGATTTTTTGGTTGATTCTTAAAGGAGTAGTCTCATGGAACAAAACTTATCTCCTATTCGCAGGATAAGTTTTAGATCGCGGGGGTTCGGGAGCTGGGGCCCCTGCAATCTCCTGTATGGAGCCCAAGCTCTACCGTGGAGCAGCGCATCACGACCCCCACCCGAAGCGTGGTCCATCACTCCCCCTCCATATATCTCTATGGGAAAGCCGTTCGGCTATCTTCGGCTCTACCATAGAGAGAGATTTTTTGTTCAATATAGTTTTTACTTTATTGTATTACATGTTTTTTTTTACTTTTATTAATAAATTATGTATTTTTTTTGATTGTCTTGGATGTAAAGGGTTAAACCTGATTTGCTTAGGTTTTCCTATTTAAACAAATGTGTTTTCTGGTTTTCTTTATACAACTAAGGGTGTGCTGCATCTGAAACGTGTAATTTCCTGTCCTTTATTCTGTTCGTTAATGTCGGATCTGGAATACATTTCCAAGGATTTTAAGTAACATTGCCGCGCTGGATTTCCTTGCTTCTCCTTGATTGTGTTGTCCTGCACGTATACAAGCTGCAGCCAATTCGTGGTGGGTGAGCTGGTGTGCTATCTGTTTGTGCTGATGTTGTTTTGCCTTTTCATGGTTCATATTGTGCTAAGACATCTTTAGTAGCACCTCTATTTATAGAATAAGCAGGGATGAGCCCACATTTCTTGTATTTAACTATAAAAAATAAATATAACAGGAATGTCTATTACACATATTCCTTCTACCAAACATGTATAAAATAATTGGGCATTTCCAGCTTCTCTGCACGTTACAGTAAGTGATAAGCAGCAGGAATCGGGCATCACTGGAATGGCAGCAGAGAAGAATCGGGCAAGTGAGTATCATTTATTTAAAAAAAAAAAAAAAAAACATGTTTTGAACATTTTCTTTACTTCTGAAAAAAACAATTTAAAGAGGCACTGTCATTGTTAAAAACTTTTCATATATTGCAGGACTCATTATAATATGACATTTCACAATATACACCTGATAAAATTTTTTTACATTTTCACCTGAAATTCAAGCTCAAAGTAGCCGCCACTAGGGGTCGCCTGTCTTTTAGCCAGACAGACTAGTCTAGATTTTACAGCATACTGGATACCGGCCGTAAAGCATACCGGTATCCAGTATAGGAGATTTCTATTGTGTATGCAAAACTAGAGATAAAGGATGTGTGGACATGCTGGGAGCTGTAGTTTTACAACAGCTGGAGACAACACTGCTCTAACACAGTTATTTACAAACATTGCAGCTTCAGTTGTTACTAAACTACAACTATCAGCATGCTGAAATAGTCAAAGCTTTCTCGGACTCCTGAATGACAAAAAAGTTGATCAGACATTCAGGAGTCTGTGAAAGATGAATGACACACATAATGACAGCTATGCTGATTAGTATCCAGCTTTACTAGTAGAAGATAAAACAGATAGAACATGTATTCATAAAAATGCTGTACTTTTATCTAAAAAATCAATGCACTAATTTTATAAAGATCTATTCTTATATTTATACATTTAATCCTGTTATGAATTCACCATAATGTCTTCTGATTACTGCAGGCAAGCTCCAAACATCTTTCTCTGTGTAACATGACACAGCATAAAACCAGAGAGGAAAGGGTTACAGAGTAGAGAGTACTGATTGGCTGACTGCACAGGCTTGCTCCTGTGAGGGAGACAGACTGACACGCCCCCTCCAGCCTGCACAATGAAAAAGTAACTCACCAGCAGATAAATGCTTATATCTCTGGATATATAGGTCAGAGACACGTAAAATTTATATGCACATGATCAGGATTGGGTCCTGAGTAACATATCAATTTTTTTTTTTTTTTTGCACTATGACAGGTACGCTTTAATAAATTGCTGAAAGTGACATTTTTACAGGTTACTATTTACCTTTCCTGGGTTCCCCTCACTAGCATACAGATTTGATAGAAGCCCAAAATCATGATCACTGTGCTTTTCCCTGTATTTCTCCAAAAGACAGCTGTTATCTGCCGGGTTGACGCTGGCCAAGTAGTTGCCATTTATAGCAGGTGAAGTTGGGCTCTCTGACTTTATGGAAAATATCATCTGCAAAGTAAAAAGTCGATTTCAGCTTACATTGCATTAATAACAGAACACACAAAGTGACACGTTTCAAGCAGTGGTTTGGCTCGTTATTTTTACTATGAGTAAAAGCCAAACCACAGCTAGAATTTTTTTTAGATTTATGTATACCTAAATTATCTAGGGATCTTTTGTGAAAAAAAAGGAGATTTTTTAATACTTACCGTAAAATCTCTTTCTCGAAGGATCCATTGGGGGACACAGACCATGGGTGTATGCTGCTGTCTCTAGGAGGTATTACACTATGGCAACAAAAAAAGTCGGCTCCTCCCAGCAGGATATACCTGCCTCCAGGCCCTGAGCTAATCAGTTTTAGTACCATAGCAATAGGAGAGGACCGACAGGTCAAGGAAAAAACACGAACTGTCCGAGAACCAGAAGAAAAAGTATAACTGAACACACCCTCGGATAGAGAACCAAAAAGGGCGGGAGCTGTGTCCCCCAATGGATCCTTCGAGAAAGAGATTTTACGGTAAGTATTAAAAAATCTCCTTTTCTCTATCGGCTCCATTGGGGGACACAGACCATGGGACGTACCAAAGCCATCCCTTGGGTGGGCAGATAATCAGTCAGGCAGACGGCTGTCCCACTGCCGCCTGCAGCACTTTACGGCCCAGACTAGCATCAGCCAATGCGAAGGTATGAACCCGGTAGAACCTCGAGAAAGTGTGCAAAGACGACCAGGTAGCCGCTTTGCAAATCTGCGAGGCCGAGTCTTTGTTCTGGAGAGCCCAGGATGCACCAACAGAACGGGCAGAATGAGCCAAAACCCTGAAGGGAGGGATCTTCCCCCTACAGCGATAGGCTTCCGAAATGGCAGACCGGATCCACCGAGAAATGGTGGCCTTGGAAGCAGGTTGTCCCTTACGACGACCTTCCGTAAGGACGAAAAAGAAAGAGGTGATAGAGAGGTAGGACCTAACAGGCCGAACCACATCCAGTTTGTGGAGCAAACGCTCCTTAGGATGAGAAGGAGCGGGACAAAAGGACGGAAGAACAATGTCCTCATTGAGATGAAAGGCCGAAACGACCATAGGCAAAAAGAAAGGGTCTGGCCGGAAGACAACCTTGTCCTGGTGAATCACCAGAAACGGAGAACGGCAGGAGAGAGCTGCCAATTCAGACACTCTGCGAATGGAGGTGATAGCAACAAGAAACGCCACTTTCCAAGAAAGGAGGCGCAGGGACACCTCCCTAAGGGGTTCAAAGGGGGCAGCTTGGAGGACACCCAGAACCAGGTTTAAGTCCCAAGGGGGAGAAGGTGACCGATAAGGAGAGGCAGCATGCGCCACTCCTTGAAGGAAGGTCCGGACATGAGAATTAGAAGCCAGAGGACGCTGAAAAAGAATAGAAAGGGCCGAAACCTGACCCTTTAAGGGAACTGAGAGACAACCCCTGTTCCAATCCCGACTGCAAGAAGGAGAGAAGATGGGGAATGGAAAAAGTAACAGGAGACAAGACCTGAGCTTCACACCAACGAAAATAAGACCGCCAGGTACGGTGGTAAATTTTCGCCGAGGAGGGCTAACGAGCCCTGAGCATGGTGCGAATGACTTGGGAAGAGAAACAGCGGGCTCTCAAAACCGCCACACCGTCAAATGCAGCGACTGTAAATTGGGGTGGCAAAGAGGACCCTGAGACAGCAGGCCCGGACGAAGTGGGAGGCGCAACAGAGCGTCGTCCAGGAGCCTGACAACGTCAGCGTACCACGTCCTTCGGGGCCATTCTGGAGCTACCAGTATGGCGGGAACGCCCTCCACTTTGAGCTTCCTCAGAACCCTGGGAAGGAGCGGAAGGGGAGGGAACAGATAGGGCAGGTCAAACCCCGCCCATTGAATCACTAGGGCATCCACGGCTAGAGCCAGAGGGTAGAGACCACTCACCGGGGTTGGCTGAGGAACGTCTGAGGAAGTCCGCTTCCCAGTTGAGCACACCCGGAATGTGAATCGCTGAAATGGCCGTAACCTTGTTTTCCGCCCAGAGGAGAATCTTTGTCACCTCGGCCATGGCTGCCTGTTGCGAATGCCGCCTTTCCGATTGATGTAAGCTAGGAATGTGGCGTTGTCCGACTGGACGCGGACAGGGCGGGTCTGAAGCAGGGACTCCCAATGAAGAAGACAAAGAAGAATAGCCCTCAGTTCCAAGATGTTTATCGGAAGAAGGGCTTCCCGGGGAGACCAGAGGCCTTGAACTGTCCAGTCCCTGAACACACCGCCCCAGCCCAACAGACTGGCATCTGTTGTCACCACCTGCCAGTGGAGGGGAAGAAATGATCTCCCCTGAAGAAGAGGGGAGCGGAGCCACCAGAGCAGAGACTGACGGATCCGACAAGGGAGAGCAATCTTGCGATCGAGAGACAGAGGAGATCTGTCCCATCGAGAGAGAATCGCCAGTTGAAGGGGGCGGTAATGAAACTAGGCAAAAGGTACGGCCTCCATGGCCGCTACCATCCGACCCAAGACTTCCATGCAAATGCGGATGGAAACTGGGACCTGGGCCCAAAGTGAGCGGACTCCTGAGAGGAGAGTCAGACGTTTGTCCAGCGGAAGGAAAATCCGGGCAGAAGCCGTGTTGAATTGAAGCACCAAGAAGATCAGAGACTGAGTGGGAGAGAGGACAGACTTGTCCCGGTTGACCATCCACCCGAAGCGATCCAAGGTCTGGAGAGTGAGATCCACATTCTCCAGAGTCTGGACACTGGTGGGAGCCTTGATGAGAAGGTCGTCCAGGTAAGGGATCACTGAGACTCCTGGCGCTATGATCTTGGTAAAGACCCGAGGAGCAGTGGCCAGACCAAAGGGTAGGGCTGCGAATTGAAAATGCCCCTCCGGAACTGCAAAAAGGAGGTACCGCTGATGGCCGGGAAATATTGGAACATGGAGGTAGGCATCCTTGATGTCTACCGAAGAAAGAAACTCCCCTTGTTCCATGGATGCCACTACTGAACGGAGAGATTCCATTCGGAATTGGCGGGTGAGAAGAAGACAGTTGAGACGCTTGAGGTCCAAGATTGGTCGCACAGAACCGCTCTTCTTGGGGACCACAAAAAGATTGGAATAGAAACCCTGAAAATGTCGGAACGGTTGGTGTCCGACTTCCAAGACGGGTGCGCCCAGAACTAGGGAGCCTTCTTGTCCCACGAATTGGGCCTCCCCAGACCCCTTATTGGGGCCAAAAGTCCGAAAGGACCGGAAGGAAGAGGACTTCCTCTGGGAAGTAGAGCGAGCCTTATTTTGAGGCAACAAGGAACTCTTACCCCCCGTCGCCTCAGAGGTAATCTTGTCAAGGCACTTGCCAAAAAGACGGGTACCAGTAAAAGGAAGCTCGGTGAGAGACCTTTTGGAGGCGGCATCCGCATCCCATGCCTTAAGCCACATGGAACGGTGGAGGGCCGCTAGGCGACCCACAGCAAAGGCAGCACAACGGGCTGACTGCATGGAAGCTGTGCACAGAAAGTCCCCAGCTTTAGAGCATTGGAGAACCAAAGCAGACAGATCCTCTGGGGGGGATCCCGCCAGGATACCCTGACTGAGTTTTAAGCACCACACCGATAGGGCCTTGGACACCCATGCAGAGGCGAAGGTGGGAAGCAAAGAAGAGCCTGCTGCTTCAGAGGCAAACTTCGCTAAGGACTCCATCTTCTTGTCCGTCGGATCCTTGAAGGCAGCCGCGTCTGCTAGCGACAGTGTAGTAGCCTTAGAGAGGCGGGTGGATCCACCGAGGGAGGGGAAACCACCTTTGAACCTTCTTCATTCCCGAGAACCTCTTGTCCGGATGTCTCCATGCAGATTCTAAAAGGGTGTCAAATTCAGCGTGAGAGCTAAACATTTGAGGTGCTGGTTTAGCACGATGAAAGGGATACTTCAGGAGTCACGTCCGATGATCCTGGGTCCTCTAAGTGAAAGGTGTTTCTTATGGCCGCAACCAATGAGTTCACCGTTTCAACTGTATCCGAGCGGTCCTCTGATTCAGATGCCGATTCGGAAGCCTCTTCCGCCAGTTCACCAGGAGAATGTGAACGAGTGGAGGCAGCCCTGGAGGGGGGCGACCCTGATCGGGTACGTGGCTCTGGCGAGGCAGAGCGGCGACTCCGGAAACGTCCTCTGGAGGAGCGACGTTTGTGACCAGATGACATGGGGGGCGGGACCCATGAGGGGAGCACCCACGTCTAATTGAAGAGTCAGAAGAAGCACCCCTAGTACGCTTGTGAGAGCGTGAAGCATGTGGAGAAGAGGAGCGGGACCCTTTAGAGGGCTGGCGCAGGGCAGACCTCTTCAAGGCAGACACCACGTCACGGGATGCCTCAGCCACCGAACGGGAGACTTGAGTCAAGTCAGCCATATACTGGGACAGGGAAGAAACCCAGGCTGGGTGGCCGAATCCACAGGAACTGAAAGAGCATCCGGGGGTGCAAGGGGGTCTGGGGGAGCAGTGGAATAGTTCTGGGTAAGGACATAATGAAAAAAGAACTCTCTCACCCGAGTATGTGTCGCCAGGGCAGCTGCTGTGAGGAGAACTCCGCTCTAGTGTAGATAGAAAGGCAGAAAAAAAACAGCCAATAGCCAGAGAGGGGTGTGCCTGGAGCAGGGGCACTGCTGATTGGCCCCTGCCACCTATAATCGCGCACACTGCCTGATTGGAGGACAATTTGCGCCTCCAGAGAGCTCCGGCGGCCCTGTGGGTGGAGCTAATAGCGCCCTGGCCGCCGAAGAAGAAAATAGTAATGGCGCCCGCTCCTTGCCCCGAGCGCACATGTCGTCTGCATATGCACTCGCGGGGAAGTGAGCGGGCGAGACACATATTCGCCGGCAGCAGACTGCTGCCGAAAGTGAAAGTAAGTCGGCACTTCGTGCGCCCGTACAGCATAAACGCCGTGGCTGTCAGCCGCATAAGTAAGACACACACACATAAGTATGTGAATAAACTGAGCCCCTTCACCCAAAAAATGCCACTGCTCGCCCCAGAAATAAAGAGAATGCCCCTTGTCCAGGCCAGCATCATTAGACCCTGAAAGGTGGGCCAAAAACTGAGGGTCTCCAGAGGTTGCAAGTCTGCACCTTAGGGAGAAAGAGAATATATACTCACCTCAGTCAGAAGAACTTACCTAATGGAGTCTTGTGTGAGGTCTTCAGTCAGCTTTCTGTCACCTGCGAGGCAAGCAGGGAATAGGGGGACCCGGACCCATGAGGTACAACCGCGCTGACCGTTGGCGAGAGGGGGTTAACAGCGCATATATGCAATGTCTGTGCCCACTCAATCGCAATGGGGAAACAGTGAGCCGCAGTTCCTGAGTCCCCACCTGAAAACATGAAAGAAAAGGGAATAAAAAACTAACACATCCCTAACTAGGAAAATAATAAAACATAAGACCTGGTCTGGAGAATTCCGGACCATGTCCGCCTCCTTCAGACACTAAGCTAAAACGGATTAGCTCAGGGCCTGGAGGCGGGTATATCCTGCTGGGAGGAGCTGACTTTTTTTGTTGCCATAGTGGCATACCTCCTAGAGACAGCAGCCTACACCCACGGTCTGTGTCCCCCAATGGAGCCGATAGAGAAATAAAGGTTACTGTTTTTAAAAGAATAAAAACCTATAGCTTATGCCTCTAGGACCTCACCAATGGTGCATAATGGTGTGGACAAAGATAGATGTAACAGCGTTTATTCAAAAATTGCTTTTAATTCAGATATAAAATGTAATATATATATAAATAAAATAGTAGCAAAATATCAAAATAGTAGCAAAATATCACATTACACTGGCATTGATCTAATGAAAATCTCACTGGGCCCTAGTGAGGTATCAAAAAATGTGTGAATTAATATTTAAGTAAGTCCATGAATCTGCAGATAAAAAAAAATATATAAAAATGAAAATACCAATATAAAAATAAGTCCGTAAGAAACGTATGGATATTGTAACATAAAGTCAATGAAGAAATTAATAAAAAAGTTGATGAATGAATGATACGGAGTATCTCTCACCACTGCTTCTGGCTTGGTCTGTTGTAGTGGATGAATCGCAGCCTCATAATCCTCATGTGCCCCAATGAGTGGAAGGGGGGCACAGATTGATAGATCTCCCTTAGCAGCCCCGTTGGCAAGGGGGCGCAGATGTTGCGTATCGTGGGCTCCGATGGCAGGGGAGCAAGCAGCAGTTGCAGCGCTCGGGACCTCATTCGCTTACCGGCTTAGCACAGACGGCACTAGTCTGGCACTCCGGCAAGAGTGTCAGTCGGCTCGGGTGCGACAACGGGTCTGCTGGTGATGGTATTCCGGGAGCAATGGAAGATCTAGGATTGGCGTCCCACGTGGAGGCAGAAGATGAGGCTATGAGATGCAATGGATGGTAAGGTTACAGCCAGGCAGGGCGGAGTAGAACAGGTTTAACTCCTCTGTTGCCGAGGTATTTGCAGATGGACGCTGGTGATAACTGTGTGAATAGTGCCAGATTTCTAAACGCGTTTCAGGGTACTGGGAAACAAAGACCTCCGACCCCTTCCTCAGTAGAAATGTGTATAGTATATTATATAGTATAGTATATTATACACTACAACAGACCAAGCCAGAAGCAGTGGTGAGAGATACTCCGTATCATTCATTCATCAACTTTTTTATTAATTTCTTCATTGACTTTATGTTACAATATCCATAGGTTTCTTACGGACTTATTTTTATATTGGTATTTTCATTTTTATATTTTTTTTTTATCTGCAGATTCATGGACTTACTTAAATATTAATTCACACATTTTTTGATACCTCACTAGGGCCCAGTGAGATTTTCATTAGGTCAATGCCAGTGTAATGTGATATTTTGCTACTATTTTGATATTTTGCTACTATTTTATTTATATATATATTACATTTTATATCTGAATTAAAAGCAATTTTTGAATAAACACTGTTACATCTATCTTTGTCCACACCATTATGCACCATTGGTGAGGTCCTAGAGGCATAAGCTATAGGTTTTTATTAATTTACACTATTGTTGCCGGTGGGGTCCGGCTTTAGCTTTAACTGCCTCGGTCCTTCTGTTGTGAGCTGCACCTTATTTTTTAGTTTTTTGTTTTTAAAAGACCCTGTATTCTTCCTTTTCATCTGCCAAGTATGCATCACAATACACATGAAGTGTGCAAAAGTTTGCAAGCCCTGCATCCCTTTTTACATGGATGACAGTGTGCAGTTTTTTGTAATAGGAGGAGGCCCTGAATTCCTAAAGGTGGTGTAGCTGCCCATTCGTTCGGTCAATATGTCTCCAGGTCATGGAAAGTCTTTGGTCATCTTGCATTACCTGCACATTTGAATGGCTCTGCTGCAATGACTGGAGGGTCAACTTGGCCTTGTGCTTATGGTCATTGTTGTGCTGGAAATTCCAGGAGCGCCTCATCTGCAGCTTTAGTGCAGAAGAATCCAAATTGTCTGCCAGTATTTTCTGATAACATGCTGCACTTATCTTGCAAAAATCCACCGATCAGCAGATTTTGCTATCAGCAGTCACACAAGACTACCCTGCCACAGCTCTGTGCGTGCAGTAAGGTTTGAGGCTGGTTCCAAGCATGCCAATGTAACTGTGAGGTACTGGGCCTACCTTCAAACCTTACTGCACACACAGGTCTGTGGCTGGGTAGCCTTGCGTGTCTGCTAAGAGGAGAATCTGCAGTGTATTTCCTGCTGCCCGGTGTATTTTTCCACAGCCTGGAATATGCTGCGGCTGTGCTACATGTGACCGTACCATAAAAGTTGCAGAGTATACCAGAGTTTGTCCCCCCACTGCACGTCCTATCCCCTAAGTTTGTGAGTATATGTCTATGCTTTGCTTACGCAAATAAAGAAGAAGAGAAACGTGGTGAGTCTGCCGGTCTGATCCTTTGTCTTCACTCTCTATTATTTATACCACTAATTTTGCCTAAAGCAAGAACAAAAATCTATACAGACTGCTGTATTGTGATACCGTTCCTTGAAATTTTTAATATATTCTTAATTAATAAGGTAAAACTAATCCAAGATTCACCAACCTCCGCATTCATCCCCACTTTTTCATGAGAACATGCTCCAGCACCTAGTAAGTAGGCTCCAGGTAGATCAATCTTCTTTGCGACAGTGTTAATGTTATAAACCTTCAAAACATAAAAGGTTTAAATACTTACATTATTGTAAGTAAATAGTAAAACATAGTAAGCTTCAATGTGTGAATAATTGAAATAAGGTGTGTTAATAAACATTTAAAGAAAAAAAACCTCTCTGCTTGTCATATACCTTATCGGGGCGTGCAGTGGGAACCAAGTATGGAACACCTCCAACATCTGCAATCCTTGACTTGCCACATAAACCTGGAAAGATTAAAAACAACCTGGGAGTAGGTACCCTGATTTACTATGGTAACCCGACCTGTTTTGTCAGGTTGTGCGCCAGAATTTGTGCAAAGACAACAGAGCAGAATAAGTGTCCTCCTTGTCAAACATAGCCTAGACAAGTACATACGAGTAGCCATTGACTACTACTATTTTCAAGCAGGTTATTCAGAGCTGAAGACTACTGAAAAGATAAATGTGGCACAATTGAATCAGCAGTTCTGAGTGGTGGACACAATGGTATGTGCTATGACTATGCTCTGGCGCTACTACGTAGAATACAATAGGTTATGGGCACTAATGTTGGGACAGGGTTGGTATAGCCCTCTCTTCCTACTTCACAAATGTTTCTTTTTATGGAGAGGGGATATTCTGTGTGAACATGGCCAATCCCTCTTTTCTTTGACATATTTTATACGTATTAGATTAATGGCTTATCTGAATCAGTGAGTGAATGGCAAGATTAAGAAATAAATAGATTCTTTCTTTCGACAAACCTTTCTCATAAGGTGTGTTTACTTCTATAACATCTACCAACATTTAGGTGTTTTTCAATCCAAATGCCTCCAACTGTTGCAAAACTACAGCTCCCAGCATACCAGGATAGCCAAAGGCTGTCGGGGAATAATGAAAGTTGTAGTTTTACAACAGCTGGAGGCACCCTGGTTGGCAAACATCGATTTATGATGTAGTAGTCTGTCCTGATCTTAACTCCTGAGGGCCTTCTTTAACAAATTGGTTTTTATTATCATACAACGATTAAAGTTACCTTTTACAGGGAATCCAAAGGGATCCTGTGTAAGATCAGGGCAATCCACAACCTTCACAGCAACTTCTGCATAATTCTTTTTCAATCCACGTTCCAGAACTAGAAGTAAAAAAAATGGTGTAATAAAGACAATAATGTATGATTCCAGCTCAGTAGGTAAATAGAAAATAGATTTAAAAAATGTATAACATTAATGAACCTAAAAAGTTTCTCTCTTCTCAAACAATCCCTGGTCACCCTGTGATGCTCACATAGTGGGCAGCCGTTGTCTATTCTTTCTTCTCTCTAACATTCTTGTAGGGAAGACATAACCTCACATTTCTCTGTAATGTCCAGGACATATAAAACATTGTTAGCAGTTTGGTTGGGATCACATACTGGATATTAACTAATACTTTAGTACTAAGTTTCCTAATCAGGGCACTCCTAGGTTTAAATGTTTAGGGTTACATTAACATAATTTGCAAAATCAATGGTCTGGATTTTTTTTTATTTAATGAGTAGACAACATATACAGGCAGCACTTAAAGGGGTACTTTTTTTTTTTTTTTTTTTTTAAATCAACTGGTGCCAGAAAGTTAAACATTTGTAAATTACTTCTATTAAAAAAATCTTAATCCTTCCAGTACTTATTAGCTGCTGAATACTACAGAGGAAATTATTTTCTTTTTGGAACACAGTGCTCTCTGCTGACATCATGACCACAGTGCTCTCTGCTGACATCTCTGTCCATATTATGTCCTTCATATAAGGATATACTGGCTAATGTCTCAATTTTACATCAGTTTTGAGGGTTAGCTAATGTCATTGTTACATCTACCACAGTAGTGAAACCACATTGTGATCCATAGGTGCAGGTCCTCCACTCCAACGTAGGTGCACAACTGCACTTGGAGTTGAGCACCTTGTATCACCTTAGACTACGTCTATGTAATTGTCCATTTTAGGAACTGGCCAGAGCAGCATATGTTTGCTATGGGGATTTTCTCCTGCTCTGGACAGTTCTTAAAATGGACAGAGATGTCAGCAGAGAGCTCTGCGTTCCAAAAAGAAAAGAATGTCCTCTGTAGTATTCAGCAGCTAATAAGTACTGAAGGGATTTTTTTTTTTTTAATAGAAGTAATTTACAAATCTGTTTAACTTTCTAGCACCAGTTGATTTAAAAAATAAAAAAAGGTTTTCCACGGGAGTACACCCTTTAAGGGGTACTCCAGGGAACGGAACTTATCAGACAATCACCCCCTAGCCACAAAAGTATCTGGTGGGAGGTCCCAACGATGGAACCTCTTGCGTCTCCAGTATGGGTATCGGCTACATACCCATCCTCAGCGAGCTCCGGGCCCCACCTTTTTGGACACATAACAGCATACTCAGCCAATTACCAGCTGAGGCAGGATATCTCTGCGGCCGGGGATTTTCTGAGTGGGCCTTCACTCGCAGGGTGTCCCAGGATCCGGACCCCCTCGTGAACACACACTTATACCTGTGGGTATGGGATAAGTGTCTGAAAAGTTCAGTTTCCCGCAGTACCCTTTGAAGAGGACCTGTGGCCAACCCCCCAAAAATGATTAAAGGGGTACTCCCATGGAAACCTTTTTTTTTTTTTTTTTTTTTAAATCAACTGGTGCCAGAAAGTTAAACAGATTTGTAAATTACTTCTATTAAAATCTTAATCTTTCCAGTACTTTTTAGAGTCTGTATACTAAAGAGGAAATGGACATCATCACCACAGTACTCTCTGCTGACATCTCTGTCCATTTTAGGAACTGTCCAGAGCAGCACATGTTTGCTATGGGGATTTTCTTCTACTCTGAACAGTTCCTAAAATGGACAGAGGTGTCAGCAGAGAGCACTGTGGTCATGATGTCAACAGAGAGCTCTGTGTTCCATAAAGAAAACCATTTCCTCTGTAGTATTCAGGAGCTAATAAGTACTGGAAGGATTAAGATTTTTTAATAGAAGTAATTTACAAATCTGTAGCGTATAGATGAGTAGTTCGGCACTGCTAATTTCTGAACCTGAAAGCGGGTGGACACTAAGTCGCTGCAGCGGAGTGGGGATACGGTGGTGCTCGGACTCATGAAGAATATACCATCAGTGCATGAGAAGACAAAGAAAAGTCGGCACTCACCGGGTTTCCAATTCAGCAGATTTTATTGCACGTTGCTCACAGCCGTAGTACAATTCTCGGGGAGACGACGGATGGTACAGGGGGGGTACCACAGAGAGGCGACACTTGTGTTTCGCACTTAGTAGTGCTTCAACGGGCCTAACTCTTTACCGGAACATGTTATCTTCTTATACAGGTGAGTTTAGTAATTGGACCTATCACCATCTAACACACCTTGTGACGTTAAAAGAAGGGGAGGAGGTTGCTTAGTTAAGCTTGTTCCTACTTAGATCTAGCTCCTTGTTCAGACTGCCAGGACTAGTATCATAAAAAACACTCTTAGAAGCAAACTGAGACATCAACTTTATCATTAAGCCCTAAGACTCCCGTTGCGTCAGTAGCAATTATCCATTATGTCTCTCTTCTAAGAAGGTTTTTATCAGATCTTAGCCCCGGTCGTGCAGCTACTTTTTCTATTCCTGCAAACCTTAATGATTCGTGACTTCCTCCATGGGCTTCCACTACATGGGAAATAAATCTGGGAGCTCCCTTTTTAGTGCGTAGAGAGTAAAAGTGCTCTCTAATTCTAGCGCACATTTGTCTGATTGTTTTCCCTATATAGTAGAAGCCACATGGGCAAAATATAACATAGACCACATTTTTTGTTTTACACGTGATAAGTTCGCTAACCGTATGGGTAATTGGACCTATTCTGAATGTTTGCAAGCCGAGATTATATTTACAAAAATTACAATTTTTACATTGAAAATTCCCTGTTGGTACATGGCTAGTTAACCAGTCTGTTTTATTTTTCTTTTCTTTATCTTTTTGTATGTTATGTGCACGTTTCAATACTTCTCCTATTGTTTTCGTTTTTCTATAGGAGATTAATGGTTTCTTTCCTGCCATTTCTTTGAGGTCTTCATCTGTCTCTAGTATATACCAATTCCTCCTAATTGCTCTCTCTATCATTTTATTTACCGGTGAATTCTGAAATGTGAACGTAAACCTATTCAAGGGCGCGTTTTTATGTTTTTTTCTGCATAATTCTTCTCTATTTTTCTCATCTGCTTTTTGTCTCCCTTTCTTAATTAGATCTGCTGGATAATTACGTTCTATTAATCTTCTTTCTAGCTCAGTTGCCTGTTTTTGATATGTTGAATCTTGAGTGTTATTTCTTTTTAAACGTAAAAACTGTCCGTATGGGATACCATTTTTAACTGCTTGTGTGTGGGAACTTTGATAGTGAAGTATCGTGTTCTTGGCCACTTCTTTCCTGTATCCTTCACTTATTAGTTTCCCTTCTTTCACTAGCAATTTAATATCTAGGAATTCTAGTGTATCTCCACCATATTGGTGTGTAAACTCCATATTATAACCTTTAACGTCATTGAGGTAATCTACGAACTGATAAAATTGGTTTCTGGTTCCCGACCATATTAACAAAATATCGTCCACAAATCGGACATAAGTTCTAATATATTTTATGAATGGATTAGCAGAAGTATATACTATGTTATTCTCAAAATTAGCTAGATACAGATTAGCGTATGTACAGGACACCGGTGTCCCCATCGGGGTCCCGGTGTCCTGTCTATACCACCTGCCTTCATATACAAAAGTACTGTTCTGTAGGACGAATTTGAGGGCGTCTTGTACGAATTTAATGTATTGTTTGGAGTTCTCAGTTCTTATCAAAATTTCGGTCACCGCCTGCACACCCGCATCGTGGGGGATACGGGTGTACAGGCTAGTGACATCAATGGAACATAAACTCCAACCTTCTTCCCATGGTAAGTCATTAACTATAGATAATAGGTGACTAGTGTCCTTAATGTACGCTGGAATTGTGGGCAAAATAGGACGGAGCAAAAAATCTATATACTGTGACAAATGCTCAGTCACTGAGCCGATCCCCGCGACAATGGGTCGCCCTGGGGGTCGGATCAGTGACTTGTGCACTTTAGGTAAATGATACCATTTTGCGGGGCATGGGCAATCGGGAGTTAACTTATCAGCGGTTTTCTTCGAGATAATGCCTTCAAACACAGATTTACACAAAAAACCTTTTAAACTCTCTAATATTTTGTTAGTCGGGTCACTTAAGAGGGGAGTGTATGTGGTATGGTCTGACAATTGCCTTTCGGCTTCTTCATTATATTGTGTCTTAGAGACCACCACTACACTCCCTCCTTTATCCGCTCTAACTATAACGATATCACTTTGTTTCTTTAATTCGGTTAAAGCTTCTTGTTCTTTAACAGGTAAATTTTTAACTATTAGAGGATATAAGACAGATTTCACATCTTTTTGAACTGCTTTTTGGAATAGGTCGACACACCCACCCGGTGCTACTGGGGGTGAGAATGTCGACCCCTTCCCTTTATTAAACCTATAGGTTAAGTTGTCTGGACTCGGTACATCACTCAATGTCCCAAACTCTGTGACCATCATTTCGATACATTTCTTTTCTTGATCGGAGAATTCCGTGGGTATGAGTCCCAGATTGTCAGTCCTCACGGGTAATTCTCCTGGATATAAATCCGGTTCAATTGATGGTCTGTTAGCATAATATTTCTTAAGATTAATGTTCCTAATTGCCTGTTCCAGGTCAATTTCGAACGTTGTGGGATTGAAGTCTTCTGATAGTCTGAAATTCAGTCCTTCTTAGAAGAGAGACACAATGGATAATTGCTACTGACGCAACGGGAGTCTTAGGGCTTAATGATAAAGTTGATGTCTCAGTTTGCTTCTAAGAGTGTTTTTTATGATACTAGTCCTGGCAGTCTGAACAAGGAGCTAGATCTAAGTAGGAACAAGCTTAACTAAGCAACCTCCTCCCCTTCTTTTAACGTCACAAGGTGTGTTAGATGGTGATAGGTCCAATTACTAAACTCACCTGTATAAGAAGATGACATGTTCCGGTAAAGAGTTAGGCCCGTTGAAGCACTACTAAGTGCGAAACACAAGTGTCGCCTCTCTGTGGTACCCCCCCTGTACCATCCGTCGTCTCCCCGAGAATTGTACTACGGCTGTGAGCAACGTGCAATAAAATCTGCTGAATTGGAAACCCGGTGAGTGCCGACTTTTCTTTGTCTTCTCATGCACTGATGGTATATTCTACATGAGTCCGAGCACCACCGTATCCCCACTCCGCTGCAGCGACTTAGTGTCCACCCGCTTTCAGGTTCAGAAATTAGCAGTGCCGAACTACTCATCTATACGCTACAGTATTTCTTTGTTACTTTTGTGTTCTGAGCACGCTGAACAATGTCTGACCCCACGCCACAAAATGTGGAAATGGACCAAGCAAGTCATGCGGATCAGTTTCTACTTGCACTCCAGCCAGGGAGAGACGACGCAGGGGGGTACTTTTTGGAATGTGAATCCACCGAAGATCTAGAGCTCATCAGTGTTAAGACGCTAGAAAACAGAATAATGTCCCTGTCGGAAAAAGAAATCGCAGTGTACTGGACTGTCAACTCATTACAAGCATATGCTCAATGCGAACGAGTCCCTAGAGGACTTAGGTCCATGAAGACCCCAGCACAATATCAAGATGACAGCGTGTTTATGGATATGTGGATAAAAGCACACAATGAGCACGCTTTAAAGTTGTTACATCTAATATTAACCCGCAACCGAATTGAATATGACCGTATTTCTGAAGATTTAAATAAAGCCAAGATTATATATAGAAAAAGAGTGGAGAACGAAGTAGCAAATGCGTTTTTTTCTAAAATAGAACCGAAATTGAAGACATTACAAGAAGAAACAAAAAGTAATAAAAGAGAGAAATATTTACGAGATAAGCAAGATTACGAAAATAATAAAGTCTTCAATTGGCATACTAAAAGTTATAATACTGAATTCTATGGGTACAGGAAGAAAACTAACCGAAAATTTCCTAAAACCGCTACAGCACTCTACAATGAGCAGAAGTCTGAACAAGTCTCTAACCCATCTGCAATTAATATCCCTTTAGAAAAGCCCACATGCGACGTTCAAGGAAAAAAAGTTATAAAGGAACAAAAGAAAAGAAAAGCGAACCCACAGATGACCTAGCAACAGTTACTATTAGTAACATAATCAACTTAACTGAACATGAATTGGATAACAGTACCATCTCACTTCTATCAAGAGGACTGAATTTCGGACTATCAGAAGACTTCAATCCCACAACGTTCGAAATTGACCTGGAACGGGCAATTAGGAACATTAATCTTAAGAAATATTATGCTAACAGACCATCAATTGAACCGGATTTATATCCAGGAGAATTACCCGTGAGGACTGACAATCTGGGACTCATACCCACGGAATTCTCCGATCAAGAAAAGAAATGTATCGAAATGATGGTCACAGAGTTTGGGACATTGAGTGATGTACCGAGTCCAGACAACTTAACCTATAGGTTTAATAAAGGGAAGGGGTCGACATTCTCACCCCCAGTAGCACCGGGTGGGTGTGTCGACCTATTCCAAAAAGCAGTTCAAAAAGATGTGAAATCTGTCTTATATCCTCTAATAGTTAATAATTTACCTGTTAAAGAACAAGAAGCTTTAACCGAATTAAAGAAACGAAGTGATATCGTTATAGTTAGAGCGGATAAAGGAGGGAGTGTAGTGGTGGTCTCTAAGACACAATATAATGAAGAAGCCGAAAGGCAATTGTCAGACCATACCACATACACTCCCCTCTTAAGTGACCCGACTAACAAAATATTAGAGAGTTTAAAAGTTTTTTTGAGTAAATCTGTGTTTGAAGGCATTATCTCGAAGAAAACCGCTGATAAGTTAACTCCCGATTGCCCATGCCCCGCAAAATGGTATCATTTACCTAAAGTGCACAAGTCACTGATCCGACCCTCAAGGCGACCCATTGTCGCGGGGATCGGCTCAGTGACTGAGCATTTGTCACAGTATATAGATTTTTTGCTCCGTCCTATTTTGCCCATAATTCCAGCGTACATTAAGGACACTAGTCACCTATTATCTATAGTTAATGACTTACCATGGGAAGAAGGTTGGAGTTTATGTTCCATTGATGTCACTAGCCTGTACACCCGTATCCCCCACGATGCGGGTGTGCAGGCGGTGACCGAAATTTTGATAAGAACTGAGAACTCCAAACAATACATTAAATTCGTACAAGACGCCCTCAAATTCGTCCTACAGAACAGTACTTTTGTATATGAAGGCAGGTGGTATAGACAGGACACCGGGACCCCGATGGGGACACCGGTGTCCTGTACATACGCTAATCTGTATCTAGCTAATTTTGAGAATAACATAGTATATACTACTGCTAATCCATTCATAAAATATATTAGAACTTATGTCCGATTTGTGGACGATATTTTGTTAATATGGTCGGGAACCAGAAACCAATTTTATCAGTTCGTAGATTACCTCAATGACGTTAAAGGTTATAATATGGAGTTTACACACCAATATGGTGGAGATACACTAGAATTCCTATATATTAAATTGCTAGTGAAAGAAGGGAAACTAATAAGTGAAGGATACAGGAAAGAAGTGGCCAAGAACACGATACTTCACTATCAAAGTTCCCACACACAAGCAGTTAAAAATGGTATCCCATACGGACAGTTTTTACGTTTAAAAAGAAATAACACTCAAGATTCAACATATCAAAAACAGGTAACTGAGCTAGAAAGAAGATTAATAGATTATCCAGCAGATCTAATTAAGAAAGGGAGACAAAAAGCAGATGAGAAAAATAGAGAAGAATTATGCAGAAAAAAACATAAAAACGCGCCCTTGAATAGGTTTACGTTCACATTTCAGAATTCACCGGTAAATAAAATGATAGAGAGAGCAATTAGGAGGAATTGGTATATACTAGAGACAGATGAAGACCTCAAAGAAATGGCAGGAAAGAAACCATTAATCTCCTATAGAAAAACGAAAACAATAGGAGAAGTATTGAAACGTGCACATAACATACAAAAAGATAAAGAAAAGAAAAATAAAACAGACTGGTTAACTAGCCATGTACCAACAGGGAATTTTCAATGTAAAAATTGTAATTTTTGTAAATATAATCTCGGCTTGCAAACATTCAGAATAGGTCCAATTACCCATACGGTTAGCGAACTTATCACGTGTAAAACAAAAAATGTGGTCTATGTTATATTTTGCCCATGTGGCTTCTACTATATAGGGAAAACAATCAGACAAATGTGCGCTAGAATTAGAGAGCACTTTTACTCTCTACGCACTAAAAAGGGAGCTCCCAGATTTATTTCCCATGTAGTGGAAGCCCATGGAGGAAGTCACGAATCATTAAGGTTTGCAGGAATAGAAAAAGTAGCTGCACGACCGGGGCTAAGATCTGATAAAAACCTTCTTAGAAGAGAGACATAATGGATAATTGCTACTGACGCAACGGGAGTCTTAGGGCTTAATGATAAAGTTGATGTCTCAGTTTGCTTCTAAGAGTGTTTTTTATGATACTAGTCCTGGCAGTCTGAACAAGGAGCTAGATCTAAGTAGGAACAAGCTTAACTAAGCAACCCCCTCCCCTTCTTTTAACGTCACAAGGTGTGTTAGATGGTGATAGGTCCAATTACTAAACTCACCTGTATAAGAAGATGACATGTTCCGGTAAAGAGTTAGGCCCGTTGAAGTACTACTAAGTGCGAAACACAAGTGTCGCCTCTCTGTGGTACCCCGCCTGTACCATCCGTCGTCTCCCCGAGAATTGTACTACGGCTGTGAGCAACGTGCAATAAAATCTGCTGAATTGGAAACCCGGTGAGTGCCGACTTTTCTTTGTCTTCTCATGCACTAATTTACAAATCGGTTTAACTTTCTGGCACCAGTTGATTTAAAAAACAAACAAACATGTTTCCCATGGAAGTACCCCTTTAAGCAGGCAAAAAGACTAAAGTGCAGGTCGGCATTGCAGAGGATAAAACGTAATAATCCTAGTCCAGAGTGTGAACAGAGACCAACAAGTACATGATTAGTCGTGGAGGTCGTAAAATCAATTTTTTTGATTGGCCACAGGTTCTCTTTGGATTTGCCATTCTATTTTCTGACTGCAATTTTTTTATTTCATTTTTACTACATTATTATATGGGCCTCTTCCCTGAGGTATTTTAACAGCATTTAGCAATATGCTTTACAGCAGGACCCATGGATATAGTTAATAACAGACATGACCTGCCCCATTTACATGAAGGGTAAACATGTCTGGGCCTACTCAGTGACCTTTGTAGAGATCATTCCACAGGGAGGGGGAAACTGAGCTGTAAACATCATCTATTGTCTTATCTTTCTACTGGTGTCACCTTGCAATGTAATGCTGTACTGATGCAGCCTTCTCCTTAACACATACAAAATATGAACTCTCAGCTTAGTTTTAGGCCTAGTGGCCTGAAATGACAACTGCAAGTAAAAAAAAATACAAGATTCACCAGCTTCTGCATTTATCCCCACTTTTTCATGAGAACATGCTCCAGCGCCTAGTAAGTAGGCTCCAGGTAGATCAATCTTCAAAACTTTAGGGCCCATGCACCCTACTTAAAGGAGTAGTCCAGTAGTGAACAAGTGGTGAACAACTTATCCCCTATCCTAAGGATAGGGGATAAGTTGCAGATCGAGGGGGGGGGGTCCGACCGCCTGCGCGAAGGGGGCGTGTCGACCCCCGCACGAATCGGCGGCCGACACGCCCCCTCAATACAACTCTATGGCAGAGCCGGAGTGCTGCCTTCGGCAATCTCCGGCTCTGCCATAGCGATGTATTGAGGGGGCGTGTCAGCCGCCGCTTCGTGCAGGGGTCGACACCCGCTATCTGGCCGGAGAGCCTGGCCCCCGTACAGAGAGATCGCAGGGGGCCCCAGCGGTCGGACCCCCTGCGATCTCAAACTTATCCCCTATCCTTAGGATAGGGGATAAGTTTTTCACCACTGCACTACCCCTTTAAAGGGATTATCCAGGAATCGAAAAACAGACCTATTTTCTTTCGAAGACTGCTCCCTGTCTGTCTCCACTTTGGGTGTGGTATTACAACTTGTCTCCATTCACTTCAATGGAACTGAGCTGCAGAACCACACCCAACCTGGAGACAGACAGGGAGCGGTCTTTGAAAGAAATAATCTCTGCTTTTTATTTCTGGATAAACCCTTTAATTTCCATCCAGAAAAATTCCAGGTGGAGATTCAGTGTGCAGCAGGCTCCATCAGAATGAATCGACACCATGACTGCGCCACACCAATTGATGACAATGCAATTTCAGGCACAATTCTAACAAAAGAATGAACATGTTCATTCTTTTGTCAGAGTCTAGAATTGGCACTTCCATGAAGGAATTCCGCAACAGAAATTCTGCAGTGCAGTAGTATTCCATTGAAGGCTGCTGCACTAAAATCTCTGAAGATTCCCTTGTGTGTACTTAAATGGGCACTCTCATTAAAACTAATTTTTGCTATTGCACTCCTTATGGTAAAGAAAAAATCTTTCTAATACACACTGCTCAAAAAAATAAAGGGAACACAAACAACACAATGTAACTCCAAGTCAATGACACTTCTGTGAAATCACACTGTCCACTCAGGAAACAACACTGATTGACAATCAATTTCACATGCTGTTGTGCAAATGGAACAGACAACAGGTGGAAATTATAGGCAATTAGCAAGACGCCCCCGGTAAAGGAGTGGTTCTGCAGGTGGTGACCATAGACCACTTCTCAGTTCCTATGCTTCCTGGCTAAAGTTTTGGTCACTTTTGAATGCTGGCAGTGCTTTCACTCTAGTAGTAGCATGAGACAGAGTCTGTAACCCACACAAGTGGCTCAGGTAGTGCAGCTCATCCAGGATGGCACATCAATGCAAGCTGTGGCAAGAAGGTTTGCTGTGTCTGTCAGCGTAGTGTCAGGAGTATGAAGGCGCTACCAGGAGACAGATCAGTACATTAGGAGACATGGAGGAGGCCGTAGGAGGACAACAACCCAGCAGCAGGACCGCTACCTCCACCTTTGTGCAAGGAGGCGCACTGGCACAGTCCTGCAAAATGACCTCCAGCAGGCCACAAATGTGCATGTGTCTACTCAGTCAGAAACAGACTCCATGAGGGTGGCATGAGGGCCCAACCTCCACAGTTGGGGGTTGTGCTTACAGCCCAACACCGTGCACGATGTTTGGCATTTGCCAGAGAACACCAAGATTGGCAAATTCTCCACTGGCGCCCTGTGCTCTTCACAGATGAAAGCAGGCTCATACTGAGCATATGTGACAGAGTCTGGAGACGGCGACATGGAGAACGTTCTGCTGCCTGCAACATCCTCCAGTGTGACCAGTTTGGTGGTGGGTCAGTAATGGTGTGGGGTTGCATTTCTTTGGGGGGCTGCACAGTCCTCCATGTGCTTGTCAGAGCTGCCATTAGGTACCGAGGTGAGATCCTCAGACCTCTTGTGAGACCATATACTGGTGCGCTTGGCCCTGGGTTCCTCCTAATGCAAGACAATGTTAGACCTCATGTGTCTGGAGTGTCAGCAGTTCCTGCATGAGGAAGTAATTGATGCTATGGACTGGCCCGCCCGTTCCCCAGACCTGAATCTGAGCACATCTGGGACATCATGTCTCGCTCCATTCACATACGCCATGTTACACTACGACTGTCCGGGAGTTGGTGGATGCTTTAGTCCAGGTCTGGGAGGACACCCCTCAGGAGACCATCCACCACCTCATCAGGAGTATGCCCAGGCATGGTAGAGAGGTCATTCAGGCACGTGGAGGCCACACACACACTACTGGGCCTCATTTTGGCTTGTTTTAAGGACATTACATCAAAGTTGGATCAGCCTGTAATGTGGTTTTCCACTTTGATTTTGAGTGTGACTCCATATCCAGACCTCCATAGGTTGATAAATTTGATTTCCATTGATAATTTTTGTGTGATTTTATTGTCAGCACATTCAACTATGTAAAGACGAAAGTATTTCATACGATTAGTTCATTCATTCAGATCTAGGATGTGTTATCTTAGTGTTCCCTTTTTTTGAGCAGTGTACTTTGTTTAAAAAAAAAAAATATATATATATAGTTTTCTATGTTTTATTTGTGTTTAAAAAAGCTGCCACTAGATGTCTCCCTACTTGTCCAGAGCACATTCCCCCCCCCCCCCCCCATCTTTTGCACAGACTATGGACTCCTGTAGGCCTTGCAGAGGTCCAAACACAGGATATGGAGTCCGGAGTGCTGAGAGGGGTGTGTGCAGCCTTAGCCAATCATAGCTCATCTCCCACTGAACTGCCGTTTGCTGTTGGTTGCAGACTAAGGGAGGAAGTTCTCCCCTGTATGGCTTCAGATGATGTCACACCTGTTGGGTAACGCCCCTTCCCAGTTTGTGAATCTGACTGAGCAGAAAATACAGAGCAATATCAAGGTAGAAAACTAACAAATAATACAAATAAAGGCAGGGGGTGGTTTATTATAATGGGGGCAGTGAACTGGGAGGATTATAGAATGTATCAAGTTAAGAGAGGTTAAGAGAGGTACTCTTTAAATTACTAGAGTACCCCTTTAAGTAATACCTAAAATTGTATAGAGAATATAAGTGTGAAAAATAAAAACTCACCACCAACAATATCTTCTAGAGCAGGGAAATGAAGAGGACAGCTTTCAGTATCTGCCATGGTTCCACACTGATACAGCAAACTAGAAAACTGGAATATTTAATTTAAAATCTTCCAGAAAAGGCCAAAGTTCAGGCAACTGTGAAAGAATATAATTAATGATTAAAAACACAGGAGTTTGTTTTAATCTAGTTCACTAAAAAGAATACAAGAACAATTACAAGCATAGGTTATGAAGTCCATGCAGTCCAAAAATGTGACTAAAGTTATCATTTAACCGTTATGGACACAGCATATTTTGGCTTTTTGGACCAGACAATTGTATTCTTCCATCCATAACTTTTTATTTTTCCATCCACATATCCCATATGTACTCCAGCATCAGTGTGCATGAAGTGATCGCAGCTTCTGAGGTCACTTCATGTACAGGATGTAAATGTATGTGGGTTAAGTACCAGGTCATCAGGATGTACATTTACTTCCATTATCCTTAAAGGGGTACTCTGCTGCCCCAGCATTGGGTAAATTTTGTTCTGAACGCTTGCAGCTTGCATTGAGGGGGTGTGGTGAGACATCACGGGGGGGGGGGGGGGGGACCCAGTGGCGGGACCCCCGCGATCAGACATCTTATCCCCTATCCTTTGGATAGTGGATAAGATGTCTAGGGACAGAGTACCCCTTTATGGGGTTAGAGGAACCTGTCGGCACTTTCAGCCTACCTGAGCCCCAAGTCATTGGGGTGGTTCCTGGTGGCTTCTGCCCACCCCACTGGCCTTTACTGATATCCAAACAAGAAGAGATTCATTAACCAAGGCTGCCGGGAGTCATCCTGATGACTTATGATTTAGGCAGAATTAAAGTGATAATACTTTTTAAGGGTTCACACATACAGGATCCTGTGCAGATTTGATGCGCTGGATTTGTAACTGCAGATTAGAAGCTGTGTGCAGTCATTTAGTTTACATTGAAATCTGCAGCAGAAAATCCTGTGCATCAAATCTGCATACTTGTGAATGCACCCTAAAGGGATATTTCCATCTCATAGTTAAACTTGTAGGGCACAAAAAGTTTAAACATGTATCCCCTACCCCCCGCGATCTCCCGTACTGGGCCCCGGCAGCCCGTGGAAAGGGGGGCATGTCAACCACCGCACCAAGCATACAACTCTATGGCAGAGCTGTAGCGCAGCCCTCGGCAATCTCTGCCTCTGCCATAGCTCTGGCATGTTGTCATGGGAGATCGCGGGAGGGGGGGGGGGGGCAGCGGTCGGACCCCCTGTGATCTGAAACTTATCCCCTATCCTTTGGAAAGAGGATAAGTTTTTCAGGACTGGACTACTCCTTTAAATATATTTGCAGATACATTAATTTACCTCCTCCTGATATTCCTGCTCCTTTTTTTTTTCCCTAACCTAGAGAAAAAGCTGTCAACAAGGGGAGGAAAAGAGCAGGGATATCAGGAGACGGAGGCAAATATGGTAAATAGATGTATTTACAATAACATTAAGATTCACTTAACCTACAAGTATAACTATGTTAGTTGAGATGCGAATACCCATTTGAGTGAAGAGGGATGGGGGTGTTCAGGGTTACTTCCTGAAATGGATTCCATGTGGAAAAGCCATGCCACATGCAGATCCTTGGGATATTAAACTGCATAGGTCTGCTTTCACTGTTGACTGTGGCATCTAGAGGGTTAAACAAACAGAAGTGGAGTGATCGTCAATGCTGGCTGCAGACACCCAATGGGTATGGGTCAGTATTACTCACCTAATGTATGTAAAATGTCAGAAAGGGGTGAAAGACCTAAGAATTCTCATATGTAACGGCCCCATATAAATATATTGGACTGTGTTCACAGGCAGAAAACAGCTTGGTAAATGTATACATGTTTTCTATGGTTTTGGCTAATGTTTGCAGGCGAAGAAATAGCACTGTATATGGTGGCTTTTTTCTCCTCCATTTCCTATAGACTACGATGAGTTGCCCTTCTCTGCTTCTCCATTTGTCTATGGCCATCAACCCTTGGTTCAGACTACGGAATTTCCAAGCATAATTCCACTTGGAGATTCCTGTGCAGCAGAATCCCATTGCTGCCAATAGTATTCTGCTGCACAGTGCAAACTATGGGATTTTAGAAGTGCAGCATCTGCTGCTGAAATTCTGCTGCCGGAAGAATGACCGTGCTCGTTATTTTGGTGAAATTATTCATGCATGAAGTGATACAGGTCAGATTTGAAGAATTTGGCCGTGTCCTTAAAGGGGTACTCCGCCCTTAGACATCTTATCCCCTATCCAAAGGATAGGGGATAAGATGTCAGATCGCCAGGGTCCCGCTGCTGGGGAGCCCTGGGATCCCCGCTGCGGCACTGCGCTATCATTACAGCACAGAGCGAGTTCGCTCTGCACGTAATGACGCGCAATACAGGGGCCGGAGCATCGTTACGTCACGGCTCCGCCCCTCGGGACGTCACGGCCCCCTGCCATAGACTTACATTAAGGCGACGGGCCGCGATGTCACGAGGGGCGGAGCCATGACATCACGCGGCTCCGTCCCCCGTATCACCCGTCATTACGCACAGAGGGAACACGCTCTGTGCTGTAATGATAGCGCGGTGCCGCAGCGGGGATCCCCGGGGTCCCCAGCAGCGGGACCGCGGCGATCAGACATCTTATCCCCTATCCTTTGGATAGGGGATAAGATGTCTAGGGGCGGAGTACCCCTTTAAAGGGTTAATATAGTTGATAGAGTTTTCGTAAAGTAATTGGGTACAGTGATCCCTCAACTTACAATAGCCTCAACATATAATAGTTTCAACATACAATGATCTTTTATGGACCATTGTAACTTGAAACCAGACTCAACATACAATGTACAGACAGTCCAGATCTGTGAAATGTGTCACTGGCTGGAAGAACTGACCAATCAGAATGGGCATTTTACTGGTAAATCACCTGTATTACTGAAGTGCATGCACTGACTGGTGTCTGGTAGTGCCCCCTACAGTACAGGGAGGAACTACAAGTTCTGTACTACTCCTTACCTGTGCCAGGGTTAGCTGCTCCTTTGGACACCAAGTAAGGGCGGTTCCATTTGGGACACTGTGTGTACTGTATAGGACCCTGAAGAAGCTCCTGTCCTCTACATAAACCATTGTTTCCCAATCAGGGTGCCTCCAGCTGTTGCAAAACTATAACTCCCAGCATGCCCGGACAGCCAATGCTGGGAGTTGTAGTTTTGCAACAGCTGGAGGCACCCTGGTTGGGAAACACTGACACAGACAGTGATTTACAGCTCCCAGCAGATCTTTCCTACTTTTATATGTAAGGATTTGCTTTATCTGTATTAGTTATCTACTTATTTTTCTTTAATCCTCACCTTTTCCCTATTTTTGATGAAATTTTGGACCACTGGCACTTTGTATGGCACTGTTTATGCTGAACAGATGGAGCTGACATTATTAATGGCAGTCAGGGAGTTGTATATAAGATTAGGGCAGGGTTTTGCAACCAGGGTGCCTCCAGCTGCTGCAAAACTACAACTTTCAGCTTGCTCGGACAGCCAAAGGCATGCTGGGAGTTGTAGTTTTGCAGCAGCTGGAGGAGCCCTGGTTGGAAAACAACTTCCTGAAAGAGTGGTGACTATAACAGCCATAGTATGACAGAAAACCTATTGTCCGTCACGTGACACGGGTGTATCGCTCAGGACACACATTATAGCACAATGCTAAATACTGACCCTCTCTATGGGAGGTCCCGCACCAGATCACGGGCGCACCAAGGAACGCTTACGAGCCCCGCCCACACACGGTCATGTGACCGACACCAGCAAGTCCAGGTTGTTCCTGCGGCACACTCTGAGCCCCGCCCATACAAAGTCATGTGACCGACATAAACAAATCCCGTATCAGTTTCTGGTCATCCTGTAACTCACGTCTGAGCCCCGCCCACCTATGCAGTCATGTGACCTCTTCAAGCACGCAGTAGTGGTAAGAGACTCCATATTACCGGAGCCTTCTAACAGATGATAACCGAGAAACTGTCTCCTATACGGGACCTAGAAGCACATGTCAGGACTGGCGGGTAATGTCTGTTCGTAATACGGACTGCGGGGCTTGTGCTGGATATCGGATAGGGGTTTGGTGCGGTCTATAGCGCAGCGGTATATAGTAGACCTGTGGTAGATAGTGCGGGAGATTTATCTAGACATGTCCAGAGGGAAAGTTGCCCATAGCAACCAATCAGATCGCTTCTTTCTTTTTTCAGAAGCCTTTTCAAAAATGAAAGAAGCAATTTTTCCTCTGTACAGGTTTTGATAAATCTCCCGCACAGTCTCCTGTTGTGTGTTCTCCTTTTGTATATGTATCAGTTATGTATCATCAGGTGAGGTTAGCTAAAGGTTAAAAGCCCAGCATGTCCCCCATGTACTGGTGAACATCCACGTGGAAATATGGCGGTGCACCACCCTGCTGGTAGACTACACTTGGCAGATCTTTCTCTATCTGTGGCATAAAAGGGGCGCGTTTACTTTGTGCTACATTGTCCTATCTGTGGATAGGGGGTAAGTTTATGATCCCTGGGAGGTGATGTATCTTTATATGTTTTTTGGTTTTCACTTTTAAAAACTGACCACTAGGGGGTCTCCCTACATGTGCCAGCTCATTGAGTTCGGACTCATGCCGGCCTGGCATGAGTCCGAACTCTCAGTGCGGCCGGGACACTGAAAAGCACAGCGCAGCTCCCTGTCTTTCAATCAGACACCAGCGCCTCTGCACCCCCCCCCCCCCGTGATGACAAGCCCGTCCGCGTAGCACTCAACAGCTGATCTTAAAGACCATGGACGTGAATACACATTCAGAGAGGATGCACGTTCCCGCATCAGGACACGTATACACATCCTTGGTTGTCGCGGAAGGGTCTCAGCTGTAACACACAGCCGTGACACTGCCGGAACCGAAGTAAACTTAGGTCCCCGCAATTTTAACCTTTCCAGTCATGGTTGGAAGCAACTGCAAGTGGTTTGACAGACGGTGCCCCCTATGTATTTCCTGCAGCACCCCACAACGCGAACGCAGGGTGCTGAGTGTGAACCCCAGCAGGAGGGGGGCTGCCACACTACCAGGACCTAAATAAATTTCAGTCCTGGCAGTTTAACCCTTACAGCCATTGTTGGAAGCAAACGCGAGCTGTAAGGAGTTTGACAGAGGGAGGGTGATCCCTCTGTCTCTCTCCAGCAGCACCCCTCAATGATCACGGGGTGCTGCTGCTTACCTGGCCAGCCGGGGGTCTGAAAAAGACCCCAGGTCTGCCTCTGTAACTGTCTGCCAGAGGCACGTCCTGATGTGCTACCTGCCAGTGTAAAAGTGATAAGCAGCATATTACTACAATGCTTTGGAATACTCAGTATTCCAAAGCATAAAAAAAGTGTAAAAAATAAAACAAAAATACATTTACTAAATAAATAAAATAAAAATACACGTGTAGGGTCACGCAGAGTGCTTCTGCAGTGTATTACATGCTGCAGATGCTCTGCCAGCAGTCACAATTGCGAGCTGCCTGCTCCAGCAGGGTAGCTCTGTGTCTCTACTCAAAACAGCTGGTTTCCCACCGGCAGTCATGAGCGGACACACTGAGCTACCCAGCCGCAGCAGTGAGCTTGCTCCTGTGACTGCCGGCTGGGCATCCGCAGTGTGATGGTTTTTTTTTTAACAAAGGCCCCATTCATACTGCATTTCTGCAGTATGTTATAGGTATCCTTCAGCATCACGTCAAAAAAGTGATGCCGACCTATACTGTAACAGCCCCATTAATTTCTGATTGAGACTGCTACAATATACATTGGCATCACTCCAACAGACACCTCTAACATACTGTATGAATGGGGACTATCACCCCCTCCCCCAACAAAATAAACAAATCATTTTTTTCATGATTGTTTTAATTTTTTTTAACGCCTAATGATGGATATATGTCACAGACAGCTGTACGTCACTACTAGCCACCACTTATTTCTTTCTGAGACATAAATCTTGTGTAGAGATTAGAGATGAGCGAACTTACAGTAAATTCGATTCGTCACGAACTTCTCGGCTCAGCAGTTGATGACTTTTCCTGCATAAATTAGTTCAGCTTTCAGGTGCTCCGGTGGGCTGGAAAAGGTGGATACAGTCCTAGGAGAATCTTTCCTAGGAATGTATCCACCTTTTCCAGCCCACCGGAGCACCTGCAAGCTGAACTAATTTATGCAGGACAAGTCATCAACTGCCGAGCCGAGAAGTTTGTGACGAATCGAATTTACTGTAAGTTTGCTCATCTCTAATCTTGTGGTCCACATGGGGTCACTTGTAGGGGTGCGGTATTGTTCTGCCAGCTCTGATCCTTTGCAGGCATGGAGTGGGGTCTATACTACATATAATGATGTCCTGAAAGCCAAAGGGGGCTCCTCTCCTTCTGGGGTGCATTTCCTCCATTTCAGAAGCGATGTACCAAAATGATGTCCCACAAATAAAGCATTTGTGGAAAAAAAAAAAGCAAAGTTCTAATTTTTTCCACTGACTTTGAAATAATTCCAGCCACACAATAAGGGCTGAACGTACTTACTACTAACCTAGGGGAATACTTAAGGGGGTGTAGTTTACAAAATGGCGTCACTACTGGGGATGCGGTACTGCTCTGACAGCTACAATGCTTTGCAAGGTGAAGTGTGGCATATCATTTGTATAATGATATCCTGAAAGCCAAATGGCACTGCCCTCCTTTTTGGACCCACCATGAGACAAACAGCATAATAATATTTGGGATTCATTTCACAAGATATATTTAAAACATTTATCCCACAAATGATGCATATGGGGAAAAAATTAAATATTTTATGCTGACTTATGTTAATACCATCTACACAAAAAGGCCTCAAAAATGCACTACTAACACAAGTGAATATTTTAGGCGGTGTAATTTTCTAAAAGGGGGTCACTTGTGGGGGTGCGGTATGGATCTATATAATATAGCGCTGGGGGGGCAGACATGTAGCCTATATTTCTTGCCCCCCAGCGCATTTATGCCCCCCCCCCCCCCCCCCCGCAGCACATTAATAAAGATATGACCCCTGCTGGCACATTTATTTATATAGATAGATAGACAGACACACACATACATACCCCGCTGGGGGCATTAATAATGTGCCGACCGCAGTGCAGTAATAAAGATATGACCCCCAAAGCCCCCCCGAAACTCCGCCCCCCCCCCACACCCCACTGTCGCATTTGTAAATATATACCCCCTGCCAGCGCATTTCACATATTGCAGATAACGCTATATGTCTGCCCCCCCAGCACTTCTATATATGGCATAATATGAAAAATGTGCTGGGGGGGGGGGGGGTTTACATTATAAGGGCGCCGGCAGGGGGGGGGGGGTCATATCTTTATTAATGCGCTGTAGGTGGGGGGCTAGATATATAGGCTAAATGTCTGCCCCCCCTGTAGCGCTATATATCTTGCCCCCCACAGCGCTTTTAATATACATATGGCTCCCGCTGCCTCTCACAATGTTCATTTTAAAAACCCTGCAGAGAGCCCTGAATGGTTCCTTGGTACTCACCATTCAGGGCTCCCCGCGGGGGATTTAAAAATGAAAGTAAAAGCACACGATACATCGCAGGGGAGCGCAGCATGGGCACTGTCATGAACTTTTTTTTTTTATATGTTGTAGTACTGATGTTCTACAACATATTTCTAATATACTTAAATTTTTTTTATTTATTAAAACACCTTATTTTTATTTTGAAATCCAGCCACTAGGGGTCTCCCTCCTAGTGGCCGGATGCAGCCTGCTGTGACGTCACAGATGAATTTGGACCGATGCCGGCCGGGCATCGGTCCGAATTCAGTCAGGCTGCGCTCGCTCCCTGCCTGTCAATCAGACAGGAGGGAGCGAGCGCATCGAGCAAAGAGGATGCGCGCAGGCTCCCTGGCCTCACTCGCCGGCAGAGTTCGGAGTTGCGGAGTTCGGGGGAACAGAATGTCTTTTCAGGCGGAGGGAGGGAGGGGGTGGGTGGTGTTGCGCAGCGGGGTCTGGGGGTGATGGAGTTGCAGAGTTTGGGGGAGCCTTTTTCGGGCAGGATGAGGGTGGGGGGTGTTGCGCGGCGGGGTCTGGGGGAGCGGGATGTGTGGCAGCTGCGGCTGAGACTGTTTTCACCACAGGGGGCCTCCAGTTGTTTCCTCACTACAACTCCCAGCATGCCCTGACAGCCAATCGATGTCAGGGCAAGCTTGGAGTTGTAGTGGTGAAACAGCTGGAGGCACCCTGTATAGTTGAATTAAGGGCCCACAGCAGGCATCAGTGACATCACGCCTGCTGGGGAAGTCTGCCTGGTAGTGAGCACACTACCAGACAGACAAAAAAGCATTTTTAATATAGTAAAAATAAAATTAAAGGCAGGGAGAGGGTTAGGGATAGATGGGTAATAGGCAGGGACAGAAAAAAAAAGGGGATGGTTGGAGCTACCCTCTAATAACTTCTGATCGCATGGGGTTTCAGAAGTGAGACCCAGTGGGATCAATCCCTCAGCCCTTGTACTACAACCCCCATCATGGAACAGTCTGTTCCATGATGGGCGTAGTAGTACAAACACTAATGTAGCCTACCCAGCCACTGGCAGACTCCCGCTGCCAGGGAATTACTACTACCATCATGGAAACAAGTCTGTTCCATGATAGGAGTAGTAGTAGTCCCGGCTGTGGGCGTCTCTAGGCAGAGGTGTAAAACAGCTGTACATGACGGATGTCATAACGGGTCTTTACGGATGAATATGCCCTTTATTTTGATGGACATTATTCAGCCGTTAACTCCCGTTATTTCATTTGTTATTATACATCCGTTTTTACACAGAACATTACACTGATGTTTAATAACGGATGAATACTCATAGTGTGAAAGGAGCCTAAGTTTCATAAACTATTTGCTTAGTAAGTATATATGCAAAATGTTAAAATAGCAAAAACATTTTTACATTTCGTGATTTTTTGCATTGAAAAAAATAAAATAAAAATCAGCTTACAATTACTATGTACATAAAGTACAACTAGTGACAAAAATTTCAGAATTATTATGATTGGCAAAACATTACCAGAGTTATTTTTTAATAAAGTCAGACATCCCTGGCATGCCAGGCCTTCCCATCTCTAGTATACATTATAAACAGAGACCATGATGAAGGTAGGAACAGTCAGACTTCTAGGATATACGCTCTTGATCTCTTCGTATACTGATCTACAGTGGGGGAGAGAGGCCTGTAATTTTCATCATAGGTATACCTCAACTATGAGAGACATAATGAGAAAGTCGGTCCCGGCGCTAATCAACGGCCGGGACCCGCGGCTAATACCACACATCGCCGATCGCGGCGATGTGCGGTATTAACCCTTTAGAAGCGGCGGTCAAAGCTGACCGCCGCTTCTAAAGTGAAACTGAAAGTGACCCGGCTGCTCAGTCGGGCTGTTCGGGACCGCCGCGGTGAAATCGCGGCGTCCCGAACAGCTGATCGGACACCGGGAGGGCCCTTACCTGCCTCCCTGGTGTCTGATCGGTGAATGACTGCTCCGTGCCTGAGATCCAGGCAGGAGCAGTCAAGCGCCGATAATGCTGATCACAGGCGTGTTAATACACGCCAGTGATCAGCATGAGAGATCAGTGTGTGCAGTGTTATAGGTCCCTATGGGACCTATAACACTGCAAAAAAAATTTAAAAAAAAAAGTGTTAATAAAAGTCATTTAACCCCTTCCCTAATAAAAGTTTGAATCACCCCCCTTTTCCCATAAAAAAAATAAAACAGTGTAAAAAAAATAAACATATGTGGTATCACCGCGTGCGTAAATGTCCGAGCTATAAAAATATATCATTAATTAAACCGTACGGTCAATGGCGTACGCGCAAAAAAAATTCCAAAGTCCAAAAAAGCGTATTTTGGTCACTTTTTATACCATTAAAAAATGAATAAAAAGTGATCAAAAAGTCCGATCAAAACAAAAATCATACCGATAAAATCTTCAGATCACGGCGCAAAAAATGAGTCCTCTTACCGCCCCGTATGTGGAAAAATAAAAAAGTTATAGAGGTCAGAAGATGACATTTTTAAACGTATAAATTTTCCTGCATGTAGTTATGATTTTTTCCAGAAGTGCGACAAAATCAAACCTATATAAGTAGGGTATCATTTTAACCGCATGGACCTACAGAATAATGATAAGGTGTAATTTTTACCGAAATATGCACTGCGTAGAAATGGAAGCCCCCAAAATTACAAAATGGCGTTTTTTTTCGATTTTGTCGCACAATGATTTTTTTTTTCCGTTTCGCCGTGCATTTTTGGGTAAAATGACTAATGTCACTGCAAAGTAGAATTGGCGATGCAAAAAATAAGCCATAATATGGATTTTTAGGTGGAAAATTGAAAGGGTTATGATTTTTAAAAGGTAAGGAGGAAAAAACGAAAGTGCATAAACGGAAAAACCCCGAGTCCTTAAGGGGTTAAGACTGTCAGGGATGTCATGGACTTTAAGGAGGTTGAACAGCCTAGATCTATCCAGGATGAGATGTTTGGTGGTCTGAGACCTGCTAAAAAATGTATGTTTACTATTCATTAAAATTTAATTTTGGATGAATGGCGTGATCCTGGAAGGAAATTGCAAGTTTCTAGAGATGAGCGAACTTACAGTAAATTCGATTTGTCACAAACTTCTCGGCTCAGCAGTTGATGACTTTTCCTGCATAAATTAGTTCAGCTTTCCGGTGCTCCGGTGGGCTGGAAAAGGTGGATACAGTCCTAGGAGACTCTTTCCTAGGAATATATCCACCTTTTCCAGCCCACTGGAGCACCTGAAGGCTGAACTAATTTACGCAGGAAAAGTCATCAACTGCCGAGCCGAGAAGTTCGTGACTAATCAAATTTACTGTAAGTTCGCTCATCTCTACAAGTTTCCAAAGAGATTAAAAACAGATTGCCTTTTGATGAAAAATATACAGATCTGTGGAGTGACATTCCTAAGGTGGATGTTCAGCTGTCTGAAATAGTCAAGAAGATAGCCCTCCCCTTTAAGGATTCTTCTCAGCTGAAAGATCCCATGGATCGCAAAATGGACTTTCTTACGTAAAACTTGGCAGGCCTCAACCGCAATCTTAAATCTTAATATTGCTGCTACTAATGGGCTCTTTTTTTTTTTTTTATTTGGCTTTCCCAACTAGAAGAACATCTTGAGAATAGAACCCCTGGAGAAGATTTATTAGCTTCTATTCCTATGCTAAAACTTGCTTCTGGTTTTCTGGCGGACGCCTAAGCCAATTCAGTCAGAATGGCCGAAAAATCCACTGCTTTATCCAGTTCTTCTAGAAGGGCTTTATGGTTAAAGTTTTGGAAAGGAGATTCAGCTTCAAAATCTAAGCTTTGCTCTATTCCTTGTATGGGTAAATCTGTGTTTGGGCCTGTCCTGGATGATATCCTGGAAAAGGCTGCTGATAAAGTTTTTCCGGAAGAAAAATAAAAAAAAACCTGTTAAGAATATTTTTTGTCCCTAGGGGAATAGCTACAGAGGTAAAGGAAAGTCAGGTAGATGGATCTTATCCCAAAGGGGGAAAAGGGAAGGCTTTCCTCCTTAACCCCAGTCAAAGCGCCAAGAAACAATGACGCTTGTTCGGTGGGAGGAAGACTCAGTCATTTTGTTCCTCAATGGGAGTCTATAACATCAAATTCCTGGATCATAAATTTTCTAAGATTTGGATACAAGATAGTTTTCCTCCCTACCGCCTCAAAAGTTTCTAGTCTCAAGCCAAACCCCCCCCCTTCTCCAGAAGAGAATGTTGGAAGGGGTGAAGAATTTGCTTCAGTAGGGAGCCATTACCCAAGTTCCCTTTTCAGAAAAACATCAGGGTCATTACTCATCCCTCTTCCTAGTCCCAAAACCCAACGGGCCTTTCAGGACTATAATAAATCTGAAGTTCCTCAACAAATTCATATTATACAAGAGATTCAAAATGGAATCAATAAAAACTATGATTCCCATGATATCACTCAATGCTGTTAGGATACCCTGGATTTAAAAGACTCCTGTTACCATGTACCAATCCACCCAGACCATCAACAGTATCTACGGTTTGCTGTCAAGGTGGGAGATCAAGTTTTCCATTATCAGTTTGTGGCCCTTAATTTCGGCATCTCATCTGCCCCGAGACTGTTCACAAAAATAATGGTGCAGGTGGTAGCTCATCTCAGACTACAGAATATAATTCTAGTTCCTTACCTGGACGACCTTCTGTTAACAGCATATTCAAAACAACTTCTTCTGTCCCATTTGAATCAGGTGATCCAGTGCCTTCAGAATCTGGGATGGATTGTCAACCTCGAAAAATCAGACTTTCATCCAAACCACAGGAAAAATTTTCTAGGGATGCTGCTGGACTCAATGAAGAAATCTACTTTTCTTCCCCCAGAGAAGATAACAGTCAAAAATAAATCAGAAATCAAAACTGGTATCTGTAAGGGAAGCCATGTCAGTATTGGGCACAATGACATCCACGATTCCTGCAGTCAGGTTGTCTCTGTTCCATTCATGACAGTTTCAACTTCAGACTCTCTCAGTACGGAACAGATATCAACCAACGCTGGACAAGACGTTCACGCTAACACCTGGTGTAGTGAAGTCCCTAAATTGGTGGCTAAATGCGACAAACCTAAAGAAGGGGTACCCTTGTGTCCCAGATCCTGTTCTAGTAACTATGGATGCAAGTGCCTCAGGTTGGGGTGCTCATGTTCTAGGATCCTACTTCCAGGGTCGCTGACCTCCTCCTCTAAAACAGTTCTCCTCAAATTACACGGAACTGAGAGCAGTGTGGGAGACACTTCAGGCGGCCAAGAATCTTCTCTTCAATCAGGATCTCAAAATCTGTTCAGACAATTCTACCACAGTCGCTTTCCTAAGATATCTTTCCTAAGATGCACAAGGCTTTTCAAGCTAGTGCTGCCAGTATCCTTGCCTGGTCGGAAGGAAATGTTTTCTCCATAATGGCGGTCCACCTGAAAGGCTCCAAAAATCACTTAACTGACTTCTTGAGTTGGAAAACTCTGGATCCGAGGGAGCGGTCTCTAAATCCGTCCCCTTAACAACTTCTTGTGCTGAAATGCGGTCAGCTATGTATAGACCTGTTTGCCTCCCACCGGAATGCAAAGGTTACTCGTTTTTTCTCACTAAATCCAAGGGACAGTCCTCAAGCAGTGGATGTGTTAACACAAGACTGGAATTTTCCTCTGGCATATGACTTCCCTCCATTCCCATTGATAGCAAGGACTCTTACAAAGATTCAAGACAGCAACCTAAAGGTGATTTTTGTAGCCCCATACTGGCCGAAGAAAGGGTGGTTCTGTCTCCTACAGAGCTTAGCCATAGAACCTCTTTTTCCTCTACTTCTAGTGAAGGACTTGCTGAGCCAGGGTCCAGTAATCTATCAAGGTCTAGAGCAGTGGTCTCCAACCTGCTGACCTCCCAGATGTTGCAAAACTACAACTCCCAGCATGCCCAAACAGCCACTGCAACCTGTGGACCTCCAGATGTTGCAAAACTACAACTCCCAGCATGCCCAGACAGCTGTTGGCTGTCCGGGCATGCTGGGAGTTGTAGTTTTGCAACATCTGGAGGTCCGCAGGTTGAAGACCACTAGTCTAGAGAATCTTCATCTCCCTGTTGAAGTAGGAAACCTTCCACTTCCAAGATTTACTTAACAATTGGGAGAAAATTTTTATCCTGGAGTAAGGAGGTGAAACCAGATCCCTCTAAACCTAATTATCCACAGATCTTGGACTTTTTGCAAGAAGGATTCGAGAAGGGTCTACTATCTCTTAGCACTTTGAAAGTTAAGGTTGCAGCCCTGGGGGCTTACTTTGATCATCAAATAGCAGACCATCGGTGGATAAAACGTTTTTTTTTGTTTTTTTTAAAGTATCTAGATTAAAAACTAAAATCCCAATCTGGGTCAACTGGGTGCTCTCAGCCCTTATTACTCAACCCTTTGAACCTCTACATCAATGTTCATTAAAATTCATCACTGTCAAGATGGCCGTTCTCATTGCAATAACATGTGCACGGAGAATTGGAGAAATTCAAGCCCTGTCAATAAATGAACCATACTTGTCTATTTCTGATGATAGGGTAACTCTTTCCTCCTGAAAGTAGTGATAGATTTTCATAGATCTCAAGAAATCATCCTTCCATCTTTTTGTAACAACCCAAAAAAAATCCTCAGGAAGAAAAAATTTACTTGGTAGATGTTAAAAGGTGCCTTCTTCACTATGTAGAGGTCACTAATTCTTGGAGAAAAGATTCAAATTTACTCTTACAGTTCCAAGGTCCTAACAAGGATAAAAACTAATCTAAAAGTTCTACAGCCCGTTGGGTTAGATGTGCTATTGCTGAAGCCTATAAATGTAGAGGCGAGCAAGTCCCTGTTGGTCTTAAAGCCCACTCAACCAGATCAGTGTCAACCTTTTGGGCAGAAAGATCCGCCTCTATAGACCAAATTTGTAAAGCTATTTGGTCCAATCCTAATACCTTTTTCAGACGCTATAGACTTTATTTGCCTGATTCTCATTATTTGGCCTTTGGCAGAAAAGTTCTGCTGGCCGTTGCCGCCCCCCCCCCCCCAACAATGTTTATTTGGTATTTCTCATGTGGGCTGTCATGGTGGATGAAGTGTAAAGATAGAATTATTTACTTACCGATAATTCGGTTTTCTTGAGTCCACCATGACAGCCCCATTATAACTCTCCCTTTTGGTGTTTTTTTTTTTTTTTTTTTTCTTTTCTCTTGGTGTTACTTTTTCCTGGTGTCCTGTATTAATTTGTAAAACACTAGGGAAGGTTCTGGGGGAGGGGTTTTTAACCTCGGTTTCCTGTTCCTATTAGGTCCTATGGGACTGTCATCGTGGACTCAAGAAAACCAAATTATCGGTAAGTAAATAATTCTATCTTTCTGGCTCTACTTACTACTTTAAGAGTCTCCTCTTTCCTCCACTTGTTACCTGTTTTAATGGCACCTGTTTGAACTTATCATTATAAAAGACACCTGTCCACAACCTTAAAAAGTCACACTCCAAACTCCACTATTGCCAAGACCAAAGAGCTGTCGAAGGACACCAGAAACAAAATTGTAGACCTGCACCAGGCTGGGAAGACTGAATCTGCAATAGGCAAGCAGCTTGGGTTGAAGAAATCAACTGTGGGAGCAATTATTAGAAAATGGAAGACATACAAGACCACTGATAATCTCCATTGATCTGGGGCTCCACACAAGAGCTCACCCCGTGGTGTCAAAATGATGAAAATGATCACAAGAACGGTGAGCACAAATCCCAGAACCACAAGGGGGACCTAGTGAATGACCTGCCGAGAGCTGGGACCAAAGTAATAAAGGCTATCATCAGAAACACACTACGCCTTCAGGGACTCAAATCATGCAATGCCAGACATGTCCCCCTGCTTAAGCCAGTACATGTCCGGGCCCGTCTTAAGTTTGCTAGAGAGCATTTGGATGATCCAGAAGAGGATTGGGGAAATGTCATATGGTCAGATGAAACCAAAGCAGAACTTTTTGGTAACAACTCAACTCGTCGTGTTTGGAGGAGAAAGAATGCTGAGTTGCATGCAAAGAACACCATACCTAATGTGAAGCATAGGGGTGGAAACATCATGGTATGGGGCTGTTTTTCTGCCAAGGGACCAGGACGACTGATCCGTGTAAAGGAATGAAAGAATGGGGCCATGTATCGTGAGATTTTGAGTGAAAACCTCCTTCCATCACCAAGGGCATTGCAGATGAAACGTGGCTGGGTCTTTCAGCATGACAATGGTCCCAAACACGCCTCTTGGGCAATGAAGGAGTGGCTTCGTAAGAAGCATTTCAAGGTCCTGGAGTGTCCTAGCCAGTTTCCAGATCTCGACCCCATGAAAAACTTTTGGAGGGAGTTGAAAGTCCATGTTGCCCAGCAACAGCCCCAAAACATCACTGCTCTAGAAGAGATCTGCATGGAGGAATTGGCCAAAATACCAGCAACAGTGTGTGAAAACCTTGCGAAGACTTACAGAAAACGTTTGACCTCTGTCATTGCCAACATGACAGAGGTCAAACGTCAAAGAGGTCAACAGGACAGGGTATATAACAAAGTACTGAGATGAACTTTTGTTTTTGACAAAATACTTACTTATTTTCCACCATAATTTGCAAATTCTTTAAAAATCAGACAATAGGATGTTATGGATTTTTTTTTTATGTCTCTCCAGGGATGTGGAATTCCTATCGCCCGACGCCCGGGATATGCAGTTCCGGGCGCCGTGCAGGTGAATTTTTGGCTTAAAGCAAACAGGGCCGTACCTTACACGCGCGGTGGCGCTCAGCAGTCTGTGTGGAGTGGGCTCCGGACTTGTGCCTGCTCCATACTCTGCAGCCACCAGCTATTCTCAGTAGCCGCGGCTGGCTATTAACCCTTTAGATTGCTACTGTCCATGCTGACAGCGGCGACTAAAGGGAAATGTGAATTCTCCCTGGTGGGCTAGTGGGGTGGATTGCCACCCCCTCGCAGCGCTATTGCCGGGGGGGGGGGGGGGGGATCAACTATAGAGGTAGCCGGAGGGCTTACCTCTGCTTCCCTGGTGTCTGTGGCTCTGTCATTGATAGAGCCTAGTCCAGTCAGGCTCCATCAATGGAGGGCAGAGCACACAGATCAATGGAGTTCAATAGAACTCTGTTGATCTGTATAAGGAATAATGATGATGATAATGATGATGATTGATTAATGATTCCTCCTAAAAGTCTAATAAAGTGTAAAAAAGTTTTTAATGAAAGTTTACAAGAAAAACATTAACCCCTTCCATCTTAAAATGGGGCAATGTAAAAACATGTAAACATAATAAAAATAGACATATTTAGTATCGCTGCGTGCGTAATTGTATGAACTATTAAAATATAGCATATAGCCCATACAATAAATGTAAATAAAATACCAAACCACAGAATTACAATTTTTAAAAATTAGCCCTCTGGTATGCGGAGGAAAAAAAAAAAAAAAGGTGCAGGGGTCAAAAATGGCAATTAAATGTCGAAAAAGTTCCGAATTTTTTTTTTAATTAGTAAAACATGAAGGAAACTATACAAATCTGGTATTGCTGTAATCAGGCTGGCCTAAAGTATCAAGATAACATGTTATCTCAACCACAAGGTAAATGGCGTAGAAAAGAAAAACACAAAATTTGCTAAATTATCTTTTACTATTTCACTTCACCGATTTTTGTTTTTGTTTTTTTGTTCTGAGAATGTTATTGAATAATAAAAAGGTATGATTTATAGTAGTTAGTTATGGCTATTATAGGGCGAGGAGGAAAAAATGAGTGTAAAAGCGAAAATTGGCCCAGACAAGTGGATCGTCGTGAGGGACAAGTAGATTTTGCTCCGTTTTTAGCAGGGCTGTGGAGTCGGTAGATAAATGTTCAGACTCCGGAGTTTTCTGTGCTTCCGACTCCCCAACTCCTCTGTATTAATATGTGAATGTATTTTATACATTCCTTGAAGGAAAGAAAGGCAACATACATGTCATTACCACAGGACTACTGGCTGGGAAGTCTACTGTACTGAACAGTTTGTGTGCTGATCTGCTGCTGAAGATAGGGCAGTGGGAGGATCCAGGAAGGGGCATTTATTATGAAACATGATTTCCCTAGTAGAATCCCATAGTCAAGTTTAAAGGGGTACTCTGCCCCTAGACATCTTATCCTCTATCCAAAGGATAGGGGATAAGATGTCAGATTGCCGGGGTCCCGCTACTGGGGACCCCGGAGATCGCCGCGGTGGCACCGCGCTTTCATTACTACAGAGTTCGCTCTGTGCGTAATGATGGGTGATACAGGGGACGGAGCAGCGTGACGTCATGGCTCCACCCCTCGTGACATCACGGCCCGCTCCCTTAAAGAAGAAGTATCATGGACCAAGTCACAATTTTTTTTAATATCATGTGAAAGTGTCAGAATGGTGAGCTGATGCAATCTGCTCCTCATGTATCTCACCCTCTCCCTTCTCCTGCAATCCCCTTTGAAAGATCGGTACTTCCTGGTCCATGGAGGTCCCTGACTTCCTGTCTCCCATAATGCCTTTCAGTTCATCATAGAAGTAGCCCAGCCTAGACCAGTGCTTCCTAACCAGGGTGCCTCCAGCTGTTGTGAAACTACAACTCCCAGCATGCCTGGGAGTTTTGGTTTTGCAATAGCTGAAGGCACCCTGGTTGGGATACACTGACCTAGACACTGATCACTTTCCTAACAGCAGGTTCAGTGTTTCCCCTCCCCCTGCTTCTATTCTCAGGACATTGTTCTTTCAGACTGACCTGCTGTCAGATTGTAATCAGTGCAGGGGAAAGCAGGGATCTCCCCCTCCCCCTCTGCTTCTTCTCGGGACATTGTTCTTGCTCTTATAAACACTGAGCTGGCTGTCAGATGCTTCCCTGCTGAGGAGATGAAGACGCTTGCTCAGCTCACTGGGGCTTCTATGATTGGCTGAAGCTGCACATGGGAGGTGCCCTTGCTGTGCACAGAGCTGGCTAAGCTGCAGAACTATGGGAAATTGTGACATCACGGCCCCCAGCATAATGCAGCTCAATGGGGGGTCGCAAGTCATCAGAACAGGGAGCTGCTGAACTTCCTCTCTGAACGAAGAAGCTAGAAAAACAGGTTTTATATACAAGATGGGTGAAGTCAGTGATTTACAAAGTGATATAACTTTTGCTTCTGCATTTAAAACACAATACTTTTTCTACATGGGACTTCTCCTTTAATGCAAGTCTATGGCAGGGGGTGTGACGACCCCCACGCCCCTTCCCATAGACTTGTATTGAGGGGGCGGGCTGTGACATCATGAGGGGCGGAGCCGTGATGTAACGATGCTCCGGCCCGTTACATCACGTCATTACGCACAGAGCGAACTCGCTCTGTGCAGTAATGAGCGCGCGGTGCCGCAGCGGTGATCCCAGGGGTCCCCAGCAGCGGGACCCGGCGATCTGACATCTTATCACCTTTCCAAAAGGATAGGGGATAAGATGTCAGATCGTCGGGGTCCCGCTGCTGCGGCACCGCGCTGTCATTACTGCACAGAGCGAGTTTGCTCTGTGCGTAATGATGGGCGATACAGGGGCCGGAGCATCGTTACGTCATGGCTCTCCACCTCGTGATGTCTAGGGGCGGAGTACCCCTTTAAGCTAACTATCGAGTTTACAAGTTTTTATAGCCTTAGCTGAATGGTAACAGTTTTTCCAATAGTTTACAGCTTCAGTCTTGAACTATTGACCCTCCATTCCCTTCACTTATACAACTGTCTAGTCCTGCAAAAAACATATTTCCTTAATCTCTTATCAGTGAGAGGCTAGGTTACCCATGGGTTCCCTGTAACAGCAGAACACAACACTATGGAAAGTATAAGTATTGACGCTCCTAATTGTGCGTTGTGTGCCATATAGTGAAGCACATGAAAAGCATGCTTCTTCACGGTCACTTAACGTGTTCGTTTTGCGGTTACATGAGAAACTACATGCACTGGTCTTTATTCTTACAGAGAATTCATTAATTATAACTTTTTGTGAATTGGGACATTTAAACTAGCTTTTTTTTATTCCAATCTAAATTTGGCACGAGTCGGAGTTGGTGCATTGTTTGCCGACTCCGACTCCGGGTACCCCAAATTTCGTCCGACTCCACAGCACTGGTTTTTAGTCCCGTGGACAAGTAGTTTTTTATTACATTTCCACACCCCTGCTCTCGTAGTTGAGGTATACCTATGATGAAAATTACAGGCCTCTCTCATCTTTTTAAGTGGGAGCACAATTAATGGCTGACTAAATGCTTTATTGCCCCACTGTAAATAGAGTTGGGCTGTTCATACATGACTTGTTGTCGGTAAAAAGAAGCCTAGTTTGGTAGAACTGTGTATACTGTGATCAGCCTAATCATATATTTATTTTTGTAGAACCTCTTATTATGTCACCAGAAATGCATTAATCGTGATAACCAGTGAACTGTGTATCCAGCTATAGAAATGTAAACCTTCTCGCAGGTTTTATCCTACCTATATCCTATTTTGTAAAATGTTATCATTTTGTTCTCTGCCTAGGATGATAGATGTGGTCCTCTGAAACCCCAAGAATGGATCATCCAAATCTAGAGTGTGAGCTGGCCATTAGCTCAGCTGAAGGCAATGAGGAGTATCCTGACGGCCAGGAGCTCATCACTGATTCAGAACATAGACCAGAAAGTGGGAACTTCCCCACCACAAATGAGACCTGCTCCAGTGATGACAGGTAAAATGTTGTTAGGCTAGGTTCACGTTGCCCTTTGCATCCGACCTGTTCAGGGTCCGTTCTTCTTTTTTTTTTTTTTCTTCTTGAGCCGAATAGACCCTGAAACGGGTCAGATGCAAACGGCTACTGCAGGGTCCCAACGAACCACAATCACTTGTATAGGGTCTGTCAGTGATCCGGTAATTTTACAAGCGTTTAGCGGAGAAACAAATTGTGCTTGCATAATTTTTTTTCTCTGCTAAACTTGACGGAACTGCTGACTGAACTCCACCTAACAGAGCCCAATGGCGATTTGAATGAACCCTTACTGTTTAACAATTTCTCTCACTGAACAGAATGCACCTTTGTATTTGAAAATACCTTCAGTCCCTAGCAATTCATACATCAAACTTTGCCTTGTTGCATCAAAGAAATTGAGGGCTAGTCAGTTATTTCTCTTACCTTACCCGAAATTGACAGATTTTCACTGAATTTTTACCATGACCTACAAATAATTGTTGGTAGTGAGCAGCTTAAAGGGGTGTTCCAGGATTTTTGTTTGACTGTGCTACAGGGGCTGTAAAGTTAGTGTAGTTCATAATACAGTGTCTGTATCTGTGTTTTGATGGTGATCTCGCAATTCTGTGATTTCTGCCCCAATGTTTTTTAACAGCATGATGAGTGACGTCTCAGGTTGCAGTGCAGTCCGAGACATTGTCACTAGTCAATTAACCCCTTAACGACAATGGACGTAAATGTACGTCATGGTGACGTGGTACTTAGCGCACCATGACGTACATTTACGCGCCGACATGATCGCGAGCGGAGCGGTGCTCACGTCATGCCCGGCAGGTCCCGGCTGATATCAGCAACCAGGGACCCGCCGGTAATGGCGGACATCCGCGATTGCGCAGATGTCCGCCATTAACCCCTCCGATGCCGTGATCAATACAGATTGCGGCATTGCGGTAGTTTGAATGGATGATTGGATCACCTGCAGCACTGCTGCGGGAATCCGATCATCCAGCATGGCGGCCGGAGGTCCCCTCACCTGGCTCCGGCCGTCTCCCGGGGTCTTCTGCTCTGGTCTGAGATCGAGCAGGCCAGAGCAGAAGATCACCGATAATACTGAGCAGTGCTGTGTCCTATACATAGCACTGCACAGTATTAACAATCAACTGTAAAAAGTGTAAAAAGTGTAAAAAAAAAAAAAAAAAAAAAAAAAAAAAAAAAAAAAAAAAGTTCTGCTCGGCTGTGACTGGGCAGGTGAGTATATATAGAGTTTTCATTTAAGCACAGTCCAAGCCTAAAGAACCTTAAATATTTTTTTTTTTTTTTTTTTTTTTTTTTTTTTTACAAATGGCACCTGTCTTCTACTAGTACCATTTACACACCACCACTCTTTATCAGAGCTCCATTCTTTTCTTTTTTTTTTTTTTTTTTTTTTTTTTTTTTTTCGGAGCAAATGATGACCACCACAGTGATGTGATGTCAATAGTAGTGAAAGAACACCTTTAATGTAATATATACATAATTTTTTGAAGGTCTTTTGCATTAGCCATCATATCTGGTGACTTCAGTCAAACATTGATCCGGGTATTTATTCTATTTGCCAAGAAGGAATTTTTGCCCCATCTCATGGATATTTTGCCTAGCGCTGGATCAACACTAGGCCGAAATGGATATGTCTGTGTACTCTCATTTGTTGTGTTTGCTGTATATGTCCTCATAGATATCCTCCCTTATTCTCACACAATCCTAGCCTTTCAACAAATGTCACATTTTAAGCATATTCTTTTGAAATCGTAAAACATTTTTTTCTTTTAATAGCTTGTTCCAGGATCCAAGAACATATTCACCCACTAGGACTAGAAGAATACGAAGCGATAAGGAACAGACATCCAGTTTCATGAACATTACTTCAGATGACTCTTCCGACTATTTACCCATGGGCCAAAAAATTGCAGATTATTTAAAAAAGCCTAGTCGTAAGTGGAGGAAGATTAAAAAAAAGCGAAAAAGAGTAAAGAAGTACTTCACCACAAGCAAAGGATCACTAAAAGGATTTACTAAAAGAAAATTTTATTCCATTTCCTCGGAGGAGAGAAGGCGCCGACTGATTGACCAAGGAATACAATTTCACTTTACACCATTGAAGCATCTGCCGTTCAAGTTGTATTTTGAATATGAGGTAAAGCACTGTCTCGGCACAAGATATCCCTTAATGGTCTATTCACACGTACAGTATTCTGCGCAGATTTGATGCGCAGTATTTTCTGCTGCAGATCTCAATGTAAACTCAATGACTGAACACAGCTTCAAATCTGCACAGAATACTATACGTGTAAATAGACCCTAAATAGGCAGCCATTCAATACATGGTCATGTCTAATCTACCTTGAAGCAATTGCTTATTTTAGCAGCTCTCTGTTTTGGCTCATCCTAAACAGGATAACCCCTATATGATATTCAAACATACACTGTGTAGAGGCTGAGCACTCAAAAACTGTTGGGTTATCCAAGAAGAGAAAAACAGAGAAACTTTCTTCCAAAAACTGCACCACACCTGTCCTCAGGTTGTGTGTAGTATTACAGATTGGCTCCATTCACTTTAGTGGAACTGAGCTGCAATACCACATACAACCTGAGGACATGTGGTGATGTTTTTTTTTTTTCTAAGAAATTAGCTCTGTTTTTCATTCCATCATAATTGCATCACCACCTTATCACTTGAGAATCTTTTCAGGCATAGCACAATCTAGGAAGAGAGATTATATATACATAGTGCTGACCACCTTCTGTGTAAAACTGGAAAGTTTATTCAGTTATACTCAAGCGCTTTTTAATCTTATGCTTGGATCACAAATTTAAAGGAAATCTGCCATCAAGGTCAACTGCACTAACCGGTCATTACAGACAGGTAGTGCTCTACAGGGTTAAACTAGTCCGCATAGATCTTTTTCTCCACATCCAAACAGGCAGTACATCGAAACAGTGTATCTACAAACATACAATATTATCTCCACAGTCACTGCAGTGACACTGATGGCAACCATACTTACCTGATCTCGTTCCGTGCTGCAGTTCTCCCACTATTTTCCTCTGTATCTTTCGTTCCGGGGCCAACTTGGTGCATGGGAGGAGCTTTCTGACATCTCCGCTGCTGCTTTTCTGCTGGGTCCCGCTACTAGCAAACAGCAGCGGTAACATCCGGAGTCTCTGCCCATGCACAAGTCGTCCCTGAAACAGTAGATAGCAGGAGAACGGGATCAGATAAGTATGGTTATCATCAGTGTCTCCTGCACTGCCTTCTGTACCGATAGGTTAGTGCAGGTGACACTGACAGATTTCCTCTAAAATGTACATTATTAAGGCAGGCAATCCTGGGGACACTTAGGTTGTGTAGTATAGCCTAAATGCTGTAGATTTAAAAAATGTGATCAGTGCTTATTTTTAACTGTGTGGTTGTGAGGATAATGAAATAAATGTTTACACAGAAGACGGTCTGCACTATGTATATATGCTTGCTTTCTAGATTGTGGTATGCCATAGATCAGTGTTTCCCAATTAGCATGCTGGGAGTTGTGGTTTACATAGAGGACTTCCAAGTGTTGCAGTTGTAAGGGGTAATAAAGCCATTTTTCAAGCCTGAAGGAGAGTGTGGATTGAAGTAGAAGGAAGATAATTGACTGATTAATCACAAGTAAGGCTGTGGTTTTCATGGAATTTAACTTCTATTCTGAGTGTCTGTGGAGACAAGCTTAAAGGGGTAGTCCGCTGCTCAGCGTTTGGAACAAACTGTTCTGAACACTGGAGATGGTGCCGGGCGCTCGTGACATCATAGCTCCGCCCCCTCATGACATCACACCCGCATCCTCCCATAGACTTGCATTGAGGGGGCGGAGCATGACATAACGAGGGGGCGGGGCTATGACATCACGAGCTGCTGACTCCAGCGTTCGGAACAGTTTGTTCCAAACACTGAGCAGCGGAGTTCCCCTTTAAGGATGCAGAACTCCTGGGGTACAGTCTCTGTCTGTGCTGTAAGAAAGAATATGGAAATCATTTCTTCAGGAGGAGAACAGATCAGTCTTTCACATTCCAAAATATTACTTAGGACTGCTTGTTTTGGGTCTCGCTGCCAGTAAGGATGTTATCAAAAAGGTACATACACCTACTGTAGCGTAAACACAGGCTTTAACCCCTTAAAGGACATCTGCAGCACTGATTAAATACGGCTCTTATGTCATTAAATTGGAAGTTAGGCAAGTAATTAATTGGGTTGTATTACCTGTCTTGCCCCGTTTCACCGCAATGCCGCCACCGTAAGTCGCTTCCTGGTCCCCTAATGCTTGTAGCGTTGACCTATTATTCCCTATGGGGCCGCCATCTTGGTTGACGCTACGTCACTAATACCCGTAAATCCCTGCACTCCCCCGGCCGCTCGTCGCGCCAGCCCCTCTCCTCCCACCTCATAACTATTCATAAGTTCTTGATTGGCTCAGCACACAGTAGGGGCGTTTCAGGGCCACAGCCTATGTGTTTGTGCGCAGGTGCTCGCTGCCTAATCAACTCCTCCTCTGCTGCGCTGTCGGCAAGAAAGCGTAAATGATGGGCTGGCTGCGCACTCTACCCCATTACATCCCGGGCGGCTACGTTATTTGCGTAAAAGTTACGCAAATAACGTAAAATATAGCATAAAAGCCAGTCCTGCTGGCTGGCTACGATATTTGCGTAACATTTATGCAAATAATGTAAAATATAACGTAATAGAGCCAGTTCTGCGTGCTGGCTAAGGTATTTGAGTAACTTTGACAAAAAATTACATAAAATTTACCTTTTAGAACAGCGTTTCCCAACCAATGTGCCTCCAGCTGTTGCCAAACTAAAACACCCAGCATGCCCAGACAGCCTTCAGCTGTCTGGGCCTGCTGGGAGTTGTAGTCTTGCAACAGCTGGAGGCACTCCTGCAACTCCCAGCATGACCGGGCAGCAAGATGCGGTCAAGGCATGCTGGGAGTTGTAGTGTTACAACATCTAGAGACACCCCTGTTAGACAACATTGCTTTATAGGGAAAGGTTTGTGTTTTACTATTTTCAGTTAGATTTACTTCTTCCTCCATGCTCCGGCTCCTGCATTGTAGATTCTAGCTATGTAAGCAGTGTGTTTTCATAGCTAGTATGTGCCGTGAGCATGCGGCTGCAGACTGCTCTCCTATTGGACGGGGGCAGAACATGTGAGGGAGTGGGGAGGGCAGCAGCTTACAGGAAGCAGGGAGTCATGGGAAATGTAGTCTCTATGACCTGGCTGCTTACTGATCCGGGCGACAATCACCGGAGAACGGCTGGCCCAATTTGGACAAATGAGGTATCTTTAGAAAGGTATTTCAAAGAGCTATCAGATGTGGAAAACTTTTTATTTTTTATTTTTGTCCCTGAGGACACAGGAAATTTTCATTTCTGGCGTTTTCGTTTTTTCCTCCTGATCTTTTAAGAGGCATAAGTGTTTTAATACCCCAATCCCCCAACCCCCTTACAGACCCATGTGAGGGCTTGCTTTTTGGATGACAATTGTTCTTTGTAATGACACCTTTTTATTTTACCATAAAAACTAAGGAGCAACCTGAAAAATTATTATTAATGGTAGGAAATTGATAAGAAAACCACAGTTTTGCAAATTTTGGGGATTTTTGTTTTTATGTTGGGGACTTTATTGTAAAACTGATATGTTCTCTTTATTCTGTGAGTCAATGCAACTAAAATTATGCCCATCTTTACACACGTTTCTATTATTGTACTACTTTTAAAAACTCCAAATTTTTTTACAAAATTTGTATGTTAAAATTGCCCTATTTTGAATTCCATATACGGGGCTGGATGATGGCTTACTTTTTGCGCTGTGATCTGTAGTTTTTATTGTTACCACTTTTGCTTATATGTGACTTTTTTGATTACCGTACTTTTTTATTTTTTTCTGGAATGTGATGTGACTTAAAAGCAGCAATTTTAGACTGTTATTATTTTTTACGTTTACGCCGTTCACCATACAGGATCATTAACATTATAATTTAAAAGAACGGGCATTTCTGCATGCGGTGATACCAAGTATGTTGATTTATTTATAATTTTTTTTAATGTGTGAGGGGTTTATTCACAGGGGGCTAAATATTGCAATCTTTAGATTGCAAATACTGATCAGTGCTATGCATAGACATAGCACTCATCAGTGTTTTCTGTGATCTACTTGTCTGGACTGCTCAAAGGCAGACCGGTGAAGAAGACCCCATGATGGTGGTAGGAGGCAGCAGGGGTGTGGAAATTTTATAAAAAACTACTTGTCCACAGGACTAAAATGGAGCAAAATCTACTTGTCCCTCATGACGATCCACTTGTCCGGGCCAATTTTTCGCTTTTACGCTCTCCTATTTTCCTCCTCGCCCTATAATAGCCATAACCACCTACTATAATGATACCTTTAAATTTTTCAATAACATATTCTCTGAAACAAAAAAAAATAAAATAAATAAATATATATATATATATATTTTTTTTTTATTTTTTTTTAGGGAAGTGAAATAGTAAAAGATAATTTAGCAGATTTGGTGGTTTTTCTTTTCTGCGCCATTTACCTTGTGGTTAAGGTAACATGTTAGTTTTATAGTTTAGGCGCCTAATTACAGCAATACCAGATTTGTATCGTTTACGTCATGTTTTACTAATTCTGAACTTTTTCTAATTTTTCTAATTGCCATTTTTTTTAACCCCTGTAGCTTTATTTTTTTTCCGCATACCAGGCTGTATGAGGGCTAATTTTTTGCGCCATAATCAGTTTTTTTGTATCTGTACCATTTTGGTATTGATCTGACTTTTTAATCGCTTTTTAACTTTTTTTTTCTGGGATATTATAAAAATTGCAATTCTGTGGTTTGGTATTTTTTTACATTTACCGTACGGGATACATAATTTTATATTTTAATAGGTTGTACAATTACGCACGAAGCGATACCAAATATGTTTATTTTTATTATGTTTGCATGTTTTCATATAGGAAAAGGGGGTGATTTGAACTTTTAACATGGAAGGGGTTAATGCAGCGGTCTTCTAACTGTGGCCCTCCAGATGTTGCAAAACTACAACTCCTAGCATGCCCGGACAGCCAACAGCTGCCCTGGCATGCTGGGAATTGTAATTTTGTAACATCTGGAGGGCCACAGTTTGAAGACCACTGGGTTAATGTCTGTCTTTCAAACTTATATTAAAACTTTTTTTTTTTTTTTACACTTTATTAGACTTATGAGGAATCATTAGATTCCTCAGACAGATGAATAGATTCTATTGAACTCTATTAATCTGTGTGCTCTGTGATCCATTGATAGAGCCTGGTCCAGCCAGGATCTATCAATGACAGAGCCGGGACAGGAGGGAACAGAGGTAAGCCCTCCGGCTACCTCTATAGTGGATCTCCCCCCGCGATCGCGCTGCGGGGGGGGGGGCGATCCACCACACTAGCCCACCAGGGAGCATTCACATGTCCCTTTAGACGCTGCTGTCAGCTTTGACAGCGGCGATCTAAAGGGTTAATAGCCAGCATGCGGCGATCGCCGCGGCTGGCTATTAACCCTTTAGATCGCCGCTGTCAAAGCTGCTGGCTATTATCGGCAGCCCCCGGCTACTGAAAACAGCCGGGGGCTGCAGAGTATGGAGCGGGCACGAGTCGGGAGCCCGCTCCATACAGTCTGCAGATCGCCGCCGCGCTTGTCAGGTCCGGCCCTGCTTGCCCGAAGCCGGGCTAAGGGCTGGACAAATTCACCTGCCCGGCGCCCAAAACTGCTTGTCCCTGGCGTCGGGCGATAGGAATTCCACATCCCTGGGCAGGTAAGGAGAACTCTGTCTGCCACCTTGGCTGATCTGATCCCTGCTACTGTGGCACGGCTATCAGATCAGCCGCTGGAACCGCTGCATTGCCATGAACATTATTGATCATGGAATCTGAGGGGTTAATGGTGGACATCAGCGCGAGAGTATAGCAGTCCATGATGTGAACGCAGCTCCTGCACTTGCTTCATAACTACAATGGGACACAGACGTACATGTATGTCCTGGTTCGCTAAGTCCCAGGCGCCCAGGACATACCTATATGCGCTGCGTCCTCTAGGGGTTAATAAGATATATGTAGTCTGCTAGTTACTGTGATTGTGCTTTAATACACTGGTACTGTGCATGTTGTTATATTTTCTAATGTAAAAGATTGGCATGTCTTTGAGCAAAAGATTAAAGGAGTTATTCTGGAACAGAAAAATGTTTCCAAAATCAGTTCCACCCTGTCCTGGAAGTTGGAAGGACCGGTTTACTTAGAGGAAAAGAGACTGTCTCCCAGGGAGGTTGCATGGGACGAAAGTCTGCACCTCACACCGACTCAGGGTGTATGGAGCCTGCTCCATACCCAGCGACCCTCGACTGATTTCAGTAGCCGGGGGCTGCCGCTAATAGCCCGGCATGCAGCAATCACCGCGGGTGGCTATTAACCCTTTAGATCGCCGCTGTCAAAGTTGACATCAGCGTCTAAAGGGACCTGTTAACCATCCCTGGTGGTCTAGTGGGGTGGATCCACTATCCACTGTGGAGGGCTTACCTCAGCATTCATGGCTGCTCCAGTGGATCTGCATTTGATTTAGCCTGCCTTGAGCTCAGGCTCAACCAAATGAACCTAATAAATGGAGTTCAATAGAACTGCATTGATCTGTATGAGTAATCTAACGATTCCTCCTAATAGTGTATATAAAAAAAAAGTTTTATAAAAGTTTTAAAAAAACACCCGTTAACCCATTCCATATTAAACGTTTATATCACCTCCTTTTCCCGTTTTCCATATAAAAATATGTAAACAGAATAAAAATAAACTTATTTGGCATTGGCGCATGCGTAATTGTCTGAACTATTAAAATATAACTTTATGTACCTCGTATTGCCAATGGCGTTAATGTAAAAAAAAAAAAAACACAGAATTGTGTTTTTTAGGTTTATAACCTCATATCCCAGAAAAAATAAAAGTGTTCAAAAAGTCAGATCAATATGCACATACAAACAGCAGATCACGGACCAAAAAATTAGCCATCATACTGCGCAGTATATGGGAATTTTTTTATTTTTTTTATAGGGATCAGGAATTATTTTTTTTTTTTTGAAAAGTAAAAAAAAAAAAAATGTATTAGTAAAATATGACAAAACTAAACACATTTGGTATTGGTGTAATCAGGCTGACCTAAAGTATTAAAATAATGTCAGTTTGACCACAAGGTGAATGTCGAAAAAAAAATTTCACCTCACAAAAAATATTTTAGTTTTTTTAGTTTCAGAGCATAAGTTATGGAAAAATGAAAGGTGTCCTTACAAAGAATAATTGGTCCCACAAAAAACAAGCATCATATGGGTCTGTAGATGGAAAAATAGGAGTTATGACTATTATAGGGCGAGGAGCTAAAAACGAAAGTGTAGAAACTAATAAAGACCTTATTTACGTACTATTTTATCTACCAGGACAAGTGGATTTTCATGTGGGACAAGTAGATTGTGTTCTGTTTTAGTCCCTTGGACAAGTAGTTTATTTATTACATTTCCACATCCCTGCAGCTTGTTAGGAGCTTTTTAATTGTTTTTAAGTCTTATGTATGCTCTATTTAAGTGTTAAAATAGAGATTTGTACATTTTTGGAGTGCACTGTTTAACATAGTTCATAGGGTTAAAAAAAAAAAACAGTTCATCAAGTTCAACCTATATCCCTATTGAGTTCCTGGTTTTGCTTCTGTTAAAACTTGGCTCCATTCACTTCTATGGAACTTAGATGTAAAACCGCACCCAACCTGCAGACAAATGGGCAGTTTTTTGTTTCTTTTTTCATTACTTTGCTTTACTTGCTTTGCATGTAGTCTCTTTTCATGGGTGATGTACAAATTTAAAGAAGAACAGAGGACTGTGGTAGAATAGTAAAAAAAGAAAATTAGGAAAGCCTTTTTGTTCAATGTTTGGGGTAAGATTTGTGTTGGTTTATTTGAAGGAGTTTTCTGACACCTTTTTGGAATAAATTGCAGATTGGAAGGAAATAGGGTGAAAATAAAACCACAATGATGTCTCCATACATAGAGCACATGTTGCTGCCGCTAGTCAACCGATGACCCCAGTGCATACTTCCCCTTTATCTGCAATTGGTTCTTGAAGACCAGAAGAATTAGAATGTCTCCAGTTTTCTAATATACTTATGTATATAATTCTGCTCACAACCCTTCTTACAGGGATTCACCCCTGTCAGTGCTATAGAATGGTACAGCCCACCGATTATTATCCATTTGTAATTCATCCACTGGCTCATTAAATAGAACTAAACTGGCATCATTTGAAAAATGCATTGGAAATAGGGTGAAAATAAAATAATTGGAAATGCATTGGAAATAAAATGTAAAATAAGCATAGCCTTAACATGTTTTTTTTTTTTTACATATTTTAGTTATACAACCAATTGTAATGTATTTAGGTCATGGAGTAATAGTGCAAGCCACTACCACTTGATGAACCAGTTCTGTATTGTCTCCTGAAGTTATTAGTTCCTAATTATGTGATTTTTCTTTTATCCAGCAATTTGTTTTGGGTGGATTTCTGAACCATATAAAAAATCTCAAATATGAACGCAGCCTGAAAGAGTCTCTAAAGGACATGAAAATGGATGAAGATTTGGAGAATGAAAACTTTCAAATGAGGAAATACTCTTATTTGGATGAAGATGGTCCTTTATCACCCATTTCAGAGCCTGGGTAAGAATTTATGTTGCCTACATTTTTAGGACCATGGAGATCCCAGAGGTCCCCTACTTATCATAAAAGCGTCATGCCATTAGTTAAAGGGGTACTCCGCTGCTCAGCGTTTGGAACAAACTGTTCCGAACCTGGAGCCGGCACCGGGAGCTTGTGATGTCATAGCCCTGCCCCTCATGACATCACACCCCGCCCCCTCTATGTAAGTCTATGGGAGGGGGCGTGGCAGCCGTCATGCCCACTCCCATAGACTTGCATTGAGGGGGTGGGGCTATGACGTCACACGCTCCAGCGTTCGGAACAGTTTGTTCCAAACGCTGAGCGGCGGAGTACCCCTTTAAGATGGAAAGGAGGATCTTCTTCATCCCCCAGTCTAGAAAGTTTAAAAAATCTTGTAGCTGCAGCCTTAAAATCAAGTGGCTGTGCTGACCCAGATATACATCTCTGGATTTTTCTGTGACAAATATTTAATATGTGAGTTTAACAATTCATTAAAATTTTTAAAGTTAATTTAACGAACTACCGCCACACTCTACTGGGTGATTTCTGTCACTATGCTTTACCCCCACAAATAGCTGTTATGGCTGGATAGGTAAAGCAGTGCATATGTGCATAGTTTATATGGTAGAAAACACACATGTAATCAGGTTTAGCTAAAGGCTGGGAGAAAATGTAGTTGAATGGGATGTGTTATGGGTAACTGTAAAACTTTGGTTTCCTTCTATTGATCCAGAGCAAGGTAAGAATCCTGCTGAGCATAAACTATTCTACCCTAAAAGGAAACCTTTTCCTTCTAGTCCCGAGTGGTAAACATTCAAAACATACATTTTATCCATTTTTCCATAGAGTACATATTATTGGTAGTTTAGAAATATAAGTTCTGAATGTGTAGTTTTCTTTGCTCTGTACTCTGAATTCAGAATTGTGTCACCTATGCAGCCATAACAGCATTTTTTGGGGGAGTAAACATAGTGACAGATTATTATTCCCAATTTTTAATATGTGCTGGTTAAACATTATGACATTATTTGTAAGGCTATCTGGTTGATTTTTTCTATTAGTTAAACCTTATCCACAAATATTACACTACTCGAGTCTTTCTGCCCTTGCTTGTAGAATTTGGAAGTTATTCTAGTGGCCAGACCACATGGATTCTGGTGCTGTAATAAGAGATAACACAAAGCTTTCTTACCTGGGCATGTGTTCTGCAAACTCTGTGGCTTCCAGATGTCCGTGTCGCTATCTTTCGCTTTTGGATAGTAACCTGCTTTGTTTGAGGTCTATAAGAAATATTCTGGATGTTTTTAGCTACTGAAGTTCATTGTCATACAAGGATTTGCCTTGTGACTTATCTAGTTCAGCCAGTTATTCCCAGCATGCTTGTATAATGAGGCATAAATTACAGTGTGTCATTAAATAAATATTATATATGATAGAGATAGAGATAGATATATATAGATAGATAGATATATATATATATATAGATATATAGATATATATATATAGATATATAGATAGATAGAGATAGATAGATAGAGATAGATAGAGATAGATAGATAGAGATAGATAGAGATAGATAGATATAGATAGATAGAGATAGATAGAGATAGATAGATATATATATATATATATATATATATATATATATATATATAGATAGAGATAGATAGATAGAGATAGATAGATAGAGATAGATAGATAGAGATAGATAGATAGAGATAGATAGATATATATATATAATAATATATATAATAATATAAAATAAAATATATCTCTATCTATCTTGATATGTCAAAAGTTTCCATCAGTCATAGTCTAAGTGCTGGACCCCCAACGATCAGCAAAACGAGCAGGTAGGGCCCTTCCGGTAGCTAGTCCGGTAGTGATTTAAAAAAAAAAAATATATATATATATATATATATATATATATATATATATATTTATTTATTATAGTTTTTTTTTTTTTTTTCTTTTTTTTTTTAAACATGCTCAGAATGCCACCTTTCAAAAAAACAAAAACAGACCAGACATGCCTCCCATCATTTTCCTGATGCCTCCGGTATCTACCTCCTGTCCTTCACTGCGGCCCTCTTTCTGCTTCTTGTGGTAGACACTTCTCATTGCAACTCTGCTAATCGTCGGCCACTTCAATGTTTTGCCTTGGTCAGTGATAGGCTGGGGGGCAGTGTGAGATATTGAGCCCAGGCACCAGGAAGAAGACCGGTACTCAATACATTCAGCTAATTGATAGCCACAGCGGTTTCCCGCCCTGACCAGTGATAGGCTGGGCAGCAGTGTGCGATATTGATCCTAGGCACCAGGAAGAAGATTAAGGCTCAATATCTCACACTGCCGTCCAGCCGATCACTAGCCAAGTCAGCACATGACTGCGGCCAGCAATTAGCTGAGCCATAGTGTAACGTGTAGACCACAAGAAGCAGAAGAACACCACAACAGAGAAAGGGAGAGTAATTCCTGGGGGAGTGGCAGGAGATAAGTCAGATTTGTATTTTTAAATGGTGACTTTGTGGGCATGTTTAAGGGAGTAAAAAGTTCAATGCCAGATAACACCTTTTTAAGTCAGTGGTACCAAGCTGTTCTAGAAGAGAACCACTGACACTGCCTGCAAGTCTTTTTATAGCCATGGAGAAAGCAACGGACAGTGCCCACTTACTCTGTCTGGTCTTAAGGGGAAATGGTGGGGGACAGAGCAGGCTATTCTTGCTATCATTATAGATCTTTTAGATCCTTGTTTTGATGACTGTTTAGTTGAGTCTTCTAATTTATCAAACAATGTTTGTTTGAACATATTCACATTTAATTGTAGGGAAAACCTCAATGAAGATGAAGCAGAGGAAGAAGTCGAAGTTGTGGTGAGTATCAGCAGGACCATCTGTAAGGTGTCACTATCCTATTTAGTTCATCCTCTGGTTTATAGCTTGTGTGGTTTAAAGGGGTACTCCTCCCCTAGACATCTTATCCCCTATCCATAGGATAATAGGGGATAAGATGTCTGTCTGATCGTGAGGGCCCACCGCTGGGGACCCCTGCAATCTCTGCTGTGGCACCCCAGACATCCTCCTTCGCTCCATGCCGTATAACTGGCGATGGGGGACGAGACTTGCATTGAGGGGCGTGGCCGTGACGTCACAAGCCTCCAGCGCTGCACCCAATGCTCTAAATGAACGCCGGGTGCATCAGGGTCCTTTGGATAGGGCATAAGATGTCTAGGGGTGGAGTACCCCTTTAAGTGTTCCTACTCCTGCAGCAGTTATAACTTTCATGACCATGCTGCAAAATATTCTTAGACGATGCCAGTTGCACACATGATTATCAAATAGAAAATACAATGGCAGAACTTGTAGGTGTTTAAAAAGACTTTCCCAACAAAGTCATTTAAGGCGTAATCTATGACCTATCCTGTTAGAATACAATAAATGTCTGTTGTTGGAAAACAGGGAAAAATTATTTTGACTTGACATACAAAAATGTCCCCAACCCCTTGACTGACACTGATATTGGTCAATTTCATTCCTATGAAACTTATTGTTGTAGTCAATCACGAACCACATGTAGCATAATGCCCTGCCCTGTCCCCCTATTCTTGTATAGCAGTACATCTGAATGTTAAAAAAGATTATTCGCTATGTTTCACTGTTGCAGCCACGAAGAGGTAGAAAGTTAATACATCAAAGCAACACTTGAATATGGAGGCTTATGGTGACATCATTGAAACTGGGAACACACTGGTTCTCATGAACATTTTTAGACTGGTGTCACACATGGCATTTTTTGACAAAAAAAAAATTATTCTGTTTTTAGGCCCTTCCTTTGTATTTCCCATTCCTTCAGAATCCAATGTATTAAATCCAATGTTATCAGTGTAAAACGGTAACACTTTTCAAAAAAAAAAAAAAAAGTTACATCAATCTACTTCCTTCTACTAGGATACTGTTCTATAGGCAATGTATAGCTTTGTAGCTTTTGTTCTATAACAATAATACATATTCAGTAGTATTCTGGTTATTTAAGAAAGACAAATTATCCAGTCCTGGCTGGGGAGATTGGATTATACCAGTCTATAAAAGATCTCTTTTCCTACAATGGTATGAAAAGGAGAGAAATGCAAACAGCTCCGGAAAATCAGTTTCACTCATAGATCTGACTTGTATAAAGAAATCTCCAGAGACGTTTCCCATGTTTAAAAAGCAGGCCTCCTCTACTTGACAACAAAGATATATTCTAGTAGAAAAAAAAGATGTCGCTGGGGACAGGGTAAAAATAAAAACCAAGCCATACTCTTCTACCTACTCCCCCGCTCTTCACTACATGTTCCTACATTGAAGACAAGCCTTCTCAACAGCACCTGCTTGGTCAGTGACTGAGGGGGAACACCACTGTGGTCAGTGATTGGCTGAGAGGGTAGTGAGGGACCAGGGTAGTTGAGTATGACATTTTGGGATACCACTTTTAAGAAAACCTCAAAGTACTGAACATAGTCTAATGGTGTGTAGTAGATTTTCGGCAGATTTCACGCAGCCCATTATGGAGGAAATTCACTGAACACCTGCTGCAGATCTGACTTAATTTGGGTGGTTTCTGTCTTGTGAGGATTCCGTGCGGAATCCACATGCGGAAATTCTAAAGTGTGAATGGTAGTGCGTAATCCCATAGAAGTCTATTGGGCTTTAACCCCTTAATGACCACGGATGTAAATATACGTCCTGATGCGGCGGTACTTCGCGCACCAGGACGTACATTTACGTCCTGTACATGACCGGGAGCATCGTATCGATGCTCAGGTCATGTGCGGCAGGTCCCGGCTGCTGATAGCAGCCAGGGACCCACCGGTAATGGCTGACATCCGTGATCGCACGGATGTCTGCCATTAACCCCTCAGATGCCGTGATCAATAAAGATCACGGGATCTGCGGCAGCACGGCTAAGGGGGGGATCAGATCAGCTAACATGGCGGACGGAGGTCCCCTCACCGGCCTCTGCCGCCTTCCGGGCATCTTCTGCACTGATCTGCCTTCCAGCAGACCAGAGGCCGATAATACTGATCAGTGTTATGCCCTATGCATAGCACTGAACAGTATTAGCAATCCAAATGATTGCTTTAAATAGTCTCCTATGGGGACCTAAAAAGTGTTAAAAAAAAAAAATAAATATCCCCTTCCCCCTTGTTTAAAACATTTTATTTTTTTTTTTAACATATTTTGTATCGTAACGTGCGTAAATGTCCGAACTATTAAAATATAATGTTAATGATCCTGTAGGGGGAATAGCGTGAACGTAAAGGGGGGGGGGGGGGGGGAAAAAGGCCAAAATTGATGCTTTTTTATGTTTTATTTAAAAAATTTCTATAAAAGTTTTATATACACAAATATATATATACAAAGTACAGATCACGGCGCAAAAAATTAGCCCTCATACCGCTGCTTATACAGAAAAATGAAAAAGTTATAGGTTTTCAAAATAGGGATTTTGTATACATTTTTTTTTTTTTTTTTTTTAAAGCGGCACAGTAATAGAAAAGTATGTAATCATGGGTATCATAATTTTTTTTTTCGTTGCGCCATAAATGTTATGGTAAAATGAGTGATGTTATTACAAAGTACAACTGGTCATGCAGAAAACAAGCCTCATGTGGGTGTGTTGATGAAAATATAAGAGTTATGATTTTTAGAAGGCAAGAAGGGGAGGAGGAAAAAACGAAAAATGCAAAAATAAAATTGACCTGGTCCTTAAGGTCAAAATGGTCTTGGTCCTTAAAGGGGTATTCCGCCCCTAGATATCTTATCCCCTATCCTTTGGATAGGGGATAAGATGTCTGATCGCCGCGGTCCCGCTGCTGGGGAGCCCTGGGATCTCCGCTGCGGCACCCCGCCATCATTACTGCACAGAGCGAGTTCGCTCTGTGCGTAATGACGGGCGATACGGGGGACGGAGCAGCGCGACGTCATGGCTCCGCCCCTCGTGACATCACGGCCTGTCCCCTTAATGCAAGTCTATGGGAGGGGGCGTGACGACCGCCACGCCCCCTCCCATAGACTTGTATTGAAAGGGGTGGGCCGTAACATCACGAGGGGCGGAGCCGTGACGTAACGATGCTCCGGCCCCTGTACCGCCCATCATTACGTGCAGAGCGAACTCGCTCTGTGCTGTAATGATAGCGCGGTGCCGCAGCGGGGATCCCAGGGCTCCCCAGCAGCGGGACCGCGGCGATCAGACATCTTATCCCCTATCTTTTGGATAGGGGATAAGATGTCTAGGGGCGGAATACCCCTTTAAAGGGGTAGTCCAGTGGTGAAAAACTTATCCTGTATCCTAAGGATAGGGGATAAGTTTGAGATCGCGGGGGGTCCGACCGCTGGGGCCCCCTGCCATCTCTCTGTAGGGGGGCCAGGCTCTCCAGCCAGATAGCGGGTGTCGATCTCCGCACGAAGCGGCAGCCGACACGCCCCCTCAATACATCTCTATGGCAGAGCCGGCTCTGCCATAGAGTTGTATTGAGGGGGCGTGTCGGCCGCCGCTTCGTGCGGAGGTCGACACGCCCCCTTCCCGCGGGCTGTCGGGGCTCCGTAGAGGAGATCGCAGGGGGCCCCAGCAGTCAGACCTCCCGCGATCTCAAACTTATCCCCTATCTTTGGATAGGGGATAAGTTGTTCACCACTGGGTCACCACTGGACTACTCCTTTAAGGGGTTAATTTGATGCGGAATCCTTGCAGAATTCTGCATGCAGAAATTCTGCCTTGTGAATATAGCCTTAGTATGGTGGAGATGCTGACCAGGGCACGGAGGTGAGTGACTAACCAGTGAAGGGGCCAAACTGTCCTCTAGCAGTCAAGAGAAAATGCTCAGTAAGGTTCAAGGCCTACTTTGCATATCCTTTTAAACTCTGATATTTTGGCACTGGATGCGTCAATTAACTAATGAAGGGTATGTACAGATTCGGGTTCAAAAGCCCTATGCAGCCATGCCTTACTTTATTCCATAAAAACCTGCTGGCTGGTCCCCTTAACCCCTTAACGACGCAGGTCGTAATGCGCAGCAGGTCCCGGCTGCTGATAGCCAGGGACCCGCTGGTAATGTTGGACATCCGCGATCATGCGGATGTCCGCCATTAACCCCTCAGATGCCGTGATCAATACAGATCACGGCACTTAATGTGGACGATCGGATCGCCCGCAGCGCTGCTGCTGTAATGGCGGTCGGAGGTCCCCTCACCTTTCTCCATCTGTCTCCCGGTGTCTTCTGCTCTGGTCTGAGATCGAGCAGACCAGAGCAGAAGATAGCCGATAACACTGAGCAGTGCTATGTCCTATGCATAGCACTGAACAGTATTAGCAATCAAATGATTGCTATAAATAGTCCCCTATGGGGACAATTAAAGTGTAATAATAAAAGTAAAAAATAAAAGTAAAATGTTAAAAATCCCCTCCCCCAAAAAAATGTAAATGTAAATGTTTTTCCCCATTCTACCCCCAAAAAGTGTAAAAAAAATAAAATTAAAATATATAAAAGTTAGAAACATATTTGGTATTGCCGCATGCGTAAATATCCAAACTATTAAAATATAATGTTAATTATCCCATACGGTGAACGTAAAAAAAAAAATTCAAAATTGCTGCTTTTTTAAAACATTTTATTCCAACAAAAAATTTATAAATGGATTAAGTTTTATCTATGCAAATGTTGTATCAAAAAAAATTAAAGATCATGGCGCAAAAAATGAGCCCTCATACCGCCGCTTATGCGGAAAAATGAAAAAGTTATAGGTCAGCAAAATAGAGGGGTTTTAAACGCACTGATTTTGGTAAAAATTTGCGTTTTTTTTTTTTTTAGCGCCTTAATAATAGATAAGTATGTAATCATGGGTATCATTTTAATCGTATTGACCCACAGAATAAAGAAAACATGTCTATTTTACCGTAAAGTGTACAGCATGAAAACGAAACCTTCCAAAATTTGCAAAATTGCAGTTTTCTTATCAATTACCCCACACAAATAGTATTTTTTTGGTTGCGCCATACATTTTATGGTAAAGTGAGTGATGTCATTACAAAGGACAACTGGTTGCGCAAAAAAACAAGCCCTCATACTAGTCTGTCCTTAAGGAAAAAAAAAATGTTTTCTAGGTTAATCTAATGCTGTACTATATGCCTGCCCTTGCATTTAAAAGGGTACTCCGGTGAAAAAAATGTTTATAATCAACTGGTGCCAGAAAATTTAACAGATTTGTAAATTAATTCTATTTAAAAATCTTAATCCTTCCAGTACTTATTAGCTGCTGTATGCTCCACATGAAATTCTTTTCTTTTTAAATTTCCTTTTGTCTGACCACAGTGCTCTCTGTCCATGTCAGGAACTGTCCAGAGCAGGAGTAAGTCCCCATAGCAAACCTCTCCTGCTCTGGACAGTTCCTGACACGAACAGAGGTGTCAGCAGAGAGCACTGTGGTCAGACAGAAAAGAACAGTCAAATTTCCTCTGGAGCATACAGCAGCTGATAACTACTGGAAGGGTTAAAGGGGTACTCCCGTGGGAAAACTTTTTTTTTTTTTTTTAAATCGACTGGTGCCAGAAAGTTAAACAGATTTGTAAATTACTTCTATTAAAAAAATCTTAATCCTTCCAGTATATTTTATGAGCTGTACACTACAGAGGAAATGCTTTTCTTTTTGGATTTCTCTGATGCCATGACCACAGTGCTCTCTGCTGTCCATTTTAGGAACTGTCCAGAGCAGCATATGTTTGCTATGGGGATTTTCTCCTGCTATGGACAGTTCCAAAAATGGACAGCAGAGGTCAGCAGAGAGCACTGTGGTCATGACATCAGAAATCCAAAAAGATAAACATTTCCTCTGTAGTATACAGCCCCTAAAAAGTACTGGAAGGATTAAGATTTTTTTAATAGAAGTAATTTACAAATCTGTTTAACTTTCTGGCACCAGTTGATAAAATAGTTTTCCACCAGAGTACCTACCCCTTCTGGCACCTGTTGATTAAAAAAAATAAAAGCCTTAATAAATTCCAGAGCTCCCACTGCCAGATCTTCTGGTCCACGCTGCAGTCCTTTTCTTCCCCTGTTTGCTGATGTTTTGCTTCCACACACCCTGCCTCTTAACTTTTCCTCCCCACGCAGTGAACCACAGAGCTAATCAAAAGAATGAAGTACAGGAGCACAGTGGGCATCATGTAACAGTCAGAAGCACCACCCATATATCACACATAGAAAATGGTAGTCCTATAAATGTTTTCTGGCTCTTTTGTGCTTCTGATGGGCGTTTTCCCCCTGTATTTCAGGAGACCAGTGCATTCATTCTGGACCGCCAAGTGCCCAGCAAGGAAGATTGGCAAATAAAGAAGAAAAAGAAAAAAAAGAAATAATTATGTAATAAAACTTCACGTGAACTCTTATCACTGTGAAATTCTGAACAGTAGCTATGTTTTTCGATACAATCAATATATATTTTTTTGTAAACATTTATTAAATTAATTAATAAATAGCTGCTTTGTATATGGTTTAAAAAATGCAGTGGATTCCTTTTGTAATGTAGTATTTTTTTCTGTTAACATTATAATGTGGGTTAATAATATAATTACAATGGCACCAAATTGATAGTTTTTTTTTCTTTAGCGTTACTACTATAAAATATTGCTTTACGTTGCCATATTCTGACACCTTTTAGCTTTTCTAGTTTTACCGTCAATGTATTTGGGGAAAATCCACAGGATCAGGCATAACAATTGATATGCCTCAGCTCAAACAATCCTTACTCTGCATGCATTATTTGTACACATATACCGTAATTTTTCGCCGTATAAGACGCATTTTTCTTCCCCAAAACTGGGGGGGGGGGAAATTTGGTGCGTCTTATACGGCGAATACACACTTATTGGGTCGGTCCCTGCGGCCATCAACGGCCGGGACCCGCCGCTAATACCGGACATCACCGATCGCGGTGATGCCCTGTATTAACCCTTCAGACACGGCGATCAAAGGTGACCGCCGCGTCTGAAGGGAAAGTGACACTAACCCGGCTGCTCAGTCGGGCTGTTCGGGACCGCCGCGGTGAAATCGCGGCGTACCGAACAGCTTACAGGACACCGGGAGGGACCTTACCTGCCTCCTCTGTGTCTGCTCCGTGCTGGGATCCCCTGCATGGCTGGCGCTCTCCTTCGACGTCATCACGTTTTCGCGCACGCTGTCCCGTCATCCAATAGGTGCGGCGTGCGTAGCAACGTGATGACTGAGAGCGTGGATCCCGGGGAAGAAGACGTCCGGAGCATCGGGGATACCACGGGGACGCGGCAACAGCGATGGAGCGACATTCAGGGCAGCGGTGACTGGTCCGGAGCAGCGGGGACACGTGAGTACTATCTCCTATACCAGTGGTCTTCAACCTGCGGACCTCCAGATGTTGCAACACTACAACTCCCAGCATGCCCGGACAGCCGTTGGCTGTCCGGGCATGCTGGGAGTTGTAGTTTTGCAACATCTGGAGGTCCGCAGGTTGAAGTTCACTGTTGGGTTCAGAATCTTTTTTTTTTTTTTTCTAGATTTTGCACCTTTAAAATAGGGTGCGTCTTATATGCCGGTGCGTCCTGTAGGGGAAAAATACGGTATATATTTTTTATATACAATGTGGGGTTGACATTTTGATTATCTCCACCTCCTGCCGCGGATTTTATATTAGCAACAAAACTTGCCACATGGCTATTTTTTTTTGCTAATTTTCGATCCAAGCCCAGCTTCAAAGAAAAAATAAATAAATAAAGTGTTATCAAAATAACAGTGTGTATACATGATTTTATATCAATGATACAATTATTCTATACCCTTGTCATTGGAGTATTTAAAAAAAAAAAAAAAAAACATGACCGTGATACCATCCCATCAGACCTGCACTATAAATTTCCACTGGCCACTCAAAGATGGTCTCCCATCTCCCATCTTTCATCTTCACATTGCCCATATAAATGTATTTGTCCTGAATGATGGGGGCCACAAAGACCAAAATAACAGGCAGCATGTGGCCCACACAACCTGAGGACATGTATGGTGCTGTTTTTTTTATTTTACAGAATTGTCTGTTTTTCCAAATCTCAGACACCACTTTAAGCTGTAGTTAGTTTGGTTTTGTAGTGAAAACCTGTATGTTTAAAGTACATTATTTTGTTTGAGGCTTTTTGGGCAGCTTTTTGGCCATGGGCAGCAGAAGGAATACATGGCATTGATCGGTGAGAGCGGCGCTCTACTAGTAGTGCCTGTCTGAGCTAGACTCTATTAGCAGATTTGCCCACTGACATCTTGGAGGTCTTCAGAAGGCCTCTGTCTGCCATGGAAGCCAATTAGCCCCCCCCCCCCCCACCCCAATGGAGTGCCGAATAGAGATATGACAGGCACTGGTTCTGTCATAAACCTCTTAAATGCCCTTATCACATGGCATGGCCACCTGGTACTTGGCGTGCAATGCTGTATATGTGCCAATCAGTGCAGCAGTCTATGAAGCGAGTCCGGAAGCTGTGTTCTCTTCGTAGATTGACCTGTTAGCAATGGTCATTCACAGTATGTAGTGAGCACAGCTTCTGCACTCTGTAGACTCGCTGCACTGCATGACCTACATGTATGTCTGATATCAGAAAGGGTTAAAGGGAATCTATTTGCTGACACACTGTTTGATAGATGTTAGGGTATAAAATAAATCCACCTTTCCTGGAGCTGATGGTGGCTGCCAAACTTAACCTTAGCCAAGCGTCAGAGACAGAGCCGAGCTGCTTACATGCCACAGCCTGGCACTCCTCCTTGCTTGCCCTCATCATCCAGCCTCTCCTTGACTGATGTACAATCAAAAAAAAAAAATCTCCAAAATAAAGGAGGCTATTGTGAGACCATACCACAATGTCAGTGATGCTCCAAAGACCCACAACTGAATAGCTAAGATTTACTAATCTGTCTGCAACAACAGACAGTACAAGCTTTGCCAGTCAGACTTCATTACAGGAGAACAGTTTTATTAAAGGAGAACTCCAGGATATAATAACGTATCCCCTATTCTAAGTATAGAGATAAGTTTCAGATCGCGGGGGGTCCTGTACAGGGTCCTGGCACAAAGCGATGGCTGAAACTCCCCTCCTGGCTGCTCTATGGCAAAGTTGGGGCGCTGCACTCGGAAATCTCTGTCCCTCCCATAGAGCTGCATGGAGGGGGTGTATTGGCCATCGCTTTGTGCAGTGGTCGACGTGCTTAATTCAGGAGAAGAGGTGGGGGCCCCGTTCAGGATATTAAAGGGGATCCCAGCAGTCGGACTCCCCATGTTTTGACACTTATCCCCTCTCTTTTTTAAATCCCGGCGTTCTCCTTTAGGCTATGTTCACACGGTGGAATATCTGCACAGAAAATATCTGTACGGACATTCCTCTGACAGCGGCGTGCCGGCAGAACATGCTGTCACTAGGACTACTCAAAAATGCACCGTGTCATAGACGGCAATGCATTTCCATGCGAACTCCGCAGAAACATTGAACATGTCCAATGTTTTTGCGGATGCCGGAATCAGGAGTTCTGCTGTCTGCACAGTGCAGCAGAATCCCATTAAAATCAAAAGGGACTCTGCTGCTGTAGAATTCCGCACAGAAATACTGCCGTGTGAACTTACCCTTAAAGGGGTACTCCAGTGGAATAATTTTTTTTATTTTTATTTTTTTTTTATAAATCAACTGGTGCCAGATAGTTAAACAGATTTGTAAATTGCGAAAGAAAAAGTACAGGGTGGGCCATTTATATGGATACAACTTAATAAAATGGGAATGGTTGGTGATATTAACTTCCTGTTTGTGGCACATTAGTATATGTGAGGGAGGAAACTTTTCAAGATGGATGGTGACCATGGCGGTCATTTTGAGGTAGGCCATTTTGAATCCAACTTTAGTTTTTTCAATAGGACGGGGGTCATGTGACACATCAAACTTATTGGGGATTTCACAAGAAAAACAATGATGTGCTTGGTTTTAACATAACTTTATTCTTTCACGAGTTATTTACATGTTTCTGACCACTTATAAAATGTGTTCAATGTGCTGCCCATTGTGTTGGATTGTCAATTCAACCCTCTTCTCCCACTCTTCACACACTGATAGCAACACCACAGGAGAAATGCTAGCACAGGCTTCCAGTATCCGTAGTTTCAGGTGCTGCACATCTCGTATCTTCACAGCATAGACAATTGCCTTCAGATGACCCCAAAGAAAAAAGTCTAAAGGGGTCAGATCAGGAGACCTTGGGGGCCATTCAACAGGCCCACGACGACCAATCCACTTTCCAGGAAACTGTTCATCTAGGAATGCTCGGACCTGACACCCATAATGTGGTGGTGCACTATCTTGCTGGAAAAACTCAGGGAACATGCCAGCTTCAGTGCATAAAGAGGGAAACACATCATCATGTAGCAATTTCGCGTATCCAGTGGCCTTGAGGTTTCCATTGATGAAGAATGGCCCCACTATCTTTGTACCCCATATACCACACCATACCATCAATTTTTGTGTTCCAACAGTCTTGGAGGGATCTATCCAATGTGGGATAGTGTCAGACCAATAGCGATGGTTTTGTTTAACTTCACCATTCACATAAAAGTTTGCCTCATCACTGAACAAAATCTTCTGCGTAAACTGAGGGTCCTGTTCCAATTTTTGTTTTGCCCATTCTGCAGCACCTGAAACTACGGATACTGGAAGCCTGTGCTAGCATTTCTCCTGCGGTGTTGCTATCAGTGTGTGAAGAGTGGGAGAAGAGGGTTGCATTAACAATCCAACACAATGGGCAGCACATTGAACACATTTTATATGTGGTCAGAAACTTGTAAATAACTCATGAAAGAATAAAGTTACGTTAAAACCAAGCACATCATTGTTTTTCTTGTGAAATTCCCAATAAGTTTGATGTGTCACATGACCCTCTTCCTATTGAAAAAACTCGTCTGTGGCAGGCAGACCAGCCGCGGAGACGCATGCCAGCGTCCCCACACCAGAATACCATCGTCCCGAATGCGGACCTGAGGATATAAATGTGCCGAAGGTAACCGCATCAGCCGGTAATTATATTTATCTATTTGGACTGGGAGACACTGAGTAATATTGTGAACTGTCACTCCATCATTCTGATCCACCAGATGCCGGACTATCAAACTAACTAGCATGAGTTATACATTTTCAGTGCGGGACATTATAGCATTCCACAAGGGCCCGGTGGTAATAGGTTTGGCAGAAACTTTCATATACCATTACATTTATTGCATGGTTTTATATCTGTGGATGCATTATTTTATTTATTTTATTTGTTTTGTTATAGATATTTTATCTGTCTATGTTATTGAATACATTCTGTAAATTCTTTCATCAAAAAATTGAAGCATGTATTTTATCTAATTCCTTTTGCTTATCATGTATCAGGTTGCCTGATACTAGCCTTGAGGGGGTGATTCTACTTTTTCTTTCGCATATTTTATACACCTGGTGTAGGTGTAAAATCACTAAACCTCGGCTGGGAAGTTGTGAGCTGCACTAACTTTTCTAAGATTTGTAAATGACTTCTATTTCAAATTGTAATCCAGTACTTATCAGCTGCTGTATGCTCCACAGGAAGTTCTTTTCTTTTTGAATTTCCTTTCTGTCTGACCACAGTGCTCTCTGCTGACACCTCTGTCCATGTCAGGAACTGTCCAGAGCAAGATTTGCTATGGGGATTTGCTCCTACTTTGGACAGTTCCTGAAATGGACAGAGGTGTCAGCAGAGAGCACTGTGGTCAGACAAAGGAAATTCAAAAAGAAAAGAACTTCCTCTGTAGCATACAGCAGCTGATAAGTACTGGAAGGTTAAACTTTTTTAAATAGAAGTAATTTACAAATCTGTTTTAACTTTCTGGCTCCAGTTGATTAAAAAATAAATAAATAAATGTTTTCCACTGGAATACCCCTTTAAGATTTCTCAGACTGACTGACAAGTGTTAGTTTGCACCAATTATTTCTTTTGCTTAAGGGTGTAGACTAGAAGTTGGTGCCATTTTTGTTGTATCTAAAGCCTTGTCCATTTCGCAGGAAGCCACACACCTTTTTTTTTTTTTTTTTTTTTAACACAAAGGACGCACTACTTTGGCGGAAAAGTGTCCAAAAGTGTGGCAACTGCATAATAAATGTGGAGGAATTCCCTTAATGGTCTATTCACATGTACAGTATTCTGCACAGATTTGATGCGCAGGATTTTCTGCTTCAGATTTCAATGTAACCTAAATGACTGAACACCGCTTAAAATTTTGCGCCTCAAATCTGCGCAGAATACTGTACGTGTGAATAGATCCTTACGGTACAGTCACACCTTGTGGGAGATTCACTGCAAGGTTCACTAAACTTCTATGGCTCTGCCATTATTTAGCAAATAATCTGCTATCACGGATTTTCCGGGGACCCATTAAAGTAAATACTAACAAACTGCAGTGGATTTGAAAGTTTATCAACGCGTGAATGTACCTAAGGGTCTATTCACACGTACAGTATTCTGCGCAGATTTGATGCGCAGGATTTCAAGCTGTGTTCAGTAATTCAGTTTACATTGAAATCTGCAGCAGAAATACGCACGTGTGAACGTACCCTTAATGTACGTTCACATGTGCGGATTGTTTAGCGGTTTTCCTGCTGCGTATTTGAAAGTGGGCGGGCTCTTCTCGGCTGTCCACAGCAGGTTTTCCGTGGCGGAATTTACATTGCGGAAAATCCGCCACAGTCCCTACTGACTTCAATGGGGCTTGCAGCGGATTTTCCGCAGTGTACATTCCGCCGCAGAAAATCGGCAGCAGAAAAAAGCCCGCCCACTTTCAAATACGCAGCAGAAAACCCGCAAAAAAAAATCCACGCGTGTGAACGTACCCTTAGGGTCTATTCACACGTACAGTATTCTGCACAGATTTGATGCGGAGGATTTTCTGCTGCAGATTTCAATGTAAAATCCTGCTCATCAAATCTGTGCAGGATACTGTATGTGTGAATAGACCCTAAGGGTACATTCACACGTGTGTATTTTTGCTGCAGATTTCCTTCAGCAGATTTTACTGCCTAGATTTTTTTGCAGCAGCAAATCTGTTGTAGATCTGCATCAAAAATACGCACAAGTGAACGCACCCTAAGGGTGCGTTCACATTCTAGTAACTCGCAGCGGGTTTCCCGCTGCGAGTTACGCTACCATTCATTTGAATGGGTCCACATTTGCGGATCTGACACTATTGCGGACTGTCTGTGGATCCATTTAAATCAATGGTTGCGTAACTCACAGCAGGATTCCCGCAACGGGAAACCCGCTGCTAGTAATAGCGTGTGAATGCATCCTAAGACGGTTTTTGGTGCAAGGTTTGCTAAGATTGCTCAGAAATTCTGGCGGATTTGCTTAGTAAATCTTGGCCACTGTGTCATGTATAAAAGTCATTTTACTGGATTGAGAAACTTTAAGCCTTTACCTGTACCTCTAGCTTTGAGATTAAATTGTAAAATTGCTTATTTGTTTAACCCCTAAAATTGTAAAAAAAATAAAAAATAATAAAAAATCTACAAACCTTTGTGTACTAAAAATGTAGGGAAAAAGATCCAGTCCCCTCTACGTACAGTTTAACTACTTCAGCACTGGATATTTTCATTGCTCCGCGGTGTGAACTTAACATTAGTGTGAATGGGTCTCCGCGAGACCCGTTCACACTGCGGAATTTCCGCGGCTGACAATTCCGCCACTGAAATTGTTCCGCGCAAAGAAAGAACATGTTCATTCTTTGCGCGGATTTGGCGAGCACTGCATAGCCGTCAATGGTGACAGCTCAGTGCCCCTAGCCCTAGCGCCGAAGTATCTGCTTAGTGGCCGCCAGGCGGAACCTTCGCTCACGGAATTCAGGGAGCAGAGATTCTGCAGTGTCAACGCACCCTCAAGAGGAATTTACTCGAGTAATTCCTCTTGAATTCTCCGCTCCAAATGAATGCACATCTCCTCTGCCCAATGATTTAATGTTTTTTCCGCTGTCCTGTTCACACTGCGGAAATTCCGCTAGCAGAATTCCGATGCTGAATTCCTTTCTGCTTGAAGAAAGAACATGTTCATTCTTCAAGCGTAATCCGCGAGCAGAATCCAATAGAAGTCACTGGTAAAAAAAAAATTCTGCCCGACATCGTTTTCTAGTGAAATTCGAGCGGAATTCAGAAAAGTTGATTAAATAGCCTCCTCCTTCATTCCTCTTCATTTCCGCATGAATTCTGCTTGAAGGGTGCGTGCACACTACGGAATTCCCACGGAATTCCATGAGTGGAACTCCGCGAGCAGAATTCCGTGGTGTGAACTTAACGTTAGTGTGAATGGGTCTCCGCGAGACCCGTTCACACTGCGGAATTTCCGCGGCGGACAATTCCGCCACTGAAATTGTTCCGCGCAAAGAAAGAACATGTTCATTCTATGCGCGGATTCCGCGAGCACTGCATAGCCGTCAATGGTGATGGCTCAGTGCCCCGCGGCCCTAGCGCTGAAGCACCCTGGGCAGCGGCCGCCAGGCGGAATCTCCGTAGTGTGAACGCACCCTGATGGGTAAAATGACAGAAGGCAACAATTTCCTTACCAAAATTATTCCTCGTGAATTCCTCAGTGTGAACGCACCCTTGGGCAATTAGACTATACCCTATGGAAAAGGGAATCACTTCACTCCAAAGTAGTGTTTTCCAACCAGGGTGCCTCCAGCTGTTGCAAAACTACAACTCTCAGCATGCCCGGACAGCCTTCGGCTGTCCGGGCATGCTGGGAGTTGTAGTTTTGCAAAAGCTGGAGGTACCCTGGTTGGAAAACACTGCTCTAAAGTGTATGAAATAAAAGGCTTCTATAAAAAATAAAAAGGTCTTATTACATTATCTAAATAGAACAAGACAGCGCTGCAGTGTAAACATCCTCCTCCACCGCTAGGTGGCGACAGTCTGCAGGCCGTTTCCAGGTAACCGATATACAACACTGACGCTGTGCCTGAGGTGTAACAGCTTAGTGTGCACTGTGCTGCGGCTGCTGTCCGGTAAGTGCTCTCATATCTCACTGGTTCCGTCCATAGCTTCTCTGGGGGTATGTGAAAATTAGAGAATCCTTTCCGTGTATCTTCACTTCCATGCACGTGTTTATTGTTAAAACGTGAAAAGTTATGCACGTGTATAATTTCTTCATACATGTACATAACTGTATACATGTGTGTAACTTCATAGACGTGTATGTCACTGTGTGCACGGGTATATAACTTCCTTCCAACAGGTATATACATGTTTATATAACTTTATACATGTGTATATGTCACTGTGTGCACAGGTATATAACTTCCTTCCAACAGATATATACATGTTTATATAACTTTATACATGTGTGTATGTCATTGTGTGCACGTGTATATAACTTCCTTCCAACAGGTATATTCATGTTTATATCACTTTATACATGTGTATATGTCACTGTGTGCACGGGTATATAACTTCCTTCCAACAGGTATATACATGTTTATATAACATTATACATGTGTATATGTCACTGTGTGCACGGGTATATAACTTCCTTCCAACAGGTATATACATGTTTATATAACATTATACATGTGTATATGTCACTGTGTGCACGGGTATATAACTTCCTTCCAACAGATATATACATGTTTATATCACTTTATACATGTGTATATGTCACTGTGTGCACAGGTATATAACTTCCTTCCAACAGATATATACATGTTTATATAACTTTATACATGTGTATGTCATTGTGTGCACGTGTATATAACTTCCTTCCAACAGGTATATTCATGTTTATATCACTTTATACATGTGTATATGTCACTGTGTGCACGGGTATATAACTTCCTTCCAACAGGTATATACATGTTTATATAACATTATACATGTGTATATGTCACTGTGTGCACGGGTATATAACTTCCTTCCAACAGATATATACATGTTTATATCACTTTATACATGTGTATATGTCACTGTGTGCACAGGTATATAACTTCCTTCCAACAGATATATACATGTTTATATAACTTTATACATGTGTATGTCATTGTGTGCACGTGTATATAACTTCCTTCCAACAGGTATATTCATGTTTATATCACTTTATACATGTGTATATGTCACTGTGTGCACAGGTATATAACTTCCTTCCAACAGGTATATACATGTTTATATAACATTATACATGTGTATATGTCACTGTGTGCACGGGTATATAACTTCCTTCCAACAGATATATACATGTTTATATCACTTTATACATGTGTATATGTCACTGTGTGCACAGGTATATAACTTCCTTCCAACAGATATATACATGTTTATATAACTTTATACATGTGTATATGTCACTGTGTGCACGGGTATATAACTTCCTTCCAACAGGTATATTCATGTTTATATCACTTTATACATGTGTATATGTCACTGTGTGCACGGGTATATAACTTCCTTCCAACAGGTATATACATGTTTATATCACTTTATACATGTGTATATGTCACTGTGTGCACGGGTATATAACTTCCTTCCAACAGATATATACATGTTTATATAACTTTATACATGTGTATATGTCACTGTGTGCACGGGTATATAACTTCCTTCCAACAGGTATATACATGTTTATATAACTTTATACATGTGTATATGTCACTGTGTGCACGGGTATATAACTTCCTTCCAACATGTATATACATGTTTATATAACTTTATACATGTGTATGTCACTGTGTGCACGGGTATATAACTTCCTTCCAACAGGTATATACATGTTTATATAACTTTATACATGTGTATATGTCACTGTGTGCACGGGTATATAACTTCCTTCCAACAGGTATATACATGTTTATATAACTTTATACATGTGTATATGTCACTGTGTGCACGGGTAAATAACTTCCTTCCAACAGGTATATACATGTTTATGTCACTTTATACATGTGTATATGTCACTGTGTGCACGGGTATATAACTTCCTTCCAACATGTATATACATGTTTATATAACTTTATACATGTGTATATGTCACTGTGTGTGTGCACGGGTATATAACTTCCTTCCAACAGGTATATACATGTTTATATAACTTTATACATGTGTATATGTCACTGTGTGCACGGGTATATAACTTCCTTCCAACATGTATATACATGTTTATATAACTTTATACATGTGTATGTCACTGTGTGCACGGGTATATAACTTCCTTCCAACAGGTATATACATGTTTATATAACTTTATACATGTGTATATGTCACTGTGTGCACGGGTATATAACTTCCTTCCAACAGGTATATACATGTTTATATAACTTTATACATGTGTATATGTCACTGTGTGCACGGGTAAATAACTTCCTTCCAACAGGTATATACATGTTTATGTCACTTTATACATGTGTATATGTCACTGTGTGCACGGGTATATAACTTCCTTCCAACATGTATATACATGCTTATATAACTTTATACATGTGTATATGTCACTGTGTGCATGGGTAAATAACTTCCTTCCAACAGGTATATATAGATGTTTATATAACTTTATACATGTGTATATGTCACTGTGTGCACGGGTAAATAACTTCCTTCCAACATGTATATACATGTTTATATAACTTTATACATGTGTATATGTCACTATGTGCATGGGTAAATGACTTCCTTCCAACAGGTATATATAGATGTTTATATAACTTTATACATGTGTATATGTCACTGTGTGCACGGGTATATAACTTCCTTCCAACATGTATATACATGTTTATATAACTTTATACATGTGTATGTCACTGTGTGCACGGGTATATAACTTCCTTCCAACAGGTATATACATGTTTATATAACTTTATACATGTGTATATGTCACTGTGTGCACGGGTATATAACTTCCTTCCAACAGGTATATAAATGTTTATATATACTTTATACATGTGTATATGTCACTGTGTGCACGGGTATATAACTTCCTTCCAACAGGTATATACATGTTTATATAACTTTATACATGTGTATATGTCACTGTGTGCACGGGTATATAACTTCCTTCCAACAGATATATACATGTTTATATCACTTTATACATGTGTATATGTCACTGTGTGCACGGGTATATAACTTCCTTCCAACAGATATATACATGTTTATATAACTTTATACATGTGTATATGTCACTGTGTGCACGGGTATATAACTTCCTTCCAACAGGTATATACATGTTTATATAACTTTATACATGTGTATATGTCACTGTGTGCACGGGTAAATAACTTCCTTCCAACAGGTATATATAGATGTTTATATAACTTTATACATGTGTATATGTCACTGTGTGCACGGGTATATAACTTCCTTCCAACAGGTATATACATGTTTATATAACTTTATACATGTGTATATGTCACTGTGTGCACGGGTAAATAACTTCCTTCCAACAGGTATATACATGTTTATATCACTTTATACATGTGTATATGTCACTGTGTGCACAGGTATATAACTTCCTTCCAACATGTATATACATGTTTATATAACTTTATACATGTGTATATGTCACTGTGTGCACGGGTAAATAACTTCCTTCCAACAGGTATATATAGATGTTTATATAACTTTATACATGTGTATATGTCACTGTGTGCACGGGTATATAACTTCCTTCCAACAGGTATATACATGTTTATATAACTTTATACATGTGTATATGTCACTGTGTGCACGGGTAAATAACTTCCTTCCAACAGGTATATACATGTTTATATCACTTTATACATGTGTATATGTCACTGTGTGCACGGGTATATAACTTCCTTCCAACAGGTATATACATGTTTATATAACTTTATACATGTGTATATGTCACTGTGTGCACGGGTATATAACTTCCTTCCAACAGGTATATACATGTTTATATAACTTTATACATGTGTATATGTCACTGTGTGCATGGGTAAATAGCTTCCTTCCAACAGGTATATATAGATGTTTATATAACTTTATACATGTGTATATGTCACTGTGTGCACGGGTAAATAACTTCCTTCCAACAGGTATATATAGATGTTTATATAACTTTATACATGTGTATATGTCACTGTGTGCACGGGTATATAACTTCCTTCCAACAGGTATATACATGTTTATATCACTTTATACATGTGTATATGTCACTGTGTGCACGGGTATATAACTTCCTTCCAACAGGTATATACATGTTTATATAACTTTATACATGTGTATATGTCACGGTGTGCACGGGTATATAACTTCCTTCCAACAGGTATATACATGTTTATATCACTTTATACATGTGTATATGTCACTGTGTGCACGGTATATAACTTCCTTCCAACATGTATATACATGTTTATATAACTTTATACATGTGTATATGTCACTGTGTGCACGGGTATATAACTTCCTTCCAACAGGTATATTCATGTTTATATCACTTTATACATGTGTATATGTCACTGTGTGCACGGGTATATAACTTCCTTCCAACATGTATATACATGTTTATATACCTTTATGTATGTGAATATTTTACTGTGTGCACGGGTATATAACTTCCTTCCAACATGTATATACATGTTTATATACCTTTATGTATGTGAATATGTCACTGTGTGCATGGGTATGTAACTTCCTTTTAAAAGGTATATACATGTTTATATACCTTTATACATGTGTATATGTCACTGTGTGCATGGGTATGTAACTTCCTTCTAAAAGGTATATACATGTTTATATAACTTCATACATGTGTGTGACTTCCTAGACTTTATGTCAGTGTGTTTGGTTATATAATTTCCTTCTAATTTGTATATACATGTTTATATACCTTTATGTATGTGAGTATGTTACTGTGTGCATGGGTATACAACTTCTTTCCAGCAACTACAGTGGTCCCTTAAGTTACCATATTAATTGGTTCCAGGACGACCATTGTATGTTGAGACCATAACTCTATGGAAACCTGGTAATTGGTTCTGAAGCCACCAAAATGTCATCCAAAAATAGGAAAAAGTGAGGATTATAGAAAAATAAGTAGATAACTAATAAAGATAAAGCAAATTCTTACATATAAAAGAAAGATCTGCTGGGAGCTGTAATCACTGTCTATGTAGAGGACAGGAGCTTCTTCAGAGTCCTGTACAGTACACACAGTGTCCTAAAAAAGTAACATGGAGCCGCCCTTACTTGGTGTCCAAAGGAGCAGCTAACCCTGGTACAGGTAAAGAGTACAGAACATGCAATACCTCCCTGTACTGTAGGGGGCGCTACCAGACACCAGTCAGTGCATGCACTTCAGGAATACAGGTGATATACCAGTGAATGCCCATTCTGATTGGTCAGTTCTTCCAGCCATTGACACGTTTCACAGATCTGGACTGTCCGTACATTGTATGTTGAGTCTGGTTTCAAGTTACAATGGTCCAGAAAAGACAATTGTATGTTGAAACTATTGTATGTTGAGGCCATTGTAAGTTGAGGGATCACTGTATATACATGTTTATCTAACTTTATACATGTGTCTGTCACTGTGTGCATGTGTATCTAAAGTCCTTCCAACACGTATATATATATATTTCTTTATACATGTGTATATAGCTTCATACATGTTAATTCATGTGTGCATATACAACTTCATGCATGTGCACTTAACTGCATGTATTTACATGTTAACCCCTTATACTCTGAAGTCTATGGGGGTCTTCTCAAAGAAAATGACTACTATGCTTAATGTAAGGTGGCCTAAAAGTATCACATGAAACCTGGTTTGATTAAGGGGGTGGTCTTCTGGAGAGGTCTCACTGTATATGTATACTTCATACCTGTATATAACTGCATATGTGTTACCTTCATACATGTGTATATATTTTCATACATGTTTATAACCCTTCATATATGCATATAGAACTTCATGCCTGTATACATAAGGCTGCATTCACATCACATTTTGCCCCTACGGCTGCCTAGTCCGGCTGTGAAATTTCAAAACTGGGAGCTCCCACTTCCCAGCCGGACCGGCGCGAAATATCATTCACTAAGATGAGCTGACCGGAGTCAAATAGTGACTATGGTCGGCTCATTTCTGCCCCGTATCCGGTTTTGTGACCGGACTTAAAACAGGAGTACACCATGGTTTTAAGTCCGGTCACAAAACCAAATATGGGGCAAAAATTAGCAGACTGGAGTCACTATCTGACTCCGGTCGGCTCATTTTAGTGAATGAGATTTGGCGCTGGTCCGTCTGGCATATGGGAACGCCCGGTTTTAACATTTCCCAGCTGGGGAAAACGTGATGTGAATGCAGCCTAACTTGTGTTTACATAACTTCATACATATATACAGTGAAACCTTTTTTAAAGGGGTAGTCCAGTCCTGAAAATCTTATCCCCTATCCTAAGGATAGGGGATAAGTTTCAGATTGCGGGGGGTCCGACAGCTGGGCCCCCGCGATCTCCTGTACAGGGCCCCAGAAGCCCAAGGGAAGGGGGCGTGTTGACCACCGCACGAAGCGGCAGCTAACACGCCCCCTCAATACAACTCTATGGCTCTATTGCCTTTGGCAATCTCCGGGTCTGCCATAGCGCTGTATTGAGGGGGCGTGTCGGACGCCGCTTCGTGCAGGGGTCGACACCCGCTATCTGGCCAGGGAGTCAGAGCCCCATACAGGGGCGATCTGGGGCCCCGTACAGGAGATTGCAGGGGGCCCCAGCGGTTGGACGCCCTGCGATCTGAAACTTATCCCCATCCTTTTTTTTTTTAAATGAACTGGTGTCCGAAAGTTTAACTGATTTGTAAATTACTTCTATAAAAAAATCTTAATCCTTCCAGTACTTATTAGCTGCTGTATAATACAGAGGAAATTCTTTTCTTTTTGGATTTCTTTTCTGTCACCCTACAAATTCCTCAGACCCCTCAAGTATTGGCAAATAAACCCTTCCTACAGTTGGGTGTAAATTGGGTTTAGTAATCCCCAAGTACTGGCTCGTCAGATTGTGTGCAAGAGGTCAGCAAAGGGAACCAACAGTACTGTGCAGGAGGAGCGGCAACATACCGAGCTATCACTTCCTCCCTTATGGACAGAAGTACGACCCCGGATGCCACCATGTGTGAATACTCTTTTATGACAAAAAAGAAAGTATATGTTTGGGAAACCGACCAAACATACTCACTATTAGGCTATATTAATCTAATAAAGTTAGTGGATGCACGGTTTCCCTTTTTTCCCAGTATCTCGATGTATAAAAAGGTAGGAAAGGGCTACATTGCTGGTATACATCGGATATCGGCAAAAAGGTATACTATAGCATTCAGAAGATGGAAGTACACTTGAAAGGGGCTCAAGGGCGCATATGCGCTGCCCTCCTCGTCCTGTTTGTTGCGGCCGCCGTAGCTGACACTCTATACCAATGTTCTCCAACCTGCGGACCTCCAGATGTTGCAAAACTACCACTCCCAGCATGCCCTCATGCTGTGAGTTGTAGTTTTGCAACATCTGGAGGTCCGCAGGTTGGAGACCACTGCTCTATACTGTGTGGTATCCCTATGCCCGGGCTGTAAAAAATAAACAAAATAAACTTTAACTCACCTCCCGTTGGTCCGGTAACCGGCCTCACTTGTTTCCTGGGGACGGGAGCGTTGGACAGCCGTCAGCCTATCACCGGCCGCAGCGATGTTCCACCTTGGCCTGTGATAGGCTGAGCCCACTGTCATGTTAGAAGCCAGCTTCTTACATGACTGTGGGCTCAGCCTATCACTGGCCGAGGCGGAACATCGCTGCGGCCGGTGATAGGCTGACAGCTCTCCGACGTTCCCGTCCCCAGCGTAAGGCCGACGTAGGTGCGTTAAAGTTTTTTTTGTTTACCTTCTGCAGCCCGGGCATAGGGATACCGCACAGTATGGAGTGTCAGCGCCGGCGACAGCAACAAACAGGACGAGGAGGGCAGCACATGCGGGTGATATGTGAGTATTTACCCCGATGGGGATGTGGGCTGATAATTAATATGGGGGGGGGGGGGGGGGGGTAGGAAATACTGTTATATACCATGGAACCGCCAAAAGTTTAAAATATACCGTGATACAAACATTTGGTCATACCGCCCAGCCCTATGCCAGGTGTTCTTTATGATACTGTGGGGTGCTGGGAAAAACCTTTTTGTAACCAAACAAAGTTATAACAAGGGTTACCGTATATACTCGAGTATAAGCCGAGTTTTTCAGCACGATTTTTCGTGCTGAAAACACCCCCCTCGGCTTATACTCGAGTGAACTCCCCCACCCGCAGTGGTCTTCAACCTGCGGACTTCCAGAGGTTTCAAAACTACATCTCCCAGCAAGCCCCGGCAGCCATCGGCTGTCCGGGCTTGCTGGGAGTTGTAGTTTTGAAACCTCCGGAGGTCCGCAGGTTGAAGACCACTGCGGCCTTCAACATCATCCAGCCCCCTCTCACCCCCTTTAGTTCTGAATACTCACCTCCGCTCGGCGCTGGTCCGGTCCTGCAGGACTGTCCGGTGAGGAGGTGGTCCGGTGGGATAGTGGTTCCGGGCGGCTATCTTCACCGGGGAGGCCTCTTCTAAGCGCTTCGGGCCCGGCCTCAGAATAGTCACGTTGCCGTGACAACGACGCAGAGGTGCGTTCATTGCCAACGTACTTCTGCGTCATTGTCAAGGCAACGCCTCTATTCCGGGCCGGAAGCGCGGAGAAGAGGCGCCCCCGGTGAAGATAGCCGCCCGGAACCACTATCCCACCGGACGACCTCCTCTCCGGACAGTCCTGCAGGACCGGACCAGCGCCGAGCGGAGGTGAGTACTCAGAACTAAAGGGGGTGAGAGGGGGCTGGATGATGTTGAAGGCCGCAGTGGTCTTCAACCTGCGGACCTCCGGAGGTTTCAAAACTACAACTCCCAGCAAGCCCGGACAGCCGATGGCTGCCCGGGCTTGCTGGGAGTTGTAGTTTTGAAACCTCTGGAGGTCCGCAGGTTGAAGACCACTGAGGGCGAATGATGAGAAGAGGATGATGAAGGGGGGGGGGGGTGTGGGGATGATGAAGGGGGGTGGGGATGATGAAGGGGGGGTGTGGGATGATTACAAGGGGATGATGAAGGGGGGATGTGTGGGATGATAAGGGGATGATGAAGGGGGGATGTGTGGGATGATGACAAGGGGATGATGAAGGGGGGATGTGTGGGATGATAAGGGGATGATGAAGGGGGGATGTGTGGGATGATAAGGGGATGATGAAGGGGGGATGTGTGGGATGATAAGGGGATGATGAAGGGGGGATGTGTGGGATGATGACAAGGGGATGATGATGAGGATGTTAATGACGGGTCTGGATGATTACATGGGGGGATGAGGTATTTCCCACCCTAGGCTTATACTCGAGTCAATAACTTTTCCTGGGATTTTGGGTTGAAATTAGGGGTCTCGGCTTATACTCGGGTCGGCTTATACTCGAGTATATACGGTAAGTAAAGTGACAGATGCACTTTACCTGTGATAAGTTACTTGAAATTATTTATGTTAAATGGCAGAAATGCTGTTTGCCACTACTTCATGCTGCTTACAGAGAGGGCAGCATAGTTCATAAGGTTTAATAAAGACCAGAGTCCATCACATTTAACCTATATCCCTATTGTGTCCCTACTGTGTTGATCCTGATGATGGCAAAAAACCTTTATGTCAATTGCCCCATACTAGAAGAAATATTCCTTCCTGACTCGACAATTATCCCTTGATCAAAAGTGCTGAAAGGTTTTCTTTCCTAATAGATAGATTAATATGCATATGAAAATAGATTAAAAAAAAAATAAAGTGTGTATATGTATATATTGTGGTGATAGACATTGTTGCCATAACATGGAGCTTCAAAAGTGCCTCAAGGCAGAAGAGACAATAAACTTCCTTGAGTGACTAGTGGCACAGTTATGCATATAACAAAATAATAGTAAAGTTTTAAAGGGGGTACTCCGGCGCTTAGACATCTTATCCCCTATCCAAAGGATAGGGGATAAGATGCCTGATCGCGGGAGTCCCACCGCTGGGGACCCCCGTGATGTTGCACGCGGCACCCCATTCGTAATCAGTCCCCGGAGCGTGTTCGCTCCGGGTCTGATTACCAGCGACCACAGGGCCGACGGCGTGTGACGTCACGCCTCCGGCCCCGTGTGACGTCACGCTCCGCCCCTCAATGCAAGCCTATGGGAGGGGGCGTGATAGCTGTCACGCCCCCTCCCATAGGCTTGCATTGAGGGGCGGAGCGTGACGTCACACGGGGCGGAGGTGTAATGTCACACACCACCGGTCCTGTGGTCATCGGTAATCAGTTCCGGAGCGAACACGCTCCAGGGACTGATTACAAACGAGGTGCCGTGTGCAACATCACGGGTGTCCCCAGTGGCGGGACTCCCGTGATCAGGCATCTTATCCCCTATCCTTTGGATAGGGGATAGGATGTCTAAGCACCGGAGAACCCGTTTAATGATGTTTCCAGCTCATCTATAATTTGCAGTTGAATCTCTTTGAAAACTATGGTACTCTTGCCGCAGAACTGTGCTGCCTACAGCAAATTTTTGGGGCAGAAATTTTTTGGGCCGGCCCTTACTGTCCACATTGCATTTTCAGTGCATGTTCTTCGTATATGCCAGGACAATCTCGTATACATTGAGAAATTGGCTGTATGTATGTAATGTTTCCCATACAGTTGCAAATGTGGTTTATTGACTACCAGTGTAAATCATTCATTGTGTTATAACATTTCCTGTATTATCCCTTTGTTTTGAAAAGTATTGTAGCCAAGATCACTACAGTTCAGGCTTCTGAAACCTGTTGTGATTGATTGTTCTAATGTTGGTATCACTTACATATGTTAATCTTGAAACCAAACAGTAAAGTAGAGAAATGAGGGTAGCGACTCACCGGTACTTCTTATTTCTTTTTTTCTTTGCTTCAAAGTACAAAACGGTTAAAATCAATCCAAACAACAAAAAGTGCTATTGTGCAGACACCGGGGGGCTGGCTAACTCAGTGCTTTCTCTCGCACTGCAATCAGATTACAGCTGTTTCACGTGATTTCCACGCTTCTACAGATCTTACATATATTAGATGACTAAAATTGTCACAGTATATGTTTATGTGTTTATTCTAGATTCATTGAGCCTATTTAATGGGAAAATATTTGTTTGCAGTTTTTGCCAGAATGGATGTATTATTACATTGGATTGAAATAAGGGTCTTGTCCTCGTTAAGACCACGAGCCGATGATATGAAAGCTCTGCTTTTGGATCACGTATACAGGTATCAGTAACATTGATCTGTTTATGATTTACACTCAAACAATCTACCAAGGCTTAAAATTTATATTTTTTACTTTTATATGACAATAAATTAGTGTACACAAGTTTATAAATTGCTTCCCTAAGTTTGTATTCTATTTTTTTGACATCCCAGCATGAAGATAATTGGGTGAACGCCCTGCGGACAAAAGGATATCTGTGGCTTCTCAGTCCGTTACATAAATTATTAATGATCTCTACAAATTAAATGGGCAAAAATAGGGAAGAATTTTCAATACCCAGTATATGCAAAAATGGGGCCATAAAACTATCTTGGGGAGATTTATTTAGCTTCTTTTTGCTCCATGTTTGTTTTTTGGGGCTAAATTTGTGCAACTTTTTGCAAAATATATATATATATATATTTTTTTTTTAACTAAAAATGACTTTTGCACACACTTTAGGTTTTTCACTTAGCAGTGTTAACTGATTTATAAAGTGCGACTTTTTGTTTGTGGCATAGCCCACAATTACACTACAAACATACACCAGCCCAGACCTGGCTTACAATACTGCCTGTGGACAGCGTGAAAAAAAAAATAAGTTGTTTTTGCACATTTTTTGCACAATGGGTTATAAAAGTCTGATAAAAGGAACCATACAAAGGGGTGTCCTGAAATGTCCTTTAAATAAAATAAAAAAAGTGTACTAGCACCAAATTTATCACATGCCCGGCACCATTTCATAAATCTGGTGCAAGGATTTTTGCCACCCTATGCAGAACCTCATTTTGCCACCCCCTTGGCACCATCCCACAATACCCTCCTACAATAGTACTAGTATGGTATATATGGTAACTCTGTTACCAAATAACACCAATATACAAGGACAAATATTACCACCACAAAGTGACTATTACCATCACACTGCTACTGAAGAAAACCACTATACACAGACCAATATTCCCTTCATACAGTAACCATATAGAGGTATATAGCTTGTACACAGGCACTTCAGACCCTGTAGGTGATTACAATTATTTGCAGTGACTCACAAGTGACATCTTCTCAGATTGGAGGCATTCTCTTTTCTTCTCCATCTGTCCTGGGCCATCTTGCAGACTTCTCCAGTCATGACAAAAATGTGTATTGCCCCACACAGTAATAGTGATCACTTTGGGCACGACCAGGGCCGCTGTGGCTCCTCTCCATACAGGCAGCAGAGAACACGGAGAAGAGTCAGTTTGGCCTGTGCGCGACCTCGACCCTCTCAAATCCTCCTAAAAAATTTGTTGGTGAAAGTAGTGCCCTGGACCGAGCAGTACTTTCTCCAACAGTTTTTTTTTTTGCTGTCCTACCCATTTCTGAGACCGCACTATAAAATGCAGCAGTGCTCAGCCGAGGGCTCTGCCCGTGTGTTTATCTTTAGTGCTGCTAGGCTCTGCTCTCTGAGTGGCATAGTGTACAGATTGTCAGAGGACGTCAAAAGAGTCCCCACTAACTTCCTCTATGAATCTGTACACAGCCACGTACAAAGTATTAATAATTATTTTTTTTTAAACAAAATTCCCCCCACCCATTTAAAGGAGTAGTATTGCAAAACTTTTTTTTATCTTATTGTGCCCAGGCTACAAAAAAACAAAAGCAAACATTAACTTACTTTCCTCCGTTCCCTCGCTATAGCTCTTCAGTCCTCCTGACCGGTCTCCTTCTTCCGTGTGCATGGATCGTCACACTGCGGTCAACATATTGCGGAATTGATGTCCCGTCTCGGCCAGTGATAGGCTGAGCGCAGTGTCATGTAAGTAGCCCGGGCAGCAGGGAGAAGGCGGGGCCCTGGCTCCTTATATGACACTGCGCTCAACCTATCACTGCGGCCAGTGACTATCCATGCACTGGCCGCAGGAGACCGGTCTGGAGGACTGAAGAGCTATAGCGGCGCAACGGGGGAACAGATGAAGGTGAGTTAATTTGGTTTTGCAGCCCGAGCACAATAGGATTAAAATATTTTCACAATACTACTCCTTCAACATTCAAACCACCCCCTTTTCCCAATAAAGAAATATACATATTTGGTATTTAAATGATCACATTCCTGATCTTACATGATCAAAAAGCCAAAACTATGCAAAAGTGGTACCAATAAAAACTACAGGTTATGGCGCAAAAAATTATCCTTACACAGCTCCATAGATAGAAAATTTATAGGGGTCAGAACATGGCGATACAGAGATGTTTTTGTTTTTTATATAATAAAACGAAAATCATCCAAATTAGGTATTGTTGGAATTATACTGACCCATAGTGTAAAATAAGCTTGTCAATTGTACTATAAGACAAAAATCTAAATTAAGGGGAGGGGTTGGGAAGGGGTTAATACCTCAACATATAGGGGAAAAAACTGTTTTAGAATATATTTCATACTACATAATACATGCATAAATGGACATATATACATACTCAAACACATCTATACACATAGGGGGAGATTTATCAAAACCTGTTCAGAGGAAGTTGCTGAGTTGCCCATAGCAACCAATCAGATCGCTTCTTTCATTTTTCAGAGGCCTTTTCAAAATGAAAGAAGCGATTTGATTGGTTGCTATCAGCAACTCAGCAACTTTGGACAGGTTTTGATAAATCTCCCCCAAACAGTGTATACACAGACACACACATAGTATATGTCACGATGCCGGCTGGCAGGTAGTGGATCCTCTGTGCAAGAGAGGGATTGGCGTGGACCGTGCTAGTGGATCGGTTCTAAGTCACTACTGGTTTTCACCAGAGCCCGCCGCAAAGCGGGATGGTCTTGCTGCGGCGGTAGTGACCAGGTCGTATCCACTAGCAACGGCTCAACCTCTCTGACTGCTGAAGATAGGCGCGGTACAAGGGAGTAGACAGAAGCAAGGTCGGACGTAGCAGAAGGTCGGGGCAGGCAGCAAGGATCGTAGTCAGGGGCAACGGCAGGAGGTCTGGAACACAGGCTAGGAACACACAAGGAAACGCTTTCACTGGCACAATGGCAACAAGATCCGGCGAGGGAGTGCAGGGGGAGTGAGGTATAAATAAGGAGTGCACAGGTGAACATACTAATTGGAACCACTGCGCCAATCAGCGGCGCAGTGGCCCTTTAAATCGCAAAGACCCGGCGCGCGCGCGCCCTAGGGAGCGGGGCCGCGCGCGCCGGGACAGGACTGACGGAGAGCGAGTCAGGTACGGGAGCCGGGGTGCGAATCGCGAGCGGGCGCCACCCGCATCGCGAATCGCATCCCGGCTGGAGGCGGTATCGCAGCGCCCCGGGTCAGTGGATCTGACCGGAGCGCTGCAGTGAGGAGAGTGTAGCGATCGCTCCGGGGAGGAGCGGGGACCCAGAGCGCTCGGCGTAACAGTACCCCCCCCCTTGGGTCTCCCCCTCTTCTTAGAGCCTGAGAACCTGAGGACCAGACTTTTGTCTAGAATATTGTCCTCAGGTTCCCAGGATCTCTCTTCTGGACCACAACCCTCCCAATCAACTAAAAAAAAAGTTTTCCCTCTGACCTTCTTGGATGCCAGAATCTCTTTGACGGAGAAGATGTCCGAGGAGCCGGAAACAGGAGTGGGGGAAACAAGTTTGGGAGAGAAACGGTTGATGATAAGTGGTTTAAGAAGAGAAACGTGAAAGGCATTAGGAATACGAAGAGAAGGAGGAAGAAGAAGTTTGTAAGAGACAGGATTAATGGCACAAAATTTTGAAAGGACCAAGATAGCGTGGTCCCAACTTGTAGCTAGGGACACGGAAGCGGACATATTTAGCGGAGAGCCATACCTTGTCTCCGGGAGAAAAAATGGGAGGAGCTCTTCTTTTCTTATCCGCAAACTTCTTCATGCGTGATGAAGCCTGTAAGAGAGAATTTTGGGTCTCTCTCCATATGGTGGAAAGATCACGAGAAATTTCATCCACAGCGGGCAGACCAGAGGGCAAGGGGGTAGGGAGGGGGGGAAGAGGGTGACGGCCGTACACCACGAAAAATGGGGATTTGGAGGAAGATTCAGAGACTCTGAAGTTATACGAGAATTCGGCCCATGGTAGAAGATCTGCCCAATCATCCTGGCGGGAGGAAACAAAATGTCGTAAATAATCACCCAAGACCTGGTTAATTCTTTCTACTTGTCCATTGGATTGAGGATGATATGCAGAAGAAAAGTTTAATTTAATCTTGAGTTGTTTACAGAGAGCCCTCCAGAATTTTGACACGAATTGGACGCCTCTATCCGAGACGATCTGTGTGGGCAACCCGTGAAGACGAAAAATGTGTACAAAAAATTGTTTAGCCAACTGAGGCGCTGAAGGAAGACCAGGAAGAGGGATGAAATGTGCCATTTTGGAGAATCGATCAACGACCACCCAAATAACAGTGTTGCCACGGGATGGGGGTAAGTCAGTAATAAAATCCATACCAATCAGAGACCAAGGCTGTTCGGGGACAGGCAGAGGATGAAGAAAACCAGCGGGCTTCTGGCGAGGAGTCTTATCCCGGGCACAGACAGTGCAGGCTCGCACAAAGTCCACGACATCCGTCTCCAGAGTTGGCCACCAATAGAAGCGAGAGATGAGTTGCACAGATTTCTTGATGCCTGCATGACCTGCGAGATGGGAGGAGTGACCCCATTTGAGGATTCCGAGGCGTTGGCGTGGAGAGACGAAGGTCTTTCCTGGAGGAGTTTGCCTGATGGAGGCTGGAGAAGTGGAAATCAGGCAGTCAGGAGGAATGATGTGTTGCGGAGAGAGTTCAACTTCCGAAGCATCCGAGGAACGAGAGAGAGCATCGGCCCTAATGTTCTTATCGGCAGGCCGAAAGTGAATTTCAAAATTAAATCGGGCAAAGAACAGAGACCACCTGGCCTGGCGAGGATTCAGCCGTTGGGCAGACTGGAGGTAGGAGAGGTTCTTGTGATCGGTGTAAATAATAACTGGAAATCTTGATCCCTCCAGCAGATGCCTCCATTCCTCAAGTGCTAATTTAATGGCTAGAAGCTCTCGATCCCCGATGGAGTAGTTCCTCTCCGCCGGAGAGAAGGTCCTAGAAAAAAAACCACAAGTAACAGCATGCCCGGAAGAATTTTTTTGTAGAAGGACCGCTCCAGCTCCTACAGAGGAGGCATCAACCTCCAATAGGAAGGGTTTAGATGGGTCAGGTCTGGAGAGCACGGGAGCCGAAGAAAAGGCAGACTTGAGCCGTTTAAAGGCGTCTTCCGCTTGAGGAGGCCAAGACTTGGGATCGGCATTTTTTTTGGTTAAAGCCACGATAGGAGCCACAACGGTAGAAAAATGTGGAATAAATTGCCTGTAATAATTGGCGAACCCCAAAAAACGTTGGATAGCACGGAGTCCGGAGGGGCGTGGCCAATCTAAGACGGCAGAGAGTTTGTCTGGATCCATTTGTAGTCCCTGGCCAGAGACCAAGTATCCTAGGAAAGGAAGAGATTGGCATTCAAACAGACATTTCTCTATCTTGGCATAAAGTTGATTGTCACGAAGTCTCTGAAGAACCATACGGACATGCTGGCGGTGTTCTTCTAGATTGGCAGAAAAAATCAGGATATCGTCCAGATATACAACAACACAGGAGTATAAGAGATCACGAAAAATTTCATTAACAAAGTCTTGGAAGACGGCAGGGGCGTTGCACAGGCCAAAGGGCATGACCAGATACTCAAAGTGTCCATCTCTAGTGTTAAATGCCGTTTTCCATTCATCCCCCTCTCTGATGCGGATGAGATTATAAGCACCTCTTAAGTCCAGTTTGGTAAAGATGTGGGCACCTTGGAGGCGATCAAAGAGTTCAGAGATGAGGGGTAGGGGGTAGCGGTTCTTTACCGTGATTTTATTAAGACCGCGGTAGTCAATGCAAGGACGTAGAGAGCCATCTTTTTTAGACACAAAGAAAAATCCGGCTCCGGCAGGAGAGGAGGATTTACGGATAAAGCCCTTTTTTAAATTTTCCTGGATGTATTCAGACATGGCAAGAGTCTCTGGGGCGGACAGAGGATAAATTCAGCCCCGGGGTGGAGTTGTGCCCGGGAGGAGGTCAATAGGACAATCATAAGGCCTGTGAGGAGGTAGAGTCTCAGCTTGTTTTTTGCAAAAAACATCCGCAAAGTCCATATAGGCCTTAGGGAGACCGGTTACAGGAGGAACCACAGAGTCACGGCAAGGGGTACTGGGAACCGGTTTTAGGCAGTCCTTGAAACAAGAGGGCCCCCAACTCTTGATCTCCCCAGTGGACCAATCCAGGGTTGGGGAATGAAGTTGAAGCCAGGGTAGTCCAAGGAGAATTTCGGAAGTGCAATTGGGGAGGACCAAAAATTCAATCTTCTCGTGATGAGGTCCGATGCACATTAGAAGGGGCTCCGTGCGGAAACGTATGGTACAGTCCAATCTTTCATTGTTAACACAATTGATGTAGAGGGGTCTGGCGAGACTGGTCACCGGGATGTTGAACCTGTCGACGAGAGAGGCCAAAATAAAATTTCCTGCAGATCCGGAATCCAAGAAGGCCATAGTAGAGAAGGAGAAGGCAGAGGCAGATATCCGCACAGGCACAGTAAGACGTGGAGAAGCAGAGTAGACATCAAGGACTGTCTCACCTTTGTGCGGAGTCAGCGTACGTCTTTCCAGGCGGGGAGGACGGATAGGACAATCCTTCAGGAAGTGTTCGGTACTGGCACAGTACAGGCAGAGATTCTCCATGCGGCGTCGTGTCCTCTCTTGAGGTGTCAGGCGAGACCGGTCGACCTGCATAGCCTCCACGGCGGGAGGCACAGGAACGGATTGCAGGGGACCAGAGGAGAGAGGAGCCGGGGAGAAAAAACGCCTCGTGCGAACAAAGTCCATATCCTGGCGGAGCTCCTGACGCCTTTCGGAAAAACGCATGTCAATGCGAGTGGCTAGATGAATGAGTTCATGTAGGTTAGCAGGAATTTCTCGTGCGGCCAGAACATCTTTAATGTTGCTGGATAGGCCTTTTTTAAAGGTCGCGCAGAGGGCCTCATTATTCCAGGATAATTCTGAAGCAAGAGTACGGAATTGTACGGCGTACTCGCCAACGGAAGAATTACCCTGGACCAGGTTCAACAGGGCAGTCTCAGCAGAAGAGGCTCGGGCAGGTTCCTCAAAGACACTTCGAATTTCCGAGAAGAAGGAGTGTATAGAGGCAGTGACGGGGTCATTGCGGTCCCAGAGCGGTGTGGCCCATGACAGAGCTTTTCCAGACAGAAGGCTGACTACGAACGCCACCTTAGACCTTTCAGTAGGAAACTGGTCCGACATCATCTCCAAGTGCAGGGAACATTGGGAAAGAAAGCCACGGCAAAACTTAGAGTCCCCATCAAATTTATCCGGCAAGGATAGTCGTAGACCAGAAGCGGCCACTCGCTGCGGAGGAGGTGCAGGAGCTGACGGAGGAGATGATTGCTGAAGCTGTGGTAGTAGCTGCTGTAGCATCACGGTCAGTTGAGACAGCTGTTGGCCTTGTTGCGCTATCTGTTGTGACTGCTGGGCGACCACCGTGGTGAGGTCAGCGACAACTGGCAGAGGAACTTCAGCGGGATCCATGGCCGGATCTACTGTCACGATGCCGGCTGGCAGGTAGTGGATCCTCTGTGCCAGAGAGGGATTGGCGTGGACCGTGCTAGTGGATCGGTTCTAAGTCACTACTGGTTTTCACCAGAGCCCGCCGCAAAGCGGGATGGTCTTGCTGCGGCGGTAGTGACCAGGTCGTATCCACTAGCAACGGCTCAACCTCTCTGACTGCTGAAGATAGGCGCGGTACAAGGGAGTAGACAGAAGCAAGGTCGGACGTAGCAGAAGGTCGGGGCAGGCAGCAAGGATCGTAGTCAGGGGCAACGGCAGGAGGTCTGGAACACAGGCTAGGAACACACAAGGAAACGCTTTCACTGGCACAATGGCAACAAGATCCGGCGAGGGAGTGCAGGGGGAGTGAGGTATAAATAAGGAGTGCACAGGTGAACATACTAATTGGAACCACTGCGCCAATCAGCGGCGCAGTGGCCCTTTAAATCGCAAAGACCCGGCGCGCGCGCGCCCTAGGGAGCGGGGCCGCGCGCGCCGGGACAGGACCGACGGAGAGCGAGTCAGGTACGGGAGCCGGGGTGCGAATCGCGAGCGGGCGCCACCCGCATCGCGAATCGCATCCCGGCTGGAGGCGGTATCGCAGCGCCCCGGGTCAGTGGATCTGACCGGAGCGCTGCAGTGAGGAGAGTGTAGCGAGCGCTCCGGGGAGGAGCGGGGACCCGGAGCGCTCGGCGTAACAGTATACATGTTACATCATTTGCACATTACATACATAGATGCACTTACTGTTTATATGGCCTGGTTTTAATTGTAAGGGAGCCCAGAGATGATGCATGGTTCATGGTCAGATGCCTCTATGCTGCAGATCACCCCCCAATCCCTCTAGACTGGAGTCTCTGCATGAAGAAGGGCTGGGGGAGGTCTTGGAGAGGAGGTAAGGTAGCACAGGCAGATTTTTGGAGGTGACACAGAAGGCTCTGAAGCTGCTGTGCAGTGATCCTCTGCATATCTGCAGCAAGGCTAAGGGTGTTTCACACTGTAAAATACTCCCATTAATAAACGCCCTTATAAAATCCCAGGAGATCGGCAGTTAAACGGCCGTTAGAAATCCCATTATAGTCTATGGGATTTTTCTAATAGCCGTTTTAGCCTGTTATCACACGTTATTAATAACGGACGTTATTTTGTGACGGGCGAATGAACGGGAGAAATAGTGCATGCATTAATATCTATTATAAGTACATATGTAATGTCATTGAACACTTTCTCAAAAAAAATTTTGTTTAGCCATTGTATTTATAAAAAAAAGTTTCATAAATTATTCTGCTCATAGGAACAACGTCTGTGAATTTCTGAAGAATGAAGATATCCACACATTATATATTTATTTTAAGTTTGAAAAGGCGTCACTTGCAGCCTCCCTTAAACCCCCTAGAGCTTTGCAGAGTAAATGCATATGCTTTGTGAAGCTGTCATCTGCAATAAAGCTAACAACAGAAAACATAGGTAAGTTACTAAAACGTGATATCAAAGTAGTGGCCCTTTTCTAATAACCTTGTCAAATCTAAGAACATGAGCATTTCACCCAGGTAGGATTCAAATATAAATAATTATATAGTTACATGTGTTTGTTTGTATTCCCTTTTATCTGATTATTATATGTTTTGGATTGATTTTAGGAAATCAAGTAATGTCAGTGGACTGCGCCAAATTTCCATTGAAATACTTTGACACAGTACTCCATCAAGTCTTCCTGCCACTCCTCAGCAGTGACAGTATAACAGTTCGATCACAAAGCACTGATAAGATTATTGAAATTCTGCATCGGTTCACAGGAAACCTGGAAGTTATAGCAGGCCATGCAGAGGTAGGTTACATACATGTACATGTCCAGATTGAGAAGCTATGAGATGTATTATCACAGATCTACTAAAAACACCCAAATGGGGATATATCAGACTTTTATAATTTTGGTATAATACTTTAATAGAAAAATAATTGTCTTTTTGTATTATCCTTGCAGGGCTCCATTGTACTTCCTATTCCCTCTGTTGAGCTACTGAAAAACTCAACTTTATTCAGCAAACAAGGGACTGCAATACATATTATAGAAACAACAGTAATTGGTTGGATACGGCAAATCAAGGTTAGGAATACATATTCAAGTTTGCAAGTTGCAAAGTTGTCCTCTGGTGTTTGGACATGTTCAAGCAAAATAGGCTAAAGTTCTACATGGATTTAAAGTAGAAACAAGGTTTGGTCATGTTTTTATGATTCACATCTGAAATATTACAATGGATAAGTCCTCTGTGTTTGGTAACAGTGAACAGACACTTGTATGTAGAGCATCACTAAGTGGAAAGGGTTACATGGACCTTACCACTATTACCAATACAAAGAGGGTCATCACTAAGGTCTTCTAACTAATGTACTGTCTTTGAACTACTGTGCTGTCATTTACAATGCACATCCTAAATACAGGTTATGATTCCACTCATAGAGAACCATTTCTACAGAGAAATTGTCCTAAAATGTATAAGCTTTATTACACGATGTCCAGGGCTTTACCAGGAAATGGTTGACAATTAAATATGTCCTAACTCTACTGCGTTACTATTTTATAGTAGCTTTCTTTGTTGATAAAATGATAAATATTGTATTTGTGGCTATGAATTCTGTCATTTTACTAAAAACTAGGGGCTTGGCGGATCCAATTCTTAGGACTTTTTTTTTTTTTAAATAAAATGATATTACAATAGTTACTTTCACTTGACCTGAACACAAATCAGAAGTTACAGTTCTCAAGTTACCTGTATTATACTTGATATTGAGCTTCTTGAGATTCTTACAGGAATATGCATTTATTTATTCATATATTTTAAACAGGTGGTACTTAAACATGACCCTCTTGCAGAGATAAAGTCCAAGGGAGTCTTTGCAGGGATTTACCATGAAAAAGAAATGTGGGAAGCTCATATTTTAAACCTGGAATCTATCAGAATGCAGTTAAAGTCTGCTCAAGCACGGGAACTTGTCTACCATCTGGAGCAGGCAAAAAGTATGTATGGAAAATCCATTGTTTCCGTGACTCAGGAGATAACGAAGGTAAGTCCACGCATTTAAAAAAAAAAAAATCTTAGTTATTATTTTTCACAGTTTTGCATTTACCTATTACTTTGTATAATAGTGCAGAATTATTGCAGAATAGTGAATGTAAAAGCGCTGCAGGATTTTACATCAGTTCTACATAGTGGTAAAAAAAAGGGAGCTAATAAATGGAAAGTCTAGTTAAATCATAAAGGAGCAGTAAACCCAGGAATGAGGAATAAAACTTAACAGAACATAAAGTGTTCCACACTCTTTTAGCCAGGTACCTAACACCAAACACACAATGTAAAGAAAAGCTGTACTTTCTTCTTGTCTATGTCTATTTCTCCTTGATAAGTCTTTAAAAAAAATAAAAGATAATATTATAATGAGGATTCCTTAGATAATTGCATTTCTGATTGTTATTTATATTATATTGTTATTTATTGTTTCTTCTTTATTATACACTTGACTTTACATGCTATTTTGTTCTATCAAAGAAATGAGGGATCTTTTACATATTAAAGGATTTTGCCATATCATAAAGGAACATTTTAGGCTCTTTTCAAACTCTTCATATATATGTTGCTTTGTATTGCAGTCATGCAATACTGTATTTAATACATAACACTGCATGTATGCAGGTTTGTAGAATATGTTGCAGAGAAACAGGGCAGCAGAGCATGTGCATGGGGCAGTGTACTGACTGTGTGGTAAAATATATATTCTTCTTAACTTAGATGAGTGATGCAGTATGTCTAGTTCTCAGAAGGAGAAAAACTGTCTGTCGTTTGCCCCATAATGTTGTAGGGTGACCAATATTAGAATATATTGGGGGAGATCAATTAAAACCTGTCCAAACAAAAAGTTGCTGAGTTGCCCACAGCAACCAATTAGATTGCTCCTCTCATTTTTGAAAAGGCCTCTGAAAAATGAAAGAAGCGATCTGATTGGTTGCTATGGGCAACTCAGCAACTTTTCCTCTGGACAGGTTTTGATAAATCTCCCCCATTATGCCTGATTTTGATTAAATCTGCTGTACAATGCATACTTTATGTTTTTTTTTAACTGTCCAACATTCTCATCTTTTAGGCACATCACGAAGCAACAGAAAACTTGACATTTTTGAAAACACTGACTGGTTGCTATGATAAGCTGAAGGTTGCTGAGACTACCCTAGAGAAGAAAAAATGCTTCTTTGTAATGTTACATTATTTATTCTTGGTCTGGATACATTCAAGGTAAAAAAAAATTTACATCAGAAAATACACTGCTCAAAAAAAATTTAAGGACACACTAAGATAACACATCAAAACAAAACAACGTAGTCTCAAGGTGATAACAGGTGCTCAACCCCAAGTGCAATTGTGCACACATACAATGGGGCAGAGGACCTGCACCTATGGACAAGAGTGGGGTTTCAATCCTGTGGTAACTATACAATGACATTAGCTAATCCTCAAAACTGATGTAAAAATGAGACATTAGCCAGTATATCCTTATATGAAGGACATACCTGAGCCCGCATACCACGCCAAGGTTTCTCATGTGATGCGGGAACTAACCACTAACCTTTTTCCTGGCCAGATACATAGAACCAGGAACCAGATATACAGCAGCCTAAGGTCCAACTTGCAGACTGCTTCCCAGTCGCCTCCAGTGTGTACTAGGCACACATACAATGGGAGGGGGAGACAGGTTACAAGCCCCACCCTTGCTGGTCTATATATAGCAGGACTCACAGGTGAAACCCCCAACGCTACCCAATAAGATAAAAGGGCGCATTGGTATAAGCCTTAAAAGACGCTTGCCGGCTTATATTTGCATGAACATGGCTATAGCAGGAAACTCAACCCCAAGTGCAATTGTGCACCTTCGCTGGGGTGGAGGCCCTGCACTTATCAACCGTTGCTAAGGGCGATATCCCCAGCAAAAAATGCGTACAATGGAGGACGCCTGCAGACGGTCACAAGTACCACAATCACATCCTGACACCTGATAAACGTGTATGTGGATGTGTACAACATGACTAACTTTAAACAAAAAAACAAAACAACGTAGTCTCAAGGTGATAACAGGTGCTCAACCCCAAGTGCAATTGTGCACTCATACCATGGGGTAGAGGACCCGCACCTATGGACAAGAGTGGGGTTTCAATCCTGTGGTAACTATACAATGACATTAGCTAATCCTCAAAACTGATGTAAAAATGAGACATTAGCCAGTATATCCTTATATGAAGGACATACCTGAGCCCGCATACCACGCCAAGGTTTCTCATGTGATGCGGGAACTAACCACTAACCTTTTTCCTGGCCAGATACATAGAACCAGGAACCAGATATACAGCAGCCTAAGGTCCAACTTGCAGACTGCTTCCCAGTTGCCTCCAGTGTGTACTAGGCACACATACAATGGGAGGGGGAGACAGGTTACAAGCCCCACCCTTGCTGGTCTATATATAGCAGGCCTCACAGGTAAGATAACACATCCTAGATCTGAATGAATAAACAAATTGCATAGTTGAATGTGCAGAAAACAAAATCACTAAAATAATCCATGGAAATCAAATTTATCAACCCATAGAGGTCTGGATATGGAGTCACACTCAAAATCAAAGTGGAAAACCACACTGCAGGCTGATCCAACTTTGATGTAATGTCCTTAAAACAAGTCAAAATGAGGCTCAGTAATGTGTGTGGCCTCCATGTGCCCGTATGACCTCCCTACAATTCCTGGGCATTCGCCTGATGAGGTGGTGGGGGGTCTCCTGAGGGATGTCCTCCCAGACCTGGACTAAAGCATCCACCAACTCCTGGACAGTCTGTGGTGCAACGTGGTGTTGGGGGATGGAGCAAGATGTTGTCCCAGATGTGCTCAATTGGATTCAGGTCTGGGGAACGGGCGGGCCAGTCCTTATCATCAGTGCCTTCCTCTTGCAGGAACTGCTGACACACTCCAGCCACATGAGGTCTAACATTGTCTTTCATTAGGAGGAACCCAGTGCCAACTGCACCAGCATATGGTCTCACAAGGGGTCTGAGGATATCATCTCGGTACCTAATGACAGTCAGAATTCTTCTGGCAAGCACATGCAGGGCTGTGTGGCCCCCCAAAAGAAATGCCACCCCACACCAGAACGTTTTCCATGGTATCTCCAGACTCTGTCACGTCGGTCACATGTGCTCAGTGTGAACCTGCTTTCATCTGTGAAGTGCACAGGGTGCCAGTGGCGAATTTGCCAATCTTTGTGTTCTCTGGCAAGTGTCAAACGTCCTGCATGGTGTTGGGCTGTAAGCACAACCCCCACCTATGGATGTCGGGCCCTCATACCACTTTCATGGATTCTGTTTCTGAATGTTTGAGTGGACACATGCCCATTTGTGGCCTGCTGGAGGTCATTTTGCAGGGCTCTGGCAGTGCTCCTCCTGCTCCTACTTGCACATAGGCAGAGGTAGCGGTTCTGCTGCTGGGTTTCTGCCCTCCTACGGCCTCCTCCACGACTCCTGATGTACTGACCTGTCTCCTGGTAGCGTCTCCATGCTCTGGACACTACGCTGACAGACACAGTAAACCTTCTTGCCACAGCTCGCATTGATGTGCCATCCTGGATGAGCTGCACTACCTGAGCCACTTGTGTGGGTTGTAGACTCCGTCTCATGCTACCACTAGAGTGAAAGTACCTCCAGCATTCGAAAGTGACCAAAAATATCAGCCAGGAAGCATAGGAACTGATAAGTGGTTTGTGGCCACCACCTGCGGAACCACTCCTTTATTGGGGTTGTCTTGCTAATTGCCTATAATTTCCACCTGTTTTCTGTTCCATTTGCACAACAGCATGTGAAATTGATTGTCAATCAGTGTTGCTTCCTGAGTGGACAGTGTGATTGACTTGGAGTTACATTGTGTTGTTTAAGTGTTCCCTTTATTTTTTTGAGCAGTGTAATAGGTCAGTTGTTTTTTTGCTGGACGGTTTCCTGTTTTTGTTTTAAATACCATTCAGATACTATTTGCCTCATTCTTCATTGACCTTTCCTGAATAATTATGTAACTTTAGCATACCTTTACATGACAAAATGATCTAGTGATCAGGCTTCTGGAGAATTGTGGTAGTGTTTGGTTAGATATTTGGAATTTAAGAAGTTTATGGGCTGAAAGGCAGATTTGATATTGGAGCCTTTCATCTGCTTCCTTGGCTGGTCCAGATGTTCAGGTTGGTCCAAAGTCAGCACAGGTGCTGAGGCTGTTTAATACTGGGCTTACAAAAGGTGTAACCAAGTCTGAACTAAGAGGCTGTGAGAAACTTCTGAGTCCTGAGGTATGCAGCATCAAAAAGGGGAAATTTACCTTGTGTGAGTAACACATTTCTCGGTCGCTCTTCATTGGGGACACCTATACTGATGGGTATATGCTCTTGTCACTAATAGACGCTGACACTAGGAAAAAAAGTCGGCTCCTCCCTGGCAGGATATACCCGCCCACTGGAAGTGAGGTAATCAGTTTTAGCTAGTGTCAGCAGGAGGCAATTTTCTAGTAAGGGCAATTTTCTAGTAAGGGCTGTTTAGTTAGGTTCTTTACTCCCCTTTGTTTCCTTTTTTTCAGGTGGGGGTTCAGGAGCATGGCGCTACCTGTTCACCCATATGCGGCTAAGGGGCACAGGACATAAAAGTATGCACTGTTAACCCCTTCCCACCAACGGTCAGCACCTGGGGATGCACCTTGGTTCCACCTTGCTTGTCTTGCTTTTGCAGCCTGGCGTGATGCAGTTGACTAAAAAGCTGGCTGAAGACATCTCTAGGTGAGTATGTGAAGACAGGTGAGTATATGAAGACGGAGTCCGCGGGTGAGTATGTTCCCCCCTCCTCCCTTCCGGCACAGGCATTATGGGGTTAATATGTTCCTTTGTGTCTCTTAGGTTAGTCCCTTATGGGCTGACTCTCGCGGGGGCAGTTTAAGGGATCATTGGCCCGATCTTTAATGGGGTCTGGGCTCTCACTGTTAGTCTCACCTGTTTCTTATGTCTCAGGGCAGCTCCCTGTACTCATTGCACCACAGTCGGGGGGCCCAGCTCCTTCGGCGCTGTGCTGGCCGGCGGGATCCATAATGGGGGCAGGTAGCTCCGCCCCCCTTCTTCTCGAGTTCAAAGTGGGAACCTGAGGTTCAACCGTGGGGAGACTCCCTCCCTGCTCTGCCGGCGCTGCCTTCAGAGCGCCTGACAGGGAGGGTTCTGTGCTTCTCCTTACGGAGCTTAGCACCGCCCCTCTCCTCCCCACAGCGAGCTCTCTGGACTGGCGCGCTGCAGGGGTCTTTAGTTCTACCAGGGATGTCAGAGGCTGTATCCTTCCTCTGACTCCCTGGTTCGGGGCCGTAGTCTTCCAGCTGGTGGGGGGTTGCGGCCATTGCATACTTGCAGCAGGCTCTCCCTTAATGGTGGTCATGGGTCTGTGCGTGGGCCTCGCGCCGAGCACCGCTGCTCCTCGCGCTGGGCACCGCTGTTCTCCCTCTCACGCCCGGATGGACGGAACTCAGAGCTTTGCCGCTCTTTCAGAGCGGGACCCGGCGTTTTTTATTGTCTCCTCTCTTGCAGCCTTTCTAGTGAGGGGAAGACATAGCTCCGCATTCCTTCCCCTCACAGGTGTCGGCGGGCGTGTTGCTGGATGGAGACTGGTACATATCTCCGTCCTTACAGTAGTACAGTGGGGTTCGATATTAAAAAAGTGATTCTCTTCTGCTGGTCTTTTTGACCATTTAGTGGTGGTTGGCGCCCCCTTGTGGCCTATAATTATATTGCGCCTTCCTTTCCATGCACCTTCTGACCTCTAGGGACACAAATTTGCAGCCTTAGCCTGTACTATCTATCACTTTTCAGCCTATTGGCAAAGATCTAGTGCAGCGTAGGTTCTTATCAGTTTAATATCTGATACTTCCCCTATCCGGGGACTATATAGTAAATGGATTTTTTAGGACGTGGGCCGATTTGGCAGCTGGCTTCCGTCACCCCATGCATTGGCCGCTAGGGTGGTATCTTCGGGTACAGTACACCAAAAAATATCTGCTTATATGGGCGCCCCCTTCCTGTCTCCATCTCCCTGTATGGGTCCTGATATGACACACTGCATTGAGTCAATGGAGGTATGCCTCTGGCATTCCTGCTTTCGCCAAGTTTCTCATTCTGTCAGAGACATATGTGCATATGTGACTCGCTGTGGTGGGTCATGTCAGGAGTTTTCATGATTCCTTGTAAGTATACCGGGGTTACAATCAGGACTGTTTCTCTTCTACCACCGGTTGTCATGACATATTTCCCGTGTCCACAGGTGCTCTTGACGGGTACATACATTGTTCCCTCCTCCACAGGCTGCCACATCCGTGGCTGCTGTCCGCGGCTGTTTTTTTTTTTTTTTTCAATTTTTGTTCGGATGGTCTTTTCTGGTTATTGGGTTTTTATCCGGGATTCCTTTCTAGGGTCCTTTGGACGTATTTCTTTGTTGGCTTCTCCTACTGCTTTGTGACTAAACTGATTAACTCACTTCCAGTGGGCGGGTATATCCTGCCAGGGAGGAGCCTACCTTTTTTCCTAGTGTCAGCGCCACCTAGTGGCAAGAGCAAATACCCATCAGTATAGGTGTTCCCCAATGAAGGCTACGAGAAAGAGATTTTATGGTGAGTACACAAAAATCTCCTTTTCTGGTGGCTGCTAGTAAGACACCTGGCACAGAAAGGGAAGATTTTATGTAGACAGAAGAAACTCTGTTTAAGTATTAAATTAATGGAAACCATACTAATGGATAAGATTGTAGAACATCTTGCAAGGATTGCAAGATGAGAAAGAACATGGGTTTACTTCATGGAGATCATGCCAAACACATCTTATTGATTTTTTTGATTGGGTGACTAAAATAATAGATGGTGGAGGTGCAGTAGACATTGCTTATTTATACTTTAGTAGGACTTTTGACACTCTCCCACATAGAAGACTTATCATTAGACTGTTTGAGCTCCCATATTGTTGAATGGTTTAGTTAGTGGCTGAGTGGCAGATGGGCAGATGAGTGGCAGAGGGTTGTAGTCATTGTAATATATTCAGAGAAAGATCTTGTTACCAGTGGGGTACCTCAGGGATCTGTACTGGGACCCATATTGTTTAATGTCTTTATTAGTTATATTGCAGAAGGTCTCAATGGTAAGGTGTGTTTTTTTTTGTTGATGACACAAAGTTTTGTAACAGGGTTGATGTTCATGGAGGGATACTCCAAAATGCAAATGATTTTGGTAAACCAAAGGAATGGTCATAACTCTGAATAGACACTAATGTTAGGACTGTATGAAATATTCTAAGATAAGGGATTTAGGGGTAATTTCCGAAGACTTATAGGGGTACTCCAATGGAAAACAATTTTTTTCAAATCAACTGGTGCCAGAAAGTTAAACTGATTTGTTATTACTTCTATCAAAAAATATTAATCCTTCCAGTATTAATCAGCTGCTGTATGCTCCAGAGGAAGCTGTATAGTTCTTTTCTGTCTGACCACAGCGCTCTCTGCTGACACCTCTGTCCATGTCAGGAACAGTCCAGAGCAGGAGAAGTTTGCTATTGTGATTTTCTCCTACTCTGGACAGTTCCTGACATGGACAGAGGTGTCAGCAGAGAGCACTGTGGTCAGACATACCTGGACATTGGTGAGACCAGCACTATAAAGGTGGAGAACTTGGGAAATGGGTGGGGGTGCTGTTATAAATTTTACATTGGGGCCCAGGAGATTTAATTTCTATTAATATAGTCTTATTAGATAGAAATAAGACACAAATATGCGTGAGTAAAGGCTTCTCACTTCTATATGTACACCACTGGGCACAAGTAAGACTGCCTTCACCTTTATCCAATTTTACCTTGTTTCTTTGGATAAGTAATTCTCATTCAGTTTTTTTTCCTGCACTACAGATATTATCATCAACCCAAAGTATTTGTAAATCTTCTCAGGCTAATGTCTAATGAAGTGAGAGGGATAGCAAGGTGCCTCTTGGGAACTAATATATTAGACAGTCCACAGGTAAGAATTGCCCGTGCTTGTACAGTATAAATATCCATACCAGCGAACCATGATTTTGTTATTCAGTATCATTCTAGAGAATTATCCATATGTCCAGAAGCTGAGTAGATGATACACTCCACATCTTCTCTATGTTCTTAAAATACCCTGAAATCATAAAAGCATATATGCGGTTTTATGTGATAAGGTCATACCTGCTGCTATGTATTTATTAAAAGGCATACACTAGAATCTGTCATGTTGAATCTATCATTAAACCACATTTTTATACTGAACACTAAAAATCATTTCAGCCTTGTCATGTTGGATAACCATAAACAAGTGTCAGTTCGATTGGCGCTTTTATGTGTATTTTGTAACTATAATACTAACTTGAATATTTTCTTACATTGGAAAATAACATGGAAATTAAGGTGATAAGGTATTTGTTGGTTGGTTCTATAATGTGCAGACCTAGAGTGAATTTGGCTCCTGGAGGTAAGTAGTCATTTGTTTCCAAATAAAGAAAATGACAGAAAATCCTTATATATGCACCCCAGTACTTTTTTTTTTTTTTTTTTACCATTATGGGCTCTGCTTGGAAACTGTACAGTTGGATCCATTGCCTCTAAAAATTTTCAGTCACAGACAAACAGACCTTTAGATCTTGAACAGAATGTACTGTTAGGAAATGTTCTCATCTTCCTGACTGCAAGCTATAATAATTTATTTACTATAATTCAATGACACTCCAGCCTTACACGTAGGTAATTTGTTTAGAATACGTTAAATATGTGTGATTTATTTTGCAGGCCTTCAGTTTGCTTAAAGAAGCTTTAAAAATATGTGCAACTTTCCGTGGAAATTATCTTGATGTAAAAATTAAGGCTGATGAATTCAATGTGAAGAAGATGGAGGAAATTGCTTCTCTGAACAAGTATAGTTATAGATTTATATCGCTTCTGTTTTAAACATTTAGCTACTTGATGGTCACTTGAGGTGAGCTTGGGCAGAATGGAAATTCTACACTGTTTTGCCCAAGCTTAGGCTGAGAACACAGATTTGTAGCTTAAAAGTAATTTAATGTTGTCCAGATGATTCAGTGCTTACCAGAAAATATACAGTCATTGCCGTAAATGTAAGCACCCCTGAATTTTTTTCAAGAAAATGAAGTATTTTTCACAGAAAAGGATTTCAGTAACACGTTTTGCTATACACATGTTTATTCGCTTTGTGTGTATTGGAACTAAATCAAAAAAGGGAGGAAAAAAGCTAATTGGACATAATGTCACACCAAACTCCAAAAATGGGCTGGAAAAAATTATTGGCACCCTTAACTTAATATTTGGTTGCACACCCTTTGGAAAGAACAACTGAAATCAGTCACTTCCTATAACCATCAATAAGCTTCTTACACCTCTCAGCCGGGGTGTTGGACCACTCTTCCTTTGCAAACTGCTCCAGATCTCTCTTATTGGAAGGGCGCTTTGTCCCAACAGCAATTTTAAGATCTCTCCACAGGTGTTCAATGGGATTTAGATCTGGACTCATTGCTGGCCGCTTCAGAACTCTCCAGGGCTTTGTTGCCATACATTTCTGGGTGCTTTTTGACATATGTTTGGGGTCATTGTCCTGCTGGAAGACCCAAGATCTCTGATGCAAATCCAGTTTTCTGACACTGGGCTGTACAGTGCGACCCAAAATCCGTTGGTAATCCTCAGATTTCATGATTCTTTGCACACATACAAGGCACCCAGTGCCAGAGGCAGAAAAACAACCCCAAAACATCACTGAACCTCCACCATATTTCAATCTAGGTACTGTGTTCTTTTCTTTGTAGCCCTCATTCCGTTTTCGGTAAACAGTAGAATGATGTACTTTACCAAAAAGCTCTATCTTGGTCTCATCTGTCCACAAGACATTTTCCCAGAAGGATTTTGGCTTACTCAAGTTCATTTTGGCAAAATGTAGTCTTGCTTTTTTATGTCTCTGTGTCAGCAGTGGGGTCCTCCTGGGTCTCCTGCCATAGCGTTTCATTTCATTTAAATGTTGACGGATAGTTAGCGCTGACACTGATGCTCCCTGAGCCTGCAGGACAGCTTGAATATCTTTGGAACTTGTTTGGGGCTGCTTATCCACCATCCGGACTATCCTGCATTGACACCTTTCATAAATTTTTCTCTTCCGTCCATGCCCAGGGAGATTAGCTACAGTGCAATGGGTTATTATAATTTTTCCATAATTTTGGTTCTCAAGTCCACAGACTTGTTCTCTTCTCCTCTTTCTGTTGTCCATTCTTAGTGTGGCACACACAGACACAAAATGCAAAGACTTAAGTGAACTTCTCTCTCTTCTGTTGCCCCAGGTGAGTTTAAAGGAGCAGCCCATGCTTGAAACAATCTTATTTTTCCACAATTTTGAAAGGGTTCCAATAATTTTGTCCAGCCCATTTTTGGAGATTGGTGTGACATTATGTCCCATTTGTTTTTTTTTCCTCCCTTTTTTGGTTTAGTTTCAATACACACAAAGGGAATAAACATGTGTATAGCAAAACATGTGGTACTGCAATCCTTTTCTGTGAGAAATACTTCATTTTCTAGAAAAATTTCAGGGGTGCCAACATTTACGGCCATGTCTGTAAAACAATGAAAAGTTATTTAACCCCTTAAGGACCACAGGCGTATGGGTATGCCCTTGCTCGCTGGTACTTAAGGACCAAGGGCGTACCTGTACACCTGTGGGAATTTTGGTCCCTGCTGCACGCTGGGCAGGGACCGGACCAGGGTGACTGCTGATATTAGCAGGCACCCCGTGCAAATGCCCAGGGAGGTCCCGAGACCCCCCCATGGCGGCGATCATGAATTCACATCGGCAATATGCGGCGATTCCAGGTGTCCCTTTGACCCGGAAAATAAGGGAATCGGGGTTCTCCAAGACACTCACAATCCCCCTGAAGGGATAGGAGTGAGGTGGCAGGGGTGCCACCCCTCCTATCCCTGCTATTGGTCGTTCAGAAGCGTCGACCAATAGCAGATTGGGGGTGGGGGGGGGGGGGGGGGTTAACATTCGGTTCCCCCGCTCATCCCACCCACTGTAGTCCGGGAAGAACGGGGGAACTGACAGGGACCGGTGCCATAGGTCCACTCACCCATCGGCAGCGGGCGGCGATCAGCGGCAGCAGAGGACGGCAATGCGGCTCCTTGGATCCTACGGAAGCTGATTAGTTGCCTAGCAACATCTGGAGGGCTACAGTTTGGAGACCACTATACAGTGGTCTCTAAACTGTAGCCCTCCAGATGTTGTAAAACTACAACTTCCAGCATGCCCAGACAGCTGTTTGCTGTTTGGGCATGCTGGGATTTGTAGTTTTGCAACATCTGGAGGGCCACAGTTTGGAGATCACTGTGCAGTGGGGGGAAAACCAGCATTTTAGTGAAATTTTTGGCACCATAGGGGCTTCCAAAATGTGACATGCCCCCCAAAAACCTTTTCAGAAAAACTCACTCTCCAAAATCCCATTGTTGCTCCTTCTGAGCCTTGTAGTGCATCCACATAGCACTTGACATACACATTTGAGGTATTTCCGTACTTGAGAGAAATTGGGTTAAAAATATTGTGGGGGGGGGGGTTCTCCTATGACCCCTTGTAAAAATTCAAAAACTGGGTCTACAAGAACATGTGAGTGAAAAAAATGAAGATTTTGAATTCTCTCCTTCACTTTGCTGCTATTCCTGTGAAACCCCTAAAGGGTTAACAAACCTTCTGAATGTCATTTTAAATATATTTAGGGGTGCAGTTTTTATAATGGGGTCATTTATGGGGTATTTCTAATATGAAAGCCCTTCAAATCCACTTCACAACTGAACTGGTCCCTGGAAAATTCCGATTTTGATTTTTATTTTAAAAATTTGAAAATTGCTGCTGAACTTTGAAGCCCTCTGATGTCTTCCAAAAGTAAAAACATGTCAACTTTATGATGCAAACATAAAGTAGACATATTGTATATGTGAATCAATGTATAATTTATCTGGAATGTCTATTTTCCGTACAAGCAGAGGGCTTCAAAGTTAGAAAAATGCAAAATTTTCAATTATTTCATCAAATTTTGGAATTTTTCACCAAGAAATGATGCAAGTATTGACCAAAATTTACCACTAACATAAAGTAGAATATGTCACGAAAAAACAGTCTCGGAATCAGACTGAATAGTTAAAGCATCCCAGAGTTATTAATGCTTTAAAGTGACAGTGGTCAGATGTGAAAAAACGCTCTGGTCCTTAAGCTGAAAATGGGCTTGGTCCTTAAGGGGTTAAGTATATTGTGGATTATTAGAGACTTATAAATGTAATCTAATTATATCAATAATTCTACTTTCTATATTAAGTGATTGCTTTGTATTATCATACTAGAATTTTACATTTTTTTTGCGTTAGAAACAAAAAGTCATTGGAAACGTCTCGGAGCATTACCATGTATGAAGTACCAACTCCATGGGTGTATGGGGGAGACCGATTCGCTGATGATAAGAAGCTGGAAAACGAGAATTCTATTTGGATAGATTCTTCCTGGCCTCTGCACAATGCTCCTTGTTTTCAGAATATGAACATGTTTATGGAACGGTGAGATGATAAAAAGTTTTTTATTCTCAATGTTATTTTCAGACAGTATACCTCTAGTCACGTGGGAGTTTCTGGCGGCATATTGCATCAGTATTTGTAAGACAAGCCAGTAGTGGAATCTGCAGAGTGTAACATAAAGATTTATACCTCTGCTTTGTTTTGGACTCACTCCTGAGTTTGGATTATAAATACTGATGAAAAATGCTGCCCATAATACTGCTGTGTGAAAGTGGCCTTAGGGCTCCTTCACACAACGTTTTTTTCTGGCATTTTAAACTGCATGATAAAAGACAAGTATGTTGCCAAATGATACATGTGTTTATGGCTTTTCTCCAAGTATGTTCGGTAATGTTTTTTTAAGTTAAAGTCCTTTTGTGCTTTTGAAAAGAATATTATATACAGAGCATGCTATATTGCATAAAAAAAAATACAGCAAAGAGTCAATCATGTATTACTGTGATAAGGACGCCTGCCAGTGGTTATTGAAGTATAAGTAAGTATGCCACCAAAATATATAATGGGCTACAACAATAACACTTATCAGAGTTCATTGCACATGACATATGAATCACCAACAAATTGCACATACAGGGAAAGAATGAAAAGTTATTCACTTTATTAGTACATAAATATTATATAAAAATAAAAAAAGGAGACATATAACACAATAGAAGACTCCAAATGTCCAAGTGCAAGTTACCAACTGGAATACACTATCAAAATAAGGTCTGTATTGGATAATGAGCAGACACAATGTGACACCTGTCACATGTAAACAAACCAGCAATAAATTGGGTACATCAGATAAACAAAATACCCAGGTGATGTACCCATAACTGTAAACAAATGGTACTTCTGAGATTCCCTCTGAAAAAGCGACGTGGGTAAAATATATATTGGGGTGCTTCACGTGTCTGTATTGATATATGACTATTTAATTTTATTTGTTTTTCTACCTATCACATAAACATCAAATTCGAACATCCTACATGACATGAACACGTTTTGCATGGGTGTAAAGTGTTTAGGAATGATTACATTCCCATCCCGCATTATTATGCAAATATTATCAGTACCGACTGTAAATTTTAGTTTGTTCTACCCTGGCCCTATTTGCTTTTTCGGCTTTACCTAAAAAAATGTCTGCATCTGGTTGATTAACATGAATGTACAGAGGGTGTGTCTAAAGTAAAGGGAGGGTGATACATTAAAATAACATAAAATAGGGCCTTTGTAATTGACGCTTTCATATGGCATATGGCATCATATACTCCTCTACTCATAGCCGGAGCCGTCACTCCCCTCCCGTAGACTTGCATTGAGGGGGCAGGGGTGTGATGTCATATGGGGGGGCGGGGCTATTACGGCAGCTCCAGCATTCGGAACAGTTTGTTCCAAATGCTGAGCAGCGGAGTACCCCTTTAAAACATAGCCTAAAAGATTGTATTTCTGACTTTTGACCCTATTTCCCTAAAATGAACTACAAAATGAATTGTTGTCAGCTCTACGTTTATATAATTGTAAAACCCTAATGTGTCTTACATAAAAAGAAATAAATAAAAAAAACCTTGAGGACTCCTTCACATTGGTGGAATTGATAGGGAACTTGCAGCGTGTGTTTCCCAACGTATGTTTTTAATGGGGGCAGCCCCAGGACAGACCGCAGAGGCTGTGTTTTTTGGTCTGTATTTTTAGGCACAATCAGAAATGGGTTCAAAACACAGAAAATGCTGTAAATCCTTTTCTATTAGGCTATGTTTACACAATGTAAAATTCAGCTGCGTATTTTACTTTACAAGCGCATTTTCTGCAAAAATGCAGCTGTAAATGCAAACGAAAAATAAAATATATGACCAAATTATTTTTCTATGTCCGTTCTGCTCCTGGTTCTGGCTTAAAATACTGACCAAAGTGTGAACCCAGCCTTAGATTACAGCATGCCAAAAGGTGAAATGTTGGTCTAGTCATAAAGGCATAAAACACCTGACCCTGAAGGTGGTAAATATGTTTTTGAAGATTTTTTTGTGATGTTTTTTCTAATTTTCCAATTACTATCTATTTTTTTTTTATATTCCTGAAAAGTTTCAGAACTTCTTATAACACAATTTATTTCCTCATAAAACAATGAGGATGCATGTGTGCTGTAGGTATGTGGTTAGACAATGTTCAAGAAAACAGTCAGTACTTTTTGATGGATATACTATAACAGTAAAAGTGGCATTAAAGGGATTATCCACCATAAGGTGGTTTTAGTAGTACATACCTGCCAGAACTGGGTATTTCCTGTTGAATTTTGTTCTCTAAACTACACATCCCATAGTTCCATGCATGAGGTCACTTTCTTCCCTCCCACACATCAGTCACCCCACACATTGAAACACCTCTGTGATCCCTTCAATGCAATACGCTAGTGTTTCCTAATCAGGGTGCCTACAGCTGTTGCAAAATGAACTGTCTCCCACCCAATGGTCGCTCCACCCATTGAAGCAAGACAGACTCCCTCTGATCACCTGACTAGTGATGTTAGGTCTCGACGCACTGCAACCTGGGAAATCCCATGACCTGAGTAATTTTGTATGCTGTTAAAAATTAATATTGGGGCAATAATCACAGAAGAATTGTGAGAAAACCGTCACGCACAGGTACAGACACTATATTATGAACTACACTAACTTTACAGCCCCTGTAGCATAGTCAAATAAAAATTCCTGGAATACCCCTTTAATTACTTTGTCTTATAGGATGGTCTATTAAAGAATATGCATGGCTGCCTTCTTTGTGCTGTACCAATTCTCTAAGAATTTGTATCTGTTATGGTTTTGTCTTTGTGTTTTATATATATATATATATATATATTTTTTTTTTTTGTTTGTTTTTTTTTTTTTTTTTTCTTAGGTGCAAAGATATCCTTGATGTGGTGGAAACAATGAAACATTTTGAGGCTTTAAAAGATGTGGCTGTAATAGGTGGCGCAGGAACCACAAGTGATGATGCCATGGTGCAAGAAATCTGGAACTCTTATTGCCAAGCCAAGGAATCTTTTATGATTCAAGTCACAGACGTTTTAACTGCTGGTAAAAACAGTACTTTTCAGAAAGCATTTTTTGACTTGAGAACTACAATAAAGGTACGTTACTATATTTAACTAATAAATGCTTCTTCTTTTTGGAGCTGCTAGCTTTTGTAATAATTTGAAACAATTATTATGCCTATGTAGATTATTGTCGCACAGTAGACTGGCATAGATGCAGTGATACATCTTCCCTTGGCATATCTTTTGTCACATAGTGGTGTGCTAGCATATGTGGAATTATTTTCTTAATTGTTCTTTCTACAGAGCCTGGAACATCAACTGGGGAATATACTTAGACATAGTCTTGACCAATGTCCTTCTATAGCTTCCCATCTCAAGCTGCTAGAGGTGTTTGAAGGAGTCTCTAGAAGAGATGTTGTTAAGGTAATAGTTGTTGCTTATTAGCCAATGACTGTATTTCTATTCCATTTACTATTGATTGTATGCTGGTAAGTGCTTTGATATTGTATGTGGCATTATGGGGGAGATTTATCAAGAAATGTCTATTTTAGATCAAATTTCCACCTTTTTTTTGTCTATACTTTGACTAGAGTGCGCCTTATTCATCAATATATGATGAATAAGGCACAGCGCTCCTTTAGCATGAAAAGTTGTCTAACGTACACCTTTTCTAAATAAGAGTCAGACCAACAACCAGAGGCCTGGGTTCTCAACCCGTGGTACACGTTCCCATAGGGGTACTATAACTTTCAGCATACCCTTTAGCTGTCCGTGCATGCTGGGGGTTGTAGTTTGGCAACAGCTGGAGGCATACTGGTTGCAAAACACAGAATTTGTTACATAACTCAGTGTTTCCCAACCCGTGTGCCTCCAGCTGTTGCAAAACTAAAACTCCCAGCATGCATGGTCTGTCAGTGCATGCTGGGAGTTATAGTTTTGCAACAGCTGGAGGCACACGGGTTGGGAAACACTGAGTTAGAAAACAGATAATGTTTCCCAGACAGTGTGCCTCCAGTTGTTGCAAAACTACAACCCCCAGCATGCCCAGACAGCCGAAGGGCATGGTGGGAGTTGTAGTTTTGCAACAACTGGAGGAGAACAGATGTGGGACCACTGTGTAGTAATCGGAAATAGCCGATAACTTATACCGGAATATCGGCCTGAAAGGTCAAAGATTATCGGTATCGGCCCTAAAAAATCGATATCGGTGGATCCCTTGTCCTGGTAACAGCAGGACTTCTTCCAGTTTACCCGTGCGATGCCGCGCATCGCCGGGTTAACTGAATGCCGTCTATAGACGGCGGAATGCGCAAAGGACCTGCACAATTCACCATCTATAGACGGGATTCTGCGGGAAGGGGTTAAAGGTTGAATTGTGGAATGTAGAAGTGATTCTCACGCCTACTGGTAGGTGGCGTAGCTTTGCGCCTAAAAATGTACCTTTGCGCACAAAATAGCTACTTTTGACAAAAGTCGCAAATGATAAATACGTGACCACTTCATGGTCAAAAAGAAAAAATTCTACGGGTAGGCAAAAAGAGTAAAACTGTCTATATCAAAAGACGCATAAAAGTCTCAAAATATGCTGCTTGCGCCTGAACTGCGCCAAAACATAGAATGCTCTAAAAGCAATGATAAATCTCCCCCTATATATTTAGAAATTGTTCTAGTATGTAGCTACATTACAGTTCCTAGCTTCTGTCTTTGCAATTGTCTATTCCTAATGTGAGCTAAGGTATCTGCAAATATACATTACTTAAGTAGTCTACATGTGTTTTTGTGATTTAGATTGTCAGAACAGATGAGGTACTTTCTGCTTTTATAGTTTTATTATTCCCACTATGTATAGTGTGCCAGTATATACAATGTGAATAAGCAATAGTCATTTTCTGGAGAGATGTTTTACATGCATTTATGGTATATCATTAGAATTATTTTTATATTTTTTAAGGATCATTTAATGGATAAAGATCACCACTTACTGAATATGTTTCTAGAAGAACTCGGTCAGCTGAAGGACATGTACCAGGCAACGTCAGCCAATCCTCCCTTGCATGTGAACATGACACCCACCGTCAGTAAACTCTTCTGGATAAAGGGACTTCGAGCAAGAATCTCTGTAAATTGAAATACTTCTTTCAAAATGTTACATGTGGTAGTTTACAGTACAACAATCATGTTAGGCTGAGCAGTATTACCTACAACTACATACAGTATATTGTGCCATTCTATTCTCATCTCTTTAAGAAGAGTATACATGGTACTATTTTAGGACTTGATAAAACCATTGCTCTGACAATAAGAAGTGCTCAGATTTTGATGGGAATTCTTTTGGTGATTGATTTATTTTTCTGTTTTCCAATAAACTAAAAGATATGACCACCATGACACTGTATAGAATTGTTGTCAGTATAAGTCATACCCGCTATTGCCATCTGTAATAAGGCAAATTGCTATAGGCCACTGATTTCCAACCTTTTTACCCCAAAGAAACCCCTGGGGTTTTCCTTCCGAGGAAACACTTAGTATTAAAAGGTTTTGACCTGTCCAATATTTTGTCCTTAAAGGGGTATTTTGGGCAAAAACATCTTATCCCCTATCGAAAGGATAGGGGATAAGATGTCTGATCGTGGGGGGCCCACCACTGGGACCCCCCGCGATCTCCTTGCAGCAGCCCGCATTCTATGTGTAGCTGCGACTGAAGTTTCAGAAACCGCCAGGCTTCCGAGACGGGGACGTGACATCACGCCATGTCTCCTCCATTCATTTCTATGGGAGGGGGCATAACGGGCGCAACGCCCCCTCCAATAGACATGAATGGAGGGGGCGTGGCGTGATGTCACGTCCCCGTCTCAGTAGCTCGGAGGTTTCCGAAACTTTAGAGGCAGCTACACATAGAATGCGGGTTGCTGCAGGGAGATCGCTGGGGGTCCCATCGGCGGGCCCCCCGCGATCAGACATCTTATCCCCTATCCTTTAGATAGGGGATAAGATGTTTTTGCCCGGAATACCCCTTTAACCAAAAATGTCTTATTGAGCTGAGGATGAAGACATAATCCCATGACTTAAGGAACCCATCAGGTTCCTGGAGCCTCACACAGTAGCCCTTGAACTTGACAGCTGAAGAGAACAGTCTACATACACTATTCTTCTCAGCTCTCTGTGATGCCATAGTGAGCTGAAAAGTAACTTCATTTGTTGTGGCCGTGACTGGTTTTCCAGTAACAGAGAGCATTTTCAGTCGCACTTGTAGCGCCCCCTCCGTCCAGTTAGGCTTGATTGACAGCCTGAGAGCAGGGCTTCTCCCTGCGCTCCGAAAAACCAGTCAAGGCCTCCACAGATAAGGTTACTTCTCGGTTCTCTGCAGCATCCCAGAGGTTTGAGGCCCCGGGGACCTGACAGGTTTCCTTTTATGCAGACCTTCCTGGGGAGCACTTAAAGGGGTTATCCAGGAAAAAAACTTTTATTTTTTTAATAAATCAACTGGCTCCAGAAAGTTAAACAGATTTCTAAATTACTTCTATTAAAAAGTCTTAATCCTTTCAGTACTTATGAGCTTCTGAAGTCGAGTTGTTGTTTTCTGTCTAAGTTCTCTCTGATGACACGTGTCTTGGGAACCGCCCAGTTTAGAAGCAAATCCCCATAGAAAACCTCTTCTACTCTGTCCATTTCCCGAGACAAGCAGAGATGTCAGCAGAGAGCACTGTTGCCAGACAGAAAATAACAACTCAACTTCAGCAGCTGATTTTTGAAAGGATTAAGATTTTTTTAATAGAAGTAATTTACAAATCTCTTTAACTTTCTGGAGCCAGTTTATATACAAAAAAAAAAAAAGTTTTTTCCTGGAATACCCCTTTAACTGGGTTCCATGGAATCTCAAATTAAACACTGCTTTTCTTTGTAATCTTTTAAATGTTTGATGTAAATAATGCATTTAATGAGGGCTAACTTGTGTCTTTTTTCTCTGGAGGATCCTATGGGGAAATTGAGGACAGTGTCTCCTTTAACTCTTGAAGGTGACAAGGGGTGGGAACTGAGACATCTATATACTGAACTGTCAGAAGAACTGGAAAGGTACATAAGCTCTTATAAAATGTCATCACAAACCTTGACAAACAGAGTACAAGTCAATTATTATGTGAAATATCCCTTGAAGGAATCTTTCTAAGACAAAAAATTATTTGCCCATGTCAACCAAAGGCAGATTAGCTTTTATTTCTCAAATTGCTCGGTTGTTATGTTCAAATCGGACAGTTTTCTCTGAGACAGGTTGATAAATCTGGGCCATGTCTGTCATCATCACCTATTTTATGTTTGTGTAAATTTAGTCATAACACAGACTTTTCTAATGAAGCTGCTTCATAGATATATTTTATTAGATAAAGAAAATGCAAACAGTGTACAAAATAATTTATGTTGTACCATCTGCTCGCCAACTTAATATCTTTTGTTTTGCCTTCACTTATGTCAATCTGAAAGGTTTGAGAACAGCCTCGTAACATCTTGGCTCTCAACTGTGAGCAAAGAACTGAATGATTCATTAAAGCTTCCATTACTTGTAAGTATGACACATGTACATTCAGGTTATAAGCGGTTGTCACCAAAGCTGGTCATATGCATTAGATAACCGAACCTGCTGATTTTAGAAGGTTTGGCGGACCATCTATGTGTATGGATTTCAACCCGATTCTTTTTTTTTTTTTCTTGGAGAGTAAAGCCCCCAAGAGAGGAGTAGGGCAGTGACTTTCTCACCTCTCCCCATTCAGAACACATGCACACTCTGATGAGTCAAGCATGTATGTGTTTGAGGGTGGAACAAGTCAACACGTATATTATGTGTGCTTGTTCTCTGCATCAGCATTGGCTCCAGTGGTTAAACCTCCATAATCATTTTTTTAACCCTTTAAAGAGATATTGTTGTTAGAAAAATATTGTCATTTTTTCTGGGACTTGTAGACCAGGACTATTCAAACTTTTTTTCCAGCTAGTAAACAGACCCAAACAGGCAGGTGTCACAGTTTAGTCGTCCTGGGTTTATTGTGACAATTTATTTACAGCAATAGGTTCCACTTGCAGCATCCAGTTGTCACGATTCGGCTGGCAGGTGGTGGATCCTCTGTGCCAGAGAGGGATTGGCGTGGACCGTGCTGGTGGACCGGTTCTAAGTTGCTACTGGTATTCACCAGAGCCCGCCGCAAAGCGGGATGGTCTTGCAGCGGCGGTAGCAACCAGGTCGTATCCACCAGCAACGGCTCAACCTCTCTGACTGCTGAAGATAGGCGCGGTACAAGGGAGTAGACAAGAGCAAGGTCGGACATAGCAGAAGGTCGGGGCAGGCAGCAAGGATCGTAGTCAGGGGCAATGGCAGGAGGTCTGGAACACAGGCTAGGAACACACAAGGAAACGCTTTCACTGGCACAATGGCAACAAGATCCGGCGAGGGAGTGCAGGGGAAGTGAGGTATAAATAGGGAGTGCACAGGTGAACACACTAATTAAGCTAACTGCGCCAATCAGTGGCGCAGTGGCCCTTTAAATTGCAGAGACCCGGCGCGCGCGCGCCCTAGGGAGCGGGGCCGCGCGCGCCGGGACAAGACCGACGGAGAGCGAGTCAGGTACGGGGGCCGGGATGCGCATCGCGAGCGGGCGCCTCCCGCATTGCGAATCGCATCCCGGCTGGGAGAGGTATCGCAGCGCACCCGGTCAGCGGGTCTGACCGGGGCGCTGCAATTGCGAGGATGTAGCGAGCGCTCCGGGGAGGAGCGGGGACCCGGAGCGCTCGGCGTAACAGTACCCCCCCCCTTGGGTCTCCCCCTCTTCTTGGAGCCTGAGAACCTGAGGACAAGACTTTTGTCTAGGATGTTGTCCTCAGGTTCCCAGGATCTCTCTTCTGGACCACAGCCTTCCCAATCCTCCAAGAAGAATTTTTTCCCTCTGACCGTTTTGGAGGCCAGAATCTCCTTCACGGAGAAGACGTCAGAAGAGCCGGAAACAGGAGTGGGAGAAACAAGTTTGGTAGAGAAGCGGTTAATGATGAGTGGTTTAAGGAGAGAGACATGGAAGGCATTGGGAATACGGAGAGAAGGAGGAAGAAGGAGTTTGTAAGAGACAGGATTAATCTGGCACAAGACTTTGAAAGGACCAAGATAGCGTGGTCCCAGTTTGTAACTGGGGACACGAAAGCGGACATATTTAGCGGAGAGCCATACCTTGTCTCCGGGCGCAAAAATGGGGGGAGTTCTTCTTTTCTTATCGGCAAACCTTTTCATGCGGGATGAAGCCTGTAAAAGAGAATTTTGGGTCTCTTTCCATATGGTGGAAAGATCACGAGTCACTTCATCCACAGCGGGCAAACCAGAGGGCAAGGGAGTAGGGAGGGGGGGAAGAGGGTGACGGCCGTACAACACGAAAAATGGGGACTTAGCAGAAGATTCTGAGACTCTGAAGTTGTATGAGAATTCGGCACATGGTAGAAGATCTGCCCAGTCATCCTGGCGGGAGGAAACAAAATGCCGTAAATAGTCACCCAGGACCTGGTTAATTCTTTCTACTTGCCCATTGGATTGGGGATGATAAGAAGAAGAGAAGTTTAATTTAATCTTGAGCTGTTTACAGAGGGCCCTCCAGAATTTAGACACGAATTGGACGCCTCTATCCGAGACGATCTGCGTGGGCAAACCGTGAAGACGAAAAATGTGTACAAAAAATTGTTTTGCCAACTGAGGCGCTGAAGGAAGACCAGGAAGAGGAATAAAATGTGCCATCTTGGAAAATCGATCAACGACCACCCAAACAACAGTGTTGCCACGGGATGTTGGTAAGTCTGTAATAAAGTCCATACCAATCAGTGACCAAGGCTGTTCTGGAATATCGTCCAGATAAACCACCACACAGGAATATAAGAGATCACGAAAAATTTCATTAACAAAGTCTTGGAAGACGGCAGGGGCGTTGCACAGGCCAAAGGGCATGACCAGATACTCAAAGTGTCCATCTCTGGTGTTAAATGCAGTCTTCCATTCGTCCCCCTCCCTGATGCGGATGAGATTATAAGCACCTCTTAAGTCCAGTTTTGTAAAGATGTGGGCACCTTGAAGGCGATCAAAGAGTTCTGAGATAAGAGGTAGGGGGTAGCGGTTCTTTACCGTGATTTTATTAAGTCCGCGGTAATCAATGCAAGGACGTAGGGAGCCATCTTTTTTGGACACAAAGAAAAATCCAGCTCCGGCAGGAGAGGAGGATTTGCGGATAAACCCCTTTTTTAAATTTTCCTGGATGTATTCAGACATAGCAAGAGTCTCTGGAGCAGACAGAGGATAAATTCTGCCCCGGGGTGGAGTAGTACCCGGGAGGAGGTCAATAGGACAGTCATAAGGCCTGTGAGGAGGTAAAGTCTCAGCTTGCTTTTTGCAAAACACGTCAGCATAGTCCATATAAGCCTTAGGAAGACCGGTTACAGGGGGAACCACAGGGTCACGGCAGGGAGTACAGGGAACCGGTTTAAGACAGTCCTTGAAACAAGAGGTACCCCAGCTCTTGATTTCTCCTGTGGACCAATCAAGGGTTGGGGAATGGCGTTGAAGCCACGGTAATCCAAGAAGAATTTCGGAAGTGCAGTTGGAGAGGACCAAAAACTCAATTTTTTCGTGAAATGCACATTAGGAGAGGTTCCGTGCGGTAACGCACGGTACAGTCCAATCTTTCATTGTTAACACAATTGATGTAGAGGGGTCTGGCGAGACTGGTCACTGGGATGTTGAACCTGTTGATGAGAGAGGCCAAAATAAAATTTCCTGCAGATCCGGAATCCAAGAAGGCCATAGCAGAGAAGGAGAAGGTAGAGGAAGATATTCGCACAGGCACAGTAAGGCGTGGAGAAGCAGAGTTGACATCAAGAACTGCCTCACCTTTGTGCGGAGTCAGCGTACGTCTTTCCAGGCGGGGAGGACGGATAGGACAATCCTTCAGGAAGTGTTCGGTACCGGCACAGTACAGGCACAGATTCTCCATGCGGCGTCGTGTCCTCTCTTGAGGTGTCAAGCGAGACCGGTCAACTTGCATTGCCTCCACGGCGGGAGGCACAGGAACGGATTGCAGAGGACCAGAGGAGAGAGGAGCCGGGGAGAAAAAACGCCTTGAGCGAACAAAGTCCATATCCTGGCGGAGCTCCTGACGCCTTTCGGAAAAACGCATGTCAATGCGGGTGGCCAGAGGAATAAGTTCATGCAGGTTAGCAGGAATTTCTCGTGCGGCCAGAACATCTTTAATGTTGCTGGATAGGCCTTTTTTAAAGGTCGCGCAGAGGGCCTCATTATTCCAGGATAATTCGGAGGCAAGAGTACGGAATTGGATGGTGTACTCGCCAACAGAAGAATTACCCTGGACCAGGTTCAGCAGGGCAGTCTCAGCAGAAGAGGCTCGGGCAGGTTCCTCAAAGACACTTCGAATCTCCGTGAAGAAGGAGTGTACAGAGGCAGTGACGGGGTCATTGCGGTCCCAGAGTGGTGTGGCCCATGACAGAGCTTTCCCAGACAGAAGGCTGACTACGAAAGCCACCTTAGACCTTTCAGTAGGAAACTGGTCCGACATCATCTCCAAGTGCAGGGAACATTGCGAAAGAAAGCCACGGCAAAACTTAGAGTCCCCATCAAATTTATCCGGCAAGGATAATCGTAGGCCGGAAGCGGCCACTCGCTGCGGAGGAGGAGCAGGAGCTGGCGGAGGAGATGATTGCTGAAGCTGTGGTAGTAGCTGCTGTAGCATCACGGTCAGTTGAGACAGCTGGTGGCCTTGTTGCGCTATCTGTTGCGACTGCTGGGCGACCACCGTGGTGAGGTCGGCGACAACTGGCAGTGGGACTTCAGCGGGATCCATGGCCGGATCTACTGTCACGATTCGGCTGGCAGGTGGTGGATCCTCTGTGCCAGAGAGGGATTGGCGTGGACCGTGCTGGTGGACCGGTTCTAAGTTGCTACTGGTATTCACCAGAGCCCGCCGCAAAGCGGGATGGTCTTGCAGCGGCGGTAGCAACCAGGTCGTATCCACCAGCAACGGCTCAACCTCTCTGACTGCTGAAGATAGGCGCGGTACAAGGGAGTAGACAAGAGCAAGGTCGGACGTAGCAGAAGGTCGGGGCAGGCAGCAAGGATCGTAGTCAGGGGCAACGGCAGGAGGTCTGGAACACAGGCTAGGAACACACAAGGAAACGCTTTCACTGGCACAATGGCAACAAGATCCGGCGAGGGAGTGCAGGGGAAGTGAGGTATAAATAGGGAGTGCACAGGTGAACACACTAATTAGGCTAACTGCGCCAATCAGTGGCGCAGTGGCCCTTTAAATTGCAGAGACCCGGCATGCGCGCGCCCTAGGGAGCGGGGCGCGCGCGCCGGGACAAGACCGACGGAGAGCGAGTCAGGTACGGGGGCCGGGATGCGCATCGCGAGCGGGCGCCTCCCGCATCGCGAATCGCATCCCGGCTGGGAGAGGTATCGCAGCGCACCCGGTCAGCGGGTCTGACCGGGGCGCTGCAATTGCGAGGATGTAGCGAGCGCTCCGGGGAGGAGCGGGGACCCGGAGCGCTCGGCGTAACACCAGTATAACAGAAACTTGAAGGTCAGTCTTTTTTAATGCAGTGTACTAGTATCCAACAGATAAGCTGATCTGCTTTAACCCCTTAAGGACGCAGCCCTTTTTTACCTTAAGGACTGAGCCCTTTTTCGCAATTCTGACCACCGTCACTTTACAAATGAATAACGCGAAAACGCTTTTACCGAATATTCTGATTCTGAGATTGTTTTTTCGTGACATATTCTACTTTATTTTGGTGGTAAATTTTCGGCGTTGATTGCATCCTTTTTTGGTGAAAAATCCCCAAATTTAATGAAAATTTTGAAAATTTAGCATTTTTCTAACTTTGAAGCTCTCTACTTGTAAGGAAAATGGATATTCCAAATACATTTTATTTTTCTTCACAAACACAATATGTCCACTTTATGTTGGCATCATAAAATGGACATACTTTTGCTTTTTGAAAAAATTAGAGGGCTTCAGAGTAGAGCAGCAATTTTCAAAAATGTCAGGAAAATTGCTAAATCTGAAGGGACAGATGTTACAGAACTACAACTCCCAGCATGCCTGGGCAGTCGAGGCATGTTGAGAGTTGTAGTTTGGCAACATCTGGAGTGCTACTGTTTGGGCACCACTGTAACAGTGGTCTCCAAACTGTGACCCTCCAGATGTTGCAAAACTACAACTCCCAGCATGCCCAGACAGCCTTTGGCTCTCTGGGCATGCTGGGAGTTGCAGTTTGGCCCCCCTAGTGGTTGCCACAGTAAAGATCGATTTACTTTCACTTTCAATTCCCCCCCCCACTGTCGATTCCCTACCTGATCAGGATCCTGCAGGCTCCAGCGAAGATCCCAGGTCCCCAGGCATCTTCTCCTGCAGGTACGGCCTCCATCTTCTTCCCAGAGCCCCTCGGCATCCAGGGGCGGGCAGAACCGGGGTTGCCATGGCAACCCCCTGTCCTGCGCTGCCATTGGTCAGAACTCCGTTCTGAGTAATGGCAGGGGATAGGAGTAGATCGCAGCTTTGCGATCTCACTCCAATCCTTTAGGCTGATCGGGGGTGTTGCTGACAACTCCGATCAGCCCTATTTTCCGGGTGATCGGGTCACCAGAGACCCGATCAGCCCGGAATTGGAGAAAATCGCATGTCTGAATTGACATGCGATTTTCTCCGATCGCCGACATGGGGGGGGGGTCTCAGGACCCCCCTGGGCGATGTGCCAGGGTGCCTGCTGAATGATTTCAGCAGGCATCCGGCTCCGGTCCCCAACCGGCTAGCGGTGGGGACCGGATTTCCCACGGGCGTATGGATACGCCCTCGGTCCTTAAGGACTCGGAATGCAGGGCGTATCCATACGCCCTGTGTCCTGAAGAGGTTAAAACAACTCCTTTCTGCTGCTCTCTAAAAGTGCTTTCACATTTGTAAGATCAGGTTCAGGACTCAAACACACTCATGCACACACATACCATAATTAAAGTATGAAAGTGACTTTAAAGAAAAATGGTCATCTGTTCACCCCCACTAAACCCAATACAATGGGTTATAGTGTGGGTGAACAGGAGACCAAAGAGGGGTTAATGGGTTAAATACATACCTGCAGCCCGGAGATCTGTCCTAGCGAAGATCTTCTTCCATCTTCCCTGAATTGCGCGCTGGAGGTGGGTGCATCGGCTCATTGTGAATATTCATTGCCACGGGTCACGTGAGTGCTGCGCTGACTTAGCGCTCACGTGACCCGCGGCAATGAACATTCATATTGAGCCGGCGAACCCGCCTCCAGCGTGCAATTCAGGGAAGATGGAAGAAGATCTTCGCTGGGACAGATCTCCGAGCTGTAGGTATGTATTTAACCCATTATTGGGTTTAGTGTGGGTGAACAGATCACCATTTTCCTTTAACTCCAGAGCTGTCATTGTCAAAACCTGGACCCAAACTCCAGTTTTATGTCACTGAAGCAAGAAGCCTTAGTAATACATACGTCTCATCCACCATTTTACCAGCTGCTTGCTTACTGATTTCATAGACATAGCGATATAGCGTAAATTATTACTTTGCTCATTCATTTCAACACAACATTAGAATTACAGAACCCCTTTAATATGTTATTCAAAAATATTCAGTTGTTCTTTTAAATATGATCTACCAGAGTGAAAGCCGCTGATACATATCTGCTCTAGCTTATATGTTTTCCATATGACCTAAATATATCTCAATATGTTATTCTTTCTTTTGTATTCCAGAAACCTTCTGCTTCAAGCCATGATCATGATGAGTATCTGTGCACAATAGAAATCAATCTTTCCTCTGATCTGCTTGTATATCTACGTGAAGCAGAATACTTTTTGAAACCTCCATTTACAATAAAGGTAGTTCCTGTGGGAAAAAGAATTGTCTAGCTGCAGCATATCTTCTCTTCCAATTGAATTAACCATTCAAAACCTTCTCCCCTTCATGGTTGTGGGGGTGTTGGGCAAGACAGATACCCATCTATTGTTAATAAAGTCTAAAATATCAGCATCCTCTTAGAATGTATATCTTCAATATTATTAAAATAAAATTAAAAAATAACCTTTATATTAGATTAGAACAAGTCAGGCCTCATGTATTTATGTGTTGTAGTTCATACCTTGTCAGGATACATTACATTTATTCTGAGTTACATCTTTAAAGGCATTTTGTCTATTAGATTTGCTGCTACGAGAGGCAGACAGTGTTGGATTGGGTATAACAGTAAACTGTACCTTTCCTGGAGCTGGAACATGATAAAATCTTCTTTTTATCTCTCAGCCAAGTGTCAAGAAAGGAGGCTTCACATGCTTTGCCAGGATGTGGCACTTGAACAGCTTATCGTCACACCCTTGACACTTGGCTGTGAAATAAAAAGGCTCCAGAAAGGTACAGTTTGGTTTTATACCCTATCCAAAGGTGTCTGTAGCTATTAGCAGCAAATAGAGCTGCCAGATTCCCTTTGAAGTATATTTTTGATGGCAATCAGTTATTTTATTTATTAAAAAATAGCAATTTAGCAATTGTTGAATTGAAAATATTATACCATTTAGTGTATACTTCTCTTATGTTGGCAAATTTATTTCCATGATTACAGACTACAAACATACAATGTGTGTTGTGTGCACCTGCAGTTTTATCATAGTCTCTTCAATCAAATCTGCTCCTTGTTAACCTACACACAGTACTGCAGGGGGCAGCAGCAAGGGAGTCAAATTTGACTGCAGGATCAGACTAAACTTGTGGTTTGCTTGTAGCTTGTACAAGGGGTCCCTGGTATAGGACAGGGTCTCTATCTGTGTCTCTGTCTCTCTTGTTGCACCTCCTCCCTTCTGCTCCCTTGACTCTCACCATAGACTTCTATAGGCAGCTTCTTACCCAGTCTCTCAGTGGGTTAAAGGGGTTGGCCACTCTCTAGATGTTTTTTCAAAAGACATGAATGATTAAAGTAAGTGACATACTGTTATACTGTTAGATTACTATTGCCCTGATCAATAGATTACTGAAGCTCCGCCCACTTGATTGGTGCTCTGTCTGTGCAGTTCGTGCGGTGATCCCTTCCATGATATGGCTCTGTGTTGAGGGCCATGTGACCATTCATCACTCAGCCCCCTTCACTGCTTATGTGCTTGTTTTTAGCGTGCAATGTGTTCCTATGGAGGAGGCTGAGTGACGTAATGGCTACATGTCCCTTCACACACCACCATGTTGGGATCACTGCACAGAAGGCTCAGATGGAACACCAGTCGAGGGGGTGGAGTTACAGTGTTCTACTCATTTGGGCAGAAGTTATCTAACAGATTTAGGCTATATTCACACGGCAATATCCGCTCGGAAAATATCAGTGCGGAGATTGCCCTTGAATGCAAAGCATGCTGGTACTAGGACCGCTTGGGAATACGCCATCTCATAGATGGCAGTGCATTTCCGTGCGGAGTCTGCAGAAAGAATAGACATGTCTATTCTTTCTGTGGACACCAGAATATACATTTCAGATATTTCTGGTGCAGAAATTCTACTTTGTGAATAGAGCAGCAGAATCCCATTGAAATCAATGGGACTCTGCTGCTGCGGAATGGAATTTCGGCTGTCTGAACATAGCCTAACATTATGTCACCTACTTTAACCATTTGTTTGTTTTTTAAAGGCCATCCCACTTTTAATATTCTGTCTTGTCTTTCAACATAAATATTAGCAGTGAATTGAGAGGGATTGATCAGTGCAGGATGCAGGGAAAGAAGTGTCAAAAACTCTCTTATACACTCTTGTACTATTGAGCTATGCAAAGTTTTTTTTTAAACTGCAAAACATTATTTACAGGGACACTAAGTAGCACTATTATTTTTACTCTTTAGCTCCCGGAATCAACTGGATGTCTCATCAGCCATATGAATAATTACAGGTTTAAAGTTCTATGTACCTGTTTGGAAATGGTAGCATCCAAATACAATGAGGTGGTAAAAACAATCTCTTATCACCAGAGGGCGCTGTTTGAGAAGAAATTATTGAAGATTTCTGAGGTATTGTGTATGTGCTATGGCTTTAACCACACCGATTAGTTTATGTTATTTTAATTTAATAAGAAGCTGTTAGCTTGGGCATAGAACTGTGGAATCTGTGACTCTCCAGTGGACTGAAAGGGTATCCTGAGACTTGTAGTTTCTCACCAGCTGAACAGTTAAGTGTTCATTACTTACAGCCATTTGGTCTTTAGTATGTATTGTAGCCTGGGCAAAGAATTGCCACTTTATGGTCTGAAAATTATGACCTTTTATACATTAATTCCCTTTTACTGCTCTGTAAATGGATCAATTTCACAGTCATTGCTTTTTCCCAGCAGATTTTGAGAGATGGAATGAACGTGTTCACTTGGAGCATGGATGAGAGCATGGATTACACTGAACTTGCTACTTCCTACATCTGCACAGACCTCTATAACAACTTCAGTATTGTCACAAATAATTACAAAGCCATTAGTGAGATCACTGCCGCATGGTGCACAGCAAATCTTGATATTTTTACGTGCCGGGAATCCCAAAGAAGCTATTCTATGACAGAATTAATATCAGAACAAAAGTATGTCCCCTTTATATTTATATACTTTATATGGTAAATCTGTAATGATCGACTAGAGATCTAGCAAAATCACAACATAATACAGTGATCCCTCAACTTACAATGGCCTCATCATACAATAGTTTTAACATACAATGGTCTTTCCTGGACCATTGTAAGTTGAAACCAGACTCAACATACAATGACAATCTGGACAAAGACAGTCCAGATCTGTGAAACTTGTCAATGGCCGAGAGAACTGACCAATCAGAATGGGCATTTTACTGGTAAAACACCTGTATTACTGAAGTGTATGCACTGACTGATGTCTGGTAGTGCCCCCTACAGTACAGGGAGGTATTACATGTTCTGTACTCTTTACCTGTACCAGGGTTACCTGCTCCTTTGGACACCAGGTGAGGGAGACTCCATTTTACTTTTTTAGTACATTGCGTGTACTGTACAGGACCCCGAAGAAGTTCCTGTCCTCTACATAGACCAGTGTTTCCCAAGCAGGGAACCCCCAGCTGTTGCAAAACTACAACTCCCAGCATACCGGGACAGCCTTTGGCTGTCCGGGCATGCTGGGAGTTGTAGTTTTGCAACAGCTGGAGGCACCCTAGCTGGGAAACACTCACATAGACAGTGATTACAGCTCCCAGCAGATCTTTCTTACTTTTATATGTAAGGACTTGCTTTATATATATATTAGTTTACTACTTATTTTTCTTTAATCCTCACATTTTCCTATTTTTGATGACATTTTGGGGCTTTAGAACCAATTACCAGATTTCCATAGAGTTCTGGTCTCAACATACAATGGTTTCAACATACAATGGTTGTCCCAGAACCAATTAATATTGTAACTTGAGGGACCACTGTATTGATATGCCATTATTCAAAAGTAGACAGGTTCAAGAGTTCTACGTAAAAATTTGGGAAGCTGAAATGTGAATCACTTCATTGCCATCTGTGTGAATGACACATCTAATAATTTGTTGTATAACATCCAACCATTTTCTTTTCTTTGCCTTTAGGAAAATAGAACATGAGCTGGAGGCATTACTCATTCCTGACAGACAAAAGATTGACCACCTTGTTCAGCAGTCTTTTCTAGCTTGCGGTATTAGTGAAGCATCACCTGCGTGGCAGGAATTTGTTATGCACATTGATGCTATAGTTCTACAAGGTCTGAAGAAAGTTACTATATCCAGCCTTGCTGCCCTACTAAATACACTACTGGACTATCATGTAAGAAGAGTTAATAGATCATACATTTGTGCTTTTCAGAGTATGTTAACACTACATTTATACTATTATAAGCCATACAGTGGCATATGTTGGCTAAGGGCCACAATGCAAAAAAGACTGTATATTGTACAGCAGATTTCTTTTTAATGCGATGGCCCACTGTACTGTCTAGGATAGCACAGTCTGCTTTACTTTACAGTAAGAATAAGGCTGCATTCACACCACGTTTTTGCAATACTGTTCCCGTATACGTTTTCAATTTTAAAACTGTATGGAACCGTATTGAAACCGCATTGACTCTCCATTGAAAACCATATGCCAAATTATGCATCTGGTTGCATCCGTTTTGTGTCTTGTAAGGTTTTGTCAGTTTTTTTTCCCGTACCCAAAACCGTAGCCTACCATGGTTTTCGGTCCGGGTGAAAAACTGCAATATGAAACCGTATACTTTTTTTTTTTTTTTTTTTTTAACATGGGAGTCAATTGGAACCGTACAGAACCTTATGTGCATACGGTTCCATCCGGTTTGCACCATCCGGTTTTTGACTTTGTACAGTTTTTTTCTTGGAATTTCAATCAAACAAATGAAACTTTATTCATAATGGAGCGAAAAGTAAAAAATGTATACGTTTTTTTCTTTAAAAATGGATGCAACCAGACATCATTTTTCAAACCGTATACAGTCTTTAACCGTATACAGGTTAAAATTTGTACACACGTTTTGATACAGTTTAATCAGGTTTTGAGGAATCCTTTTTCATCAAAAACCTGATACGGGAACTGTATTGGAAAAACGTGGTGTGAATGCACCCTAAAAGTTATCCTGTCACATACCGCCCTGATAGAGACAAAAAAAATATATATTTCGACTTCTCTTGGAACAATGAGGGCCTATGGCTGCATTTGGAATCACACCGTATGTGGCATCCAATCAAGTGGCACCATGTGAACATAACGTTAAAGGGGTATTCGCATTTGAACTAACATAAATTTGTCGTACATTTCAAGTTTTACGTTTTTTGCAGAGCCCCGTACATCACTCATGGAGGGTCTAGGAGGTCGGGTGAGCAAGAAGTTGTGCCAGACTGGCATATGATCATCTCAGCTCCGCCTTCTTGACACTTGGCTGATAAAAAGGAGATTTTATATGTTTGGCAGCCACTATCAGCTCTAGGAAGAGTACAATTTTCTTTTATACCCTCACAGCTATCCAGCTCTTATATACAGCAAATACGGCTGACAAATTCCCTTCAGTGTTGTGCAGTATAAATACCACTACTTTTGTAAATGTTGATGTGTAATGAATGAAGCATATTCTCAACTGTAACCATTCATATATCTCAATGTGAGGAATAACTTAAAAATGCCTATGCAGGTGAATATTTATTAGACTGAATAATTGAGTATTAGACTGAATAATTGATATTTTTTCTTCTTTCACAGGCTGTGCCTGCTTTTAGCATTGATGTTGAATTGATTAATGGTGAAGTGGCCTTTAACCCACCACTTGATAAAAGCACTTCTGATATGAGTGTTATGGAGAATATAGAGGAATGGCTTAAAATATTCCTTCTTAGAGGGTCGCATATTAAGGGGTTTTCTTCTACAGTTAAGGTAAAGAAAAAAAAGACAAACATGGTTAGGGGCTATACACTATATTTAATGGCAGTTTTGTTCTTGAAACATTTTCATGCTTTGTCCTAATGGAATCAAATCCTGTTCTTCACACTAAATATTCTGCTTCTATACAGAACCATATGGTATTACCTCAGTTAACTTATCTTAAAGGGTTACTGTGATTTAAAAAAACATTTGACATGTTGCCTAGACATGTTAAAAGTTTTGATTGCATCAGGTCTCACTCTATAACTAGTGAGCACAGCACATCTAAGCCTTTAAAGGGGTACCCGTTGCTAGACATCTGTTCCCCTATCCAAAGGAAAGGGGATATGATGTCTGACTGCTGTTACGGAGCTGGATGTGGATCCTCTAACCTGTGTGGCTGATGACTCGGACCGTATCGGGGAGCGGAGTCTAAGGTGCCGCTGGTCTTCACCAGGGCCCGCCGCAAGGCAGGATGGGCTTGCTACGGCAGGCGACACCCAGGTCGCTACCCCCGATACGGCTCGACCACACAGGTAGCTGGGCAAGGTGAGGTACCGAAGGATAAGGCAGTAGCGTAGTCAAACATAGCAGAAGGTCAAGGCAGGCGGCAAAGGTGCGAAGTCAAATAATGTAGCAGGAAGGTCTGGATACACGGATAAGGCAAACAGGCAACAAGGAACACTAGGCTAGTGGCACTGAAGATCCGGCAGGGAAGAGGGGGAGGTGCAGGAACTTATAGACAAGTGTCAGGTGTGTGACATAATTATGGGCTCACTGGCCCTTTAAATTTCAGAGCACCCTAGGGGATGGGGACATGCATGCTGGAGCTGAGAAGCAGCAGCGGAGGAGTCAGAGGAGCATGGTAAGTGGCGGGCTGGGACTCACATGCGGGCACGTCCCGAGATTCAAATCCCAGCCCCGCCGACAGCAGGGGCAAAGCGCTCGCGGCAGGCGTATGCGGCCGCAGCGTAATCCTTAACAATCGCAGGACCCCCCCGAGATCTCCGTGCAGACACGCTGGATTCGGGAGGCTGTGGTCGTGTCTTTGCGCCATGCTGCGTCCCCTCCATTTATGTCTTTTGCAGGGGGTGTGACAGCTGCATGGAGACCTTTGGATAGGGGATAGGATGTTATATCCATAGTCAGGCTGGGACATAAGGTCATAGTATTGAGGCAGAAATGTGGCTGGATTACAATTATCTGAAACTGGTCTTGAAGGGCCAATCCCTATTTTTTAACAGTTGTGCAGCCTAAAGCAGTGTGTATTTTCTTTTTCTTTTTTTATCGTTCTTTAAATACCTGTTCTGAGGGTCCAGAAAATGTTATATATGCACACTTTGTCATGGAACCACATGTTGGTCTCCTAGTTATCCATATCTAGCATGAGACCCAGAGCCATACAATGTAATGGGCTAGGTACGATATCACAGGAGACCAGCACGAGGCTCCAGTACAAAATGCATATATAACATTTGCTGGACCCACAGAACAGGTATTTAGAGTGCGATTAAAAAACAAACAAACAAAACAAAAACCCTGACACACATTACTATCCTGATATGGGATGCACTATTGTAACATACATTGACAAGTATTTTCTTTACTATGTATGTAGAGCTTGTTTACAATGATCCCTACAATCATAAAATTGGAGAATGTTTTGCAATTAAAAGATATTATCTAATATACTGTACATTATATATTCAATTTCAGGGAGGATATCAAGAGTATGTGTCAGAAGATGAAGAAACGTTGGAGTTAGTTGGCTTCATCCTGCAAGAGGTGGAAAATGGTGTTAATGAATGTCAGGTGAGAGAAAAACTATTCTGTAGAAAGAAGTGACTGTAATGTGCACATCCATATTTGTACCACTAGAGAGCAGTATTGCTCCATTACTTGAACCACTTCCGGACAATATCTGAAAGGAGGGCTAATTATCTTAACATAGGCTGTATTATGATATTCACCAAAATTATAATGGATTCAGATACTCTAAACGGTGTATCCCATGACATCAAAATAATGCTGAAGCTCTATATTCTTGAGGAGATTGCTTGGTAAGTAAACAGTCTTTATTGAGCAAATCTATCAAATTGGATTCTGTTAATAGCTTGCCAACACATCTTTATGGCACATATTAGGAACATAAGTAAATTTTATTTATTGTACACAACAATAATAAACTTTTCTGAGTAGCATTAAACAGATGTATTCGCAAAAGTTAAACATTTTTAATAAAAACAAAAACATCAGGAATTAAAACACGAGATGAAAGGTTGGGTGCATTAGGTTATTTTTAATGAAGAAAAATCTGACCAGGATTTGCAAGGGAATCCATGTCAGAAATTCAAGGCTGACCTCGGATTTCTGACAAGGATTTCCAGTTTGCATCTTTTCCCCTAGAGGCTAACCGCAGGGTTTTTACTCAGAGCCTTAGTGGATTCAATGGCAAGTAATGACCTGACAGTTTTTTCTCACATTCATGCAGATCTCTGTGTGGATTATGCACCTGAATATATGTGAAAAGTATTCCTTGTGAAGATACATGTAGATTGTGGTATTTGTACCCAACGACCTGTATACAAATAAAAAGAGTTGCTACAATTTTGTTCCTATTCCTAAGTACCCTTTCTTTAATTACCCCTTCTATCACACTCCGTTCAGTCTACTATACTACAGGACTGAACCAACCATGCCACATTACAGGCCTATGGCCAGCCACCCTTCCACTACAGACTGCTCACCAGTTGTTTTCAGGCTGTTTTCTTAACACATCTCCACTTTAACTTATACCATTTGTAACCTTCTCTTAGTAAGTGCCCATCACCACCCAACCCACCTTGTCTTCTTCCTGGGCTCAGTTCTCTTGCAACCCCTTCTTAGGCCATGCCACTTTGGCACAGGTTCCTGCCACTACACTAACTCAGTACAGCACTCCCAAATGGCAATAACTCTCTAGTTCGGCTCAGCATTTGTTCTCTGTGACACTCTCCAGGCTTTTCTTGGTGATATTCAGATGACACCTCTTGCCTAGTGGGTTTCTCATAAGTATCTCCATAGCCCTGAGGTCACACACTCCAGACCACCAAAGCTTCCTGATGAACTTGTCTACTGTATCCTCCAGTATGTGTGTGTGGCATCTGACCACTTTGATCCTGAACAGGACCCTGGCTGTCAGTGCTGTAGTACAGTCTCTTCGGTGCTATAGAAATGAATGGAGCTCTCTTTTACCCAATGATTGAATTTGGGAGATAGACAATGGATCTGGTCACATATAACTTTAAAGGGGTATTCCAGGCAAAACCTTTTTTTTTATATATATCAACTGGCTCCGGAAAGTTAAACAGATTTGTAAATTACTTCTATTAAAAAATCTTAATCCTTCCAATAGTTATTAGCTTCTTAAGTTTTCTGTCTAACTGCTCAATGATGATGTCACGTCCCGGGAGCTGTGCATAATGGGAGAATATCCCCATAGGAACTGCACAGCTCCCGGGAGTCATCAGAGAGCAGTTAGACAGAAAATAACAACTCAACTTCAGAAGCTAATAACTATTGGAAAGATTAAGATTTGTTAATAGAAGTAATATACAAATCTGTTTAACTTTCCGGAGCCAGTTGATATATAAAAAAAAGTTTTGGCCTGGAATACCCCTTTAAGACGGAATACCTCATGAAGGGATGGTAGCATAGCTCACTGAAATAAAGACACCAGGTATAGGTTATATTAAAGGGGTACTCCGCCCCTGGCATCTTATCCCCTATCCAAAGGATAGGGGATAAGATGTCAGATCGCCTGAGTCCCGCTGCTGGGGACCCCGGGGATCGCTGCTGCAGCACCCCGCTATCATTACTGCGCAGAGCGAGATCGCTCTGCACGTAATGACGGGCAATACAGGGGCCGGAGCATCGTTACGTGACGGCTCCGCCCCTCATGACGTCACGGCCCACCCCCATCAATACAAGTCTATGGGAGGGGGCGTGGCGGTCGTCACGCCCCCTTCCATAGACTTGCATTAAGGGGACGGGCCGTGATGTCATGAGGGGCGGAGCCATGATGTCACGCTGCTCCGGCCCCTGTATCGCCCGTCATTACGCACAGAGCGAACTCGCTCTGTGCAGTAATGAGAGCGGGGTGCCGCAGCGGCGATCCCCGGGGTCCCCAGCAGCGGGACCGCGGTGATCTGACATCTTATCCCCTATCCTTTGGATAGGGGATAAGATGCCAGGGGCGGAGTACCCCTTTAAGGAGGACAGTCTTGAAATGGTTGAGTTTGAGATGTTCACAAGACATGACATCACAGACAGCAGATCCTCACTGTTTTTTTTATTTTTTTGAGGACTGAAGAAAATTCTGAAAAAGTCTGAATGTTCCAAATGTATGTGACACTGAGAATAAAGTTCCAGTCTCACTTTGTAAAAGCCCTTACAATCTATCTGAAAGTGAGTTTTGTCTGTTTCACTTCCCATTATAACAAACTTTAGCAAATGCTGTAGTCAAACTTTAGTCATTATGACATTGCTGAAAATAGCACAATAAAGAGCGTTCAGGGACATTGCTGCAAAAAGAATGTCAAATTATGTCTTCACAGATGTCACCTCCTTTGCATAAGAAGGCAAAGCGATGAGCAATATGATCAGTAACAAGTGTCGGTACTATAGGAGCAAAAAGGGAGCTAAACATTTTAAAGCGGCTTTTAAGACTACTTGAGAGAGATAAGAGAATTGGAAAGTTTTGTTTTGCATCATTAAAGAGAAGATTATATGATTTAAGGATGAGTTCTTAAAGATTAAAATATGACAAAATTCATGACACCTAGAATATCCTTTAAGAAAATCATCTTTAACTCAGGGCCAAGGTTAAATATTCCATATATTATCTAGTTTAATATAAACACATAGACTAGTTCATTGGGTTCCCCTGCTGAGTCATGCAAACTTGTATTCTTCCAATCTTGGAGGGTGAGAAGTGAGATTGATGCCATACAGGATGGTTTGAGTATTTTAGAAACTGCTGTGATCCCCTGGGATTTTCACACAAATTAATTTTACAGAGAATGGCATGTAAAACCCCATCCATTCTCTAAGGATTTATGGACAGCAGCACTGCTCATTAGAGCCCCTACAGCTCTGTACTATGTTCTGTGGGCTGCTATATGGTGCTTTGTAACATAAAGAGCAGAAAAAAGCATATGGAAACCACAATAAGGTTCCATGCACTTCTATGGGTATGGGTTTGGGTTATATACAGACATAAAAAGGCTATGTGCATGAGACTTAAAGGGGTACTCCGGCGCTTAGACATCTTATCCCTTATCCAAAGGATAAGGGATAAGATGCCTGATCGCGGGGGTCCCGCCGCTGGGGACCCCCGTGATCTTGCACCCCAGTTAAAATCAGTCCCCGGAGCATGCTAGCTCCAGGTCTGATTACCGGCGACCACAGGGCCGGCGGCATTTGACGTCACCTCTCCGCTCCCGTGTGACGTCATGCTCCGCCCCTCAATGCAAGCCTATGGGAGGGGGCCCGGAGGGTGCTGGAGTAAAACTTTATATATATATATATATATATATATATATATATATATATATATATATATATATAAAGTTATATATAAAGTTATATATAAAGTTTTACTCCAGCACCCTTCGGGTGCAGCACTCCAATAAAAAAAGGTGTATTTATTCACACATATCTCAATACAGCAACGTTTCTGCTCCATCAACTGGCTCCAGAATTCTATTAAAAAATATTAAAGGGGTACTCCGGTGGAAAACTTTTTTTTATTTTTATTTTTTAATCAACTGGTGCCAGAAAGTTAAACAGATTTGTAAATTACTTCTATTAAAAAATCTTAATCCTTCCAGTATGTATTACCTGCTGAATACTACAGAGGAAATTCTTTTCTTTTTGGAATACAGAGCTCTCTGCTGAATCACGAGCACAGTGCTCTCTGCTGACATCTCTGTCCATTTTAAGAACTGTCCAGAGTAGGAGAAAATCCCCATAGCAAACATATGCTGCTCTGGACAGTTCCTAAAATGGACAAAAATGTCAGCAGAGAGCACTGTGCTCGTGATGTTAGCAGAGAGCTCTGTTTTCCAAAAATAAAAGACTTCCCCGCTGTAGTATTCAACAGCTAATAAGTACTGGAAGAATTAAGATTTTTTTTAATAGAAGTAATTTACAAATCTGTTTAACTTTCTGGCACCAGTTGATTTAAAAAAAAAAAAAATCCTTCCAATAATTATCAGCTGCTGAAGTTGAGTTGTTCTTTTCTGTCTGGCAACAGTGCTCTCTGCTGACATCTCTGCTTGTCTTGGGAACTGCACAGAGTAGAAGAGGTTTGCTATGGGGATTTGCTTCTACTCTGGACAATTCCTGAGACAGGTATCGTCAGAGAACACTTAGACAGAAAAGAATAGCTCAACTTCAACAGCTCATAAGTACTGAAAGGATTAAGATTTTTTAATAGAAGTAGTTTACAAATTGTGAGGGCAAAATCATTACTTGGAAAAATAAAGATGCAATAAGCCTTTATTTTTTTGACAAATCAAAATTTCTGGACTATTCATAAAGTAGGATCAGAGATTGACATTATCCACCTCAACCCATGCATGCTGTGTGTCTAGTTGGCTGCATTCGTGTATGGAGGTTTGACATACTACAAGCTAAATTTCCATCCTACAAAGATCATTCAGTGACTAGCAGAACATTTTGCTCTTGTCTTGACATTCATTGTCATTATCCAGTTTTAAGAACCATCATCTGGAATGTGCTTCAGTGGTAGAATATGACAGAAGGTGCAGTGATAGAATATTTATGCCCCATTTTATTTTCATCCTAAAATGCTTTCTGAATTGTAGGTTCTATAGTATGCAAATTTATGGTTGTTCTATATTGGTAACAATAAACTAAATTGGTAACAGTTTGGGCACCGCATTGTCGTTATGGAGCTATCTCTTATGCGTAGACCTTCACAGTCATTATCATGCCAACTGCTGTCCTGATGTCATTCCCCTTCACAAAGGGGTCAAATTCCAGAGATAAACCTCCTAATACATTGCCAATAGGGATGATTTTATTATTTACCTATTCTAACGTAACAATAAGTATATTCTATTCTATAGGCATTCCTAGAGGGCCTTAACAGATATTCCTTTTTATGGAAGAAAGATGTTCATGCAGAATTTCAAGATTTCCTGTATGGAAAGCAAAGGGTAAACACATTACCAAGACAAGAACATACTGAGAATGAGTTGCCCTTAAGAAACATGTAAGTCCATTATTTCTTCTTCCTTAATGAATTGTTATTTCTCCTTACTATAATACAGTAGTAAAATTCTATTACCAAGGTACAATATATTCTTATTTAATTAACAGTACGCGATTACTTTGCAGTGTATTATTGGTTAGATACAGTCTTGAGGAATCCAGGATGCTTTATAAATAGTGTATTTGTGACTATATAAAAGTATAACGTTTGATTTCTTTTATACAGATCAAGAAACTCTTGGTGGCTTCTAATGTTGTCAACAACTTTTAAAATTTTAATTAGACAGTTCTTATATAGCTTATAATACATATCTCTCGCTGCTGCCAAACCTTGTTTTCAGGTCACAACAATATCTTCATGTCAATAGTTTGTGGAATGACATGAATTTCCTCTTCCCTAAAGGTCTGTAGTTGGTGGAATGTGCATTGATTGAATGCAGTGACCCCCCCCCCCCCCCCCATAACACTGCCACTTCAGTACTTTCTGGATAGTGCCAGCACTACTGCACAACATTGCCAGCCACAGTGCCCCCATAACAATGCCAGATAAGACGACTTCCATAACAATGGCATAACACACCTCACATGCATACTCATTGCCTTTACACAGTGCCATACCGTGTTTCTATAAGACACTGCTAGGTACATATGCCACCATATAGTGCCAGTTAGGGAATACAAACAATGCCAAGACTTGTTATGTACCAGTCTTATTGTCCCTACTGTCTCAGCCACTTATGCCCATCCAAATGTACCATTTATTTTGTTACTTACCTTTGACTTTCTCTTGTCCTCATCCCTGTGAGTGACCAGTCAGCAGTGGTACCTTTCCCTATGCCCCAGGGTAGCACAAGAGGACGAACTCCTAGTATCATCTTTAGGGAAAGATTAGTTATGTTCATGTAGCAGCAGATATCTCTGCAAAATTAATGTATTCTTACTTCAGAATGAACCAGTTATTACTGTATGTTTCCTATATAGTGCACAATAAAATTACCAATCATCTTCCATTGTGAGGAAATGAAACAGCAACTTTCTCATATTTCAAAGTACTCAAAATATTACAAATCTTTACATATCATTGGTAAAAAAAAACTGGGGACCCTCTAATAACTAATGGCTTGTTTTGTATATGTATGTGATATTACTGCCACATGCATGAGGGTATTAAAATTTGTATTTTAATGTAACACTATTATTTTGAATTCACTATTTGGACCATGATTTTGATCTATAGATTCAAATAATCATTAGCAAAATTGGACGTACTACGAGAATGTGTTTGCTTAATGTCAATTGTTATGTTTGTAAAGTAAGTCAGAAATATTTTATAATAGTTTTCATTGAATTACTAAAATGCTTCCCTTCTAATTCATTTAGCAACAGTTCTACTGATATGAAGTCTTACAACACCTCATTGATAGCAGCAGAACGAGCATTTATTTTACCTTCTGCTACAGCAGTGACTGGTGGACCATTGTTGGAAGATTTTGAGGCTGAAATCTCTGCATATACGGTTTGTAGTCATTGCATTTAAATTCTATGTCTGTAGCCTGTTTGTAAATAGGGGGAAATGAATGGGGGTAATATTTAGCTTTTACTTATAGTGAGCTACTTCGTAGCTGGCTCATAGAGGATGATTTGGACACCGTTTTTTTGGGTTGCAATGCTTCAGCTTCAACCATTGTCTACCACAATTTCAGTTGATCTCAGATCCAAAACCAGCTCTAAAGTTGTGCACCGTGGCTTATTCACTAATGGTCTGTGTCCTGTATGTAACCTGTGATATTGAGGATATGTTTTTATATATTATTAGGCACAGCATATTTCCCATACACATTTTTGCAAATATTGTATAATGTTACTTCCTAAAATCAGGATGCCAGAGACAGCATTCAGAGACTCCCCGATCTCCAGCAATGCAAATGGATTCATGTAGACTTTCGTCCAATCAAGCAGGTTCTCAGTGCTTATGCCCTCCAGTGGATGTGGACCTTCACCAAGTACCTCATAGACCAGGTAACTTTTTTCTCTTAAATTTGGTTAGTGAAGCTTTATTGCTTTGTATGGAACAGGTGATAATAGAAATCAGGTCACAGTTTACATCTGCATAGTGACCAACATTTCAAAAGCTAAAATCTGAACATTTAAGCACTATGCCTAATATGGCATTGGAACACCCCCAGAACATCTACTTTTGGGGGAAGTTCATCCAAACACTGTGCCATTACCACTTCCTGGTACTGTCCTGGCAAAACTGGTACTGTTGGCAAGAATGCACTTGTATATGTTAGCACTTTGCTTTAACATTTCCTAATAAGAAGTAAACTTTGCTGTTGCAGATATAGAATATATCTGTTTAGAATCTCATCATAATGTTATTTGACAAAAATAATTTTCTTTTGAGTTTTCACATTTTTATACAAACTATGTGGATTATGGATAGTTACTGCTTTTACACAAGGAGAGATGACAAGGGGAAAGTAACAACACACTTAGCATTGTTAATTTATGAGGGCACTTTGTTAGGCCATGGACAACCAGGATTTTTCCGTGTGCATAAGCCAAATTGTTTATTGAAGGGTCCCATCTGGTCTGCATGTCAATTGTAATGCAGATATTGCAGTTCCCAAATGTTAAATGTGTGATCGTCTTGCCATGAATGCTACGGAATGCTTATGCTTCCTAGGAAAGCTGCACATAAATTTCAAGGGCATACATATCAGTTACTTGCAAATGTAGCCTTCACTGTCACGAGATTTACTAGCCAGGAAAAGTTTATTTCTGATGAAGTTGGTTAAAATCTCAGTTTGATTCTGAAAGAAAATTCTTCTCCCAAAGATAAAATGCTATGAACAAAATGTATAAATGTACACGTGTGTATTGCCAAGAAGCTACTGAATGTCTTTCAGTAAATAGACCTATTAATGATAGTCACTTCTTATTGAATTTTTATCCTTGAAAAGTTTGCTATTATTCTTTCATTCTCATTTTCTTTATTGTAGACAACCGCTACATTAAAAAGCCTAGATTCTTTCCTGAGAAGGACTGAGCCTCAGATAGAAAGTATAACAGGGGAAGAGCGGGATACAGGATCTTTCATGAAGATGATGTGTCTTTTTAATGAGGTAAACCTTTTTTTCTCAACATATCTATTTCTCATTGTCTACCCATGAATCAACTATTGTACTATATCCACATGTTATAAGAATCTTTTAGGTGGAAAGATCTCTTTTTCAGTTTTTTTTTTTTTTTTTTTTACAAATGTTAAGGTCTCTGCTTTCTTTGGTGAATAAGAATATTTTTAACATCCAGAGGCAAAACAACCATAATGATATTTTGCAACAATGGCATCCTGTCTAGAGGAATTCTCCATTAGCTAAACAGTCTGGAGTAAAGGTGGATGCATTTTTCTTACACTTACATTTATGGCAGAAAAACTAGGTCAGTAGATTGATTTGTACTGCCAATGTTGTTGGAGTTGTCAGAGAATGGTTTGGACTGGATACAGGTCTTAGAGGGTAATGTGTCTCCTTAGTACAACTGCCAAACTGGTGTAAGAATTCTTATGGGCCCTGGGAAAACATATACAAATCAACTTCACAGAAAGAAAATACTTTTATCCCTATTGGAGCCCATCTCTTGGAGGTAGCTACCCTGTAAGTCAATGCATGACCCCATAAAAGGGATTATCAGATAAACCTTAAATTCCTCCAAAAGGAATCTGACCCATCTGTAGTCAACTGTATCAGGGTTTTGGTCGATAGGGGGTTTAGTGTCTGAGACTCTCAGCTTTGAGAACTATTTTGTCTATACAGGTCATTGACCTAAGGATGCAAAAACAGATGTTCTCATTCGCTAAAACATAAAACCAAAATCTACATCATAAATCATACGTATTGAAAAGAGACTGGTGCAAGTTCACACTATCCTTTTAGATAATTTCATATGAAATGTTTATACCATGTGGTAAAACTTGTTCACAGTGTATATTGAAGTCACAGGAACAAGGTTATTGATATTTTATTTATTATAGATTTGGCACTCCTGCCACCCTTGCTTCCGTGCATTAACCTAATACTCCTTCCAAAGTGTGTCAATATAACTCTAATCAGCGTGGCTCAGTGAAGCATGTTTGTCTTTGTTATAATTAAACAAATTAGGTATCAATTCTGTTGGCAGGAGCTTAGAGTTCCTTTCTGTTGACCTGTTTTGTTTCCACTAATGTGATCTGCTTAACATAACTGGATGTGACTACAATTAGTATGGGCTGGCCTTTACCACAGTCATACATCAAGTCTTGCCCTCAGCTCACATTAATTAGAGGGTAAATTCTCATGCAGGAATGTGCTGCCAGTTCCCATGAGTGGCAAACACACGTACCTAGTCCAAGCTCTAGGTTCATCAAACATGGGCATTCTGTAACAAAAACATTACTTACTGCACTGTCTCTGTCTGATCTATTTAGTCCTTTGTCAAGGTTATTTGAGATATATTTGAACATGGCTTTTGTAATGAATAAAGTATAAAATAAAAAGACATACCAAGTACAAAGTCTTTTAGTATCTACAGTATTTGTAAAATAATGATCAGTGGATGCCTCAGCTCAAAGACCTCCATTAAAGGGGTTATCTAGGAATAGAAAAACAGAGCTACTTTCTTTCAAAAACCACTCTCTATCTGGCTCCAGTTTGGGTGTGGTTCTGCAGCTCAGTTCCATTGAAGTGAATGGACCCAAGTTGTAAAACCCCACCCAACCTGGAGACAGACCCAGGGCGGTTTTTGAAAGAAATTAGCTGTGTTTTTCGATTCCTGGATAACCCCTTTAATACAATCTACCAACAAAATAGTGTTTTTCGATTCCTGGATAACCCCTTTACTACAATCTACCAACAAAATAGATAAAAAGTAATTGTAAGTTTAGGTGACTCCAAAGTTTTGTAGAAGACTAGAAAATGCTTTAAAGGGGTACTCCACTGCTCAGTGTTTGGAACAAACTGAGCCCCGTCACGCCCCGCCCCCTCAATGCAAGTCTTAGGGAAGGGGCGTGACAGCCATAATGAAGGGGTGGGCCTAAGACGTCACGAGCTCCCGGCGCCGGGTCCAGCATTCGGAACAGTTTGTTCCAAGCGCTGAGCAGCGGAGTACCTCTTCAATCAAAACTTGCATAAATAAGTAGTAAAAACATAAAAAGCATTGTAATAAATCTTATTGAAGAAATATACCATATACCGCATCAACCACCTCTTCTCCTTCCCCTTTGCCTCCAAAACAGATCATTCAATCACTGAAAGATCTAGTTACATGTTGCCACTGGTTGTCTGTGGAGAGGGAAGGGGAGGAGAATGAGTGAGCTACGAAAGAGAGAGAAATAGAGACAGGCAGATAGAAAGAGAGGTAGACTGAAGCAAGGAGAAACACAGAGACATGGCTGCAGCTTGTAGTAAGTCTTATGTCTCTCACCTGTGCTGGATTCACATCCTACATTACTTAGTACTGTTCTATAATGTTTTAATGCTTAAATTTTTTAAGCTATAATTCCTTAAACTATACATACATTTGTGTGTTTTACATATATTTACATGTCATACACTAAAGCAACATCTATATATTATAATGTAATCATGTTTAAATCTTAAACCAATTGAAAAAGAATTTCTATGCAATGGCACGCTGATACCCTATTTTTGGTTTGTTTATATAATGTTTAATGCTTGGATTATTTCTCTACTAAATTAGGTTTCCTCCAAGCAAGTGGAAATGGAGGTACAGTTCTCTGTATTGCAAAAGACAGTGACGCTCTTAGAAAAACATCAGATATCTCTTCCAGCAGAAAGTGATGTTTTGTATAGGACAATGCCTGCCCGCTGGAACAATATGAAAACCAAGGTGTCACTTGCCAAGCAGCGCCTGGGTCCTAGGATACAACAAGAAGCTAACATAGTCACCAGGGTAATTTCTTTTATTAAGCCTTTACTATTCTCTGTATTGATTGTTTTAATTTAAAATCTCATTCTCATTTACGGTCCACTCTACAGGCAGCATGTTATGGTGAAAGACAAGCTAGGCAGATTGATATGTTGTTTTGTGGGAAAATATATTTATTGGAACTGGTAATTTATTCATTTTAACCTCTGCACATTTTGGGCATATGAGTCCATTCAAACAGCGAACACTGCTAACCACTAATAAGACCACCCACTGAGTTACTAAACCCAGAATGAGCAACAAACAAATTACTTTTCTCACAAAACTATATATCACTCTGCCCAGATCCTTCTACTCTGTAACATGCTGCCTGCAGATTGACCGCACCAATGGATTCACTTTACCACAGCCTACCTTAAAGGGGTTATTCACCATAAGGTGATTTTAGTATGTACCTACCAGACAGTAATGGACATGCTTAGGAAGGATCTGCGCTTGTCTTGGGGCTAAACACTATGCTGTGAGATTACCATAACACTGTGGCTAGCTTTTTGTAACTGGTATTTCCTTTTTCAGTTTTATTTTTTGCCTATAAATCCCATAATTCCATTTTACTCCCTCCCACACGTCAGCCACCCCACCCATTGAAACCTTAATGAGCTGCATCCATTCAAAAGACCTGTGGTTTTCAATCAGGATGCCTACAGCTGTTGCATTAGTTGCAGATTGATCCCTCTCCCACCAAGCGATCGCTCCACCCATTGAAGCAGACAGGCTCCCTGTCATCAGCTGACTAGTGAGTCAGGTCTCGACCACATTGCAACCAGGGAAAATCTGAGGCAACAGTCATTTTGTATGCTGGTAAAAATAAATAGTGAGGTGAAAATCACAGAAGAATTGTGAGAAAACCGTCACACACAGGTACAGGCACTATATTATGAACTACACTAACCTTACAGCCCCTGTAGCATAGTCAAATAAAAAAAAATCCTGGAATACCCCTTTAAATATACTGCTACTACTGAAAGCATGTTTCTGTTCCTCAAAGTATAAGGAAGCTCTGAGAAAGCCTTTTAGAGTAGTGCTTTTGCCAAAGTATTTTTGTTGCCTGGCCCAAGCAAACCCGGGCAGATGGCAGTGCCCATGACGATATGGGTAGCTATGGTACAGTTTTATATCCAAAGTGGGAGTAGACTTATTTGGTGGTGCCCATTCGTGACTCTGTAAACCCTGATACACCTATCGTACAGGCTGCCCATCAACCATGGCTGAGACCACATTTGCCCAATGATCTTCTCCTCTATGATTATATGACCAGAATTCATCCTTCAAAGATAATAAACATGAGGAACTAGTTAATAGGAATGCAAAGGGTTAGTGCAAACCAGTGAATATGGATCTAGCATTATATAATAGGCATATTAAGGGAGATTCATGAAAAACAGTGTAGTCGAAGAGTGGTGTAGTATCCTATAGCAACCAATCACATCACTTTTTTCCGAGGCCTTTTTTTTTAAATGAAAGAAGCAATCTAATTTGTTTCTATAGGCAACTGCTCCGCTTTTTCTTTGCACAGGTTATGATTAATCTCTCCCACTGTGTTTACATTGCAAGCAAACATTGTATAAATATTGTCAATACAAAAAAATTGTATGGTCAGCTCACTGCACCTCTGTGCTTGTCTATCCCATATAGACGGACTAGTCTGGAAGTTTAGATTGACATCAAACAGGCAAAGCAAAGATCCAGCACCAAAGTGGAAAATCTAGTAAAACATCCAATTTATGTCCAAACATTAAACCGATCCATACAGAGATTTATGGTATTTCTGGTACATCAATATTTGAGTCTAAATAAAAATGTTTTTACTGGATTTTCCATTTTGTTGCTGGACATCTTTCTTTGCTCGTATAAATATTGTTAGTATAACTTATTGACTGATCACAGTAGAAAGCATTTCTTTCAAATCCCAGCATCAAGTGTCGTCTTTTATGATGGAAGAGAGTTTGTCCTCTAGTTTAAGCTTCAGTTTTCTTCAGTTTCAAATAAAGTATCTATAGCAACCTCTTCTTGTTATGCTTTACTTTCTAGGGGTCAAGATTAATAAGTGAAGCTTTAAGCTTTATAGACTTAGATGTTATTATAAAATGTGCATGGACAGAGGAGGTCAATCCAATTTAATTGCTGAAGTACTATTGAATTGAACCACTGCTTGTAAGCCAGTGTATTCACTTGTAGGCTTCTCTGAGCAGGTTAAGTGGTGTCACAGATAATTACATGATGATTTTCCACTGATATCTTAAGAAAAACTGAGCTTTTTTAGAGCTTGAAAACAAACAAGAGATTCACTTCATGTATAAACTAAAAAGCAGTGGTATTTTTTTTTTTTTTTTTTTTGAAGAACTGCTTCACTTTTACAGCAAGAATTATTTACAATGCATTGGACCAAGCTACAGAATACATAGTAAAATATAAGAATGACATTTTTATATCTGCATATTATTCTTATCATATTCCCCCAAATTTTTGGGGGGTCAATAAGCTTGCCATTAGGTGTGGGTCCAGGGGTGTGGAAATTAAAAAAAAAAAACTACTTGTCCAAGGGACTAAAGCGGAACACAATCCACTTGTCTGTCCCTCAAGAAAATCCACTTGTCCTGGTAGATAAAATAATTTCAACCAAAATAGTACGATCCACCCCACTAGACCACCAGGGATGGATATAAGATCCTTTAGACACTGCTGACAGCGGTGATCTAATGGGTTAATAGGCGATCGCAGTATGCCAGACTATTAGCGGCGGGAGAGCTGTAGCTCCTCTTACACCCGAGCCAAGCCCAGAAAAGTCTAGATGTAACTTTTTGATCACCTTATAAAAAATTTCTAATATGAAGTGACCAAAAATGAGCAATTCTGGACTATTTTTTGACATTTACACCGTTCACCGTACGGTTTAATTAACATTATATTTTAATAGCCTGGACATTTCCACATGCAGCGATACCGCTTATGTTTATTTTTGTACATTATTTTTATTTAAAGAAAATTGGAAACTTTTATTAGGAAAGGGGCTTATTCACATATATAGCACTTTTTAAAATATTTTAATCACTATTTTTCAGTCTTCATAGGGACTTATGTGTTACTGGGGGGGGGGGGGGGGTGTTCTGCTTCTCCAGTTTATGTGCTGCATTTTGTGTCAGAAAATGCTGGAAGTTGCATTAAGTTACTAGATAACTATAGCTCCCAGCATGCCCTGATACAGTCTATTATTCTGTGGGTGTTGCAGCATGTTGCACTGTATAGTACAGTTAAGGTTATTGTGTAACATGCTGGGAGTTGTAGTTTTGGTTTGTGTCAGCTGCAGAGCCATAGTCTATGACAAGGAATACTGGGAATTACAGTTAGTAACTACAACACCCAGCATGCCCTGATGCAGCCTATGGCTCTGCAGCTGACCCGAACCAAAACTACAACTCCCAGCATGTTACACTTTATAGTTCTACAGTTTAAGTTATGATGCAACATGCTGGGAGTTGTAGTTTTGGTTCGGGTCAGCTGCAGAGCCATAGTCTGCATCAGGGCATGCTGGGTGTTATAGTTTTGGTTCGGGCGTGTTTGTGTGCATCCGTGGGGCTCTTGGTTGGCGGGTGAGTATGAAGGGGGTGGGATTCTGGGGGTGTAATTTAGTGCGGGTGCCATTAAAAATAAATAAAATTAGATGGCACAACTGCCCTAATGCCCGACGTGACAGTCCGCTCCTATACAAAACATTCATGCATACACATATCATACATGCACCAGCCACTGCCCCCATATCATACATACACACACCCGCCACTGCACCCCCCCACATCATACATTACATACACGCATACACTCACACCATACATATACACCATACATATGCACACATCATACATACACTCACACCATACATATACACCATACATATGCACACATCATACATACACCTGCCGCTGCCCCCCCACACATCATACATACACCCACCGCTGCCCCCCCACATCATACATTACATACACACATACACTCACACCATACATACACCATACATATGCACACATCATACATACACCTGCCGCTGCCCCCCCAAACATCATACATACACCCACCGCTGCCCCCCCACATCATACATTACATACATACACACATCACACTTAGACATCATACACACATCATACATTACATACACATCACACACAGACAGACATCATACACACATCACACACTACATACACATCACACATAGACATCATACATTACATACACATCATACACACATCACACATTACATACACATCACACATACACTCACACCATACATATACACCATACATATGCACACATCATACATACACCCGCCGCTGCCCACCCCACATCATACATCACATACACACACACACACACATCACACTTAGACATCATACATTACATACACATCACACTTAGACATCATACACACATCATACATTACATACACATCACATAGACAGACATCATACACACACCACACATACACTCACACCATACATATCCACCAGTGTTTCCAGCCCAGGGCATGCTGGGAATTGTAGTTTTGCAACAGCTGGAGGCACCCTGGTTGGGAAACACTGATTTACACCATACATATGCACACATTATACATACACCTTCCGCTGCCCCCCCATCATATATTACATATACACATCACACATACACATCACACATACACTCACACCATACATATACAACCACCCTTCCTGCCGCCGCCTGCATTCTCTGCCTCCTCACCTGAGCCGCCACTAGTGGACATCAGAGCTGTAGTCCTGGCCGGTGTGAGGTGAGATTTCCGTCCTCCCCCTCACCCCCCCCCCCCTGCTCTGTGTTTTCCCCGTGCAAACAAGCAACCGCCCTGTGGTGGATTAGGTCCTGTGGAGACAGATCAGGGGGAGGGGGAGGGATAGAGCTGTGTGCGGGGGATGGAGCTGTGCACGGAGCTGTCTACATCCTTTCTCTCACCCTGCTGTGTCTTCTGAGCTCCGTCCATCCTCCGGGAGGAGAGATAAGGGGGCTCTGCGGTCAGCTGGAGGCCGCCGCCCCCTCCATACACTCTGAGTGCCGGTGTGAGGTGTAGACTTCCATCGGCTCCTGCGCCTCACACCGGCATTAAAGAAAAATAAGGGGGAAGTTTGTCTGTCCCTGCTAGCCCGATACAGGGCTAAATCTATAAACAATTCACCTGCCCGGCGCCCAAAACTACTTGTCCCGGGCGTCGGGCGATAGAATTTCCACATCCCTGGGGTCTGCGTTCTGTGGTAAATGTAGGAAGCACCACAAAAAAATAAATATATATATATCTTCCCTTGACACGCTAGTTATAACTATATAAATAATAATGGATGCACTGGTGAATGACTGAATGGGCTGTCACTCTTGTTCTGCCCAGCATGCCGGACCCCATACAGGAGATTGCAGGGAATCCAAGTAGTTGAACTCCTTATGATGTGTAAGCCTGTTAAAGGGGTACTCCGTTCCCCTGCTTTCGGAGTTCCGCTCCCCAGCGTGATGGCCGTCGTACCTCCTTCCCATAGACTTTCGTTGAGGGGGCAGGCGTGACGTCACGAGGGGGCGGGTGTGACATCACGAGGGGGCAGGCGTGACATCACGAGGGGCGGCCCTGAACACAGAAGCCTGCACACACATCGTTCGGAACAATAACCTCCGGATGCCTTGGGAGGAGAGATCCAAAAGCAAGGGAACGGAGTACTCCTTTAAGGCTGAGTTTGTGGGAGGGGCGAGTGAGTACTTAATGCCCCCCAAATACAGATCAGAGCGTGTCGAACGTTTAGCGACATGCAAAGTTACTGCTTCCGGTGTTAGCGTCTGACGTTTGAATCTCCTACAAAAATTTTCAGAACGGCCGCTCAAGGTGCTGGAGCCTTGCTGATCGTGAGCCTAGCTTGAGGGGTGCAGGCGGAGGCATTCCTGGCAGCTCTGCTAACTGCCTCATGGTAGGATGCTGTGTTGCCCTCTGCATTCGAGGTAGGATATGGAAGGTATATGGTGAGGGCTGGCGTTGCCCGCAGTGTTGTCAGGGTCCAGGAGTGACAAGCAGTGAGTGGTCATGGTTCTGGGGGTGGTGCGGCCTCGGCATCCCGCGCAGCACCGTCAGCTGCCTCATGGCGGGATGCGGGCCTCCCGTCACCCGCACAGCTGCAGTCATCCATTCCCTGGGACAAAGGTTGCAACAACTGCCCAGTTGTTTGCAGAGGCTGAGAGTGGAGCTCTCGCTTGTTCTGTTGGACCACCCCAGTGGATCAGGTTTGACACTGAGAACGAGCTGGTGGGTTCCATCTGTTTTTTCCTACAAACAGCACACCAGAGAGCGCTTTTCTTTTTTCTTTTTGCCTTTGTTCTGACAGAAGGGTTAATGTTTTTTCTGATATTTTTGGCTGAAGCATCATGCATTACTGTGACGACACCTGGGCCTATCGGTGGGCTTGTACATAGAACCAATTATATCTAGTCTCAGTGTCTCAGTGTCTGCTCCCTTCTCACATAAATACCCAGTCAGTTTCTATCTCAAGTTGCTTCTATTCTGTTCTTCTACACTAGCTCTTGTATACCCATGGCTTGTTTTTAATCCTGTTTATTCTGACCCCGGCTTGTTACATAACTATTCTCTGCTTATTGATTTGGTACCTTTGCTGCTATCTCGGTTTGAAAAAGGCTTGTTTGTCCGCTCTCTATCTGTTGGTCTGTTTATCTCCTGCGTTTTGCTTCTTGTTCTTTGCCTGTTAACCCTTTGTTATTATTACTTTTGGACCTTGTTAACTCAGAACAGGGACCAACGTCTAGTTGAGGATCCGTTTGTTAGGGCGAATACTCAAGCAGGCAGAGAAAGTGGATGTGGGTGAGCTCAGGGCTGCACTTATCTCTGCCGACATGACAATAAACAAAGCCTAAATACTGCATCTGCTGTGCTCCTGTTGATATGGATGGAATGGTAGCTTTTAAATATTTTTTCTTGGTTTCGCCATAGATGTTTTTGGTAAACTGATTGATGTCATTACAAAGTACAATTGGTGGCGCAAAAAACAAGCCACCTTGTGGGTCTGAAGGGGCAAAATGGAAAGGGTTATTATGATTTTTAAAAGTTCATGAGGAAACAGCTTATTTATAATATTACTGTAATACCTTTTACTGTAAGCATGATATTTTTGTTATATGTCTTTTGTAATAGGATTTAGAAATGTTTCAACGTAAACTTGATGTTCTGGGTGCTGACATTGAGACTTCTGAGGTATTCAAGTATGACTGCAGATCACAGGAAGCTTTAAAAATCATTCATAACTTCAACACATGGGTTCAAACCTTGCAAAATGAAGCAAAAGACCTTAAAGAACTACAAGAGCTTCTTGAGACTACAGTCGTTGACTTTTCCATTTTAAACAAGTATGTGTTATCTACATCTTTTTTTTTTTTTTTTTCCGGAAAAGTAGTAAGGGTTTTAAGGCTTTAGGGTGGGGCTGCATGGTAGTGACTTGTTCATCTGGACTGCTGCTGTAGATCAAAATTTAAAACTAGTCTAAGGGTATGTTCACACATACAGGATCTGCTGCATGTTTTTGCTGCATATTTTCTGCAGCTGATTTTGCTGCCCATTGAAATTAATGGGTACCAAAATCAGCTTCACAAAATATGCAGCAAAAATATACAGCAGATTCTGTATGTGTGAATGTACCCTTAGACTAGAGTGTACCCTTAGACTGAGGGTATGTTCACACGTACAGTATCCTGCATAGATTTGATGTGCTGGATTTTCCACTGCAGATTTCAATGTAAACTAAATGACTGAACACAGCTTCTAATCTGCAGTTACAAATCCTGCGATTCAATTCTGCGCAGGATCCTGTACGTGTGAATAGGCCCTAAGGCTGCATTTTCACTTGGCAGTTTTCCACTGCAGTTCTTCAACCAAAGCCCAAAGCAAATCCATGATGAAGAAGAAACAAAAGTCCTTCCATAAAATTAGCAATTCCGTTTGAATCTACTTCTGGCTTTGGCTCATAAGCCGCATTGGCAGTTTTCCCAATAAACTGGCAAGTGGAAACATGGCCTAAGGCTATTTTCATGCATGTGTAAAACAAATGCATGTTTGCATCTGTATGACAGGCCCAAGTCCAGCCCAACTGTGGGTCTAATGATGCAAACTAACTTTAAGTATCATCATGATCCCTATTTGGGCTATTAGACCTATGACTGGGCCTAAACTTGTGGCTGGCTCGATACAAAAAAGCATTTTAGGGTGCAGTCACATGTGGCGAATTGGCTGGCTTTTCCACATCTGCACCCAATTGTGTTGAATTTACAATAGTTTTCTTGCAGATTTGCCAATGTGGATTTTGGTGAAACTGGGCAAGGCGCAAAAATTGTCTAAGGGGGTATACATATGCCGCCCCCTGCCAGATATATGTGCTTCTCCATGCCGGATATATTGAGAGGAGCACACCTCTTAATAAATCAGACAAATCTGCAACAGCCTCAAAAATCTGCATAAATTGTACTAAATTCAGCTCACGGGGAGGCCATACCCCCTTTGTGCCATGCTGAGCCCACCCCCACTGTGTTTGCCCACTTGGTGAGCGCACCACAGACCTGGCACAAATTCATAAACCTGGGCCAGAGTATTTAAAAATCTGCAGTTGTGGATCTGCAGCATGTCTGCAGCAAACTCCAGAAGTCCACAATAAAGTCCACAACATATTCACAGTAAAAACTGACATACTGCAGGTATAAAAGCCTTTCTGCACGTCACTTTCTATGTGGATTCTTAAAATAATTCTCATCCACTTTTCTGCTACTGTGACACATTGCGGATTTTCCTCAATAAATCTACAGAATATCTGTCCCATGTAAACATTCTCTTATATTATTGTTTAGTTGGCTAAAATTGATATTTTCACGTTATATTGTTTTACTGTCTTCATTGCTGATATGAACATTCTGTTTGTTCCACCTGTCACAGCTGTGAGGACCTGCTGCAGAAACTCAGCCTTGTGTGGCAACATGTAGATTCCATCCTTCAAGAGCAAGACATATGGAAGAAAGAGCTGTGGCAGAATATGAACACAGATGAACTGAACAAAAAAACTAAGAAACATCTACTCCTGTTGCAGTCTTTTCCTGGAGAAGTCCAAGAATGGGATGTTTATAAGAAAGCCATGGAAATTGTCAGTATCATGCATGTAAGTATTTTTTCTTTCATTTTCTTAGAATACAATATTTTCTTCTATGAGGATGCTATGTTTAAGAATCAAGACAGATTTTTTAAATTCACTATCATGCCCAGGCTGCACAGCAAAACAACAAAAGCTTTAAAGGGGGTACTCTGCTCCTAGACATCTTATCCCTTCTCCAAAGGATAGGGGATAGGATGTCTGATTGCAGGGTTCCCGCAGCTGGGACCCCTGCAATCTCTGTGTAGCACTCGGCGTTCGTTAAAGAAGTAGTGTAGTGCAAAGTATTCCTACTGCGTTGTGCCCGGGCTGCAAAAAATAAAAAAATAAATAAAATAAACTTTTACTCACCTTCCTGCGCTCCCCGTAGCGCCACTACAGTTGCTCGGTCCTCCGGTCCGGTCTTCTTCCGTGTGCACGGATTGTCACACTGAGCTCAGCCTATCACCAGCCGAGGCGGGACATCAATGCGGCTCGTGATAAGCTGAGCACAGTGTGAAGATCCGTGCATACAGCAAATAGACCGGACCGAAGGACCGAACAGCTGTAGCAGCGCTATGGGGGAACCCAGGAGGGTGAGTTAAAGTTTCTTTTTCTTATTTTTGCAGCCCAGGCACAACGGATTAGAAATACTTTGCACTGCACTACTCCTTTAAGAACACTGGGTGTGGGGCGGCGGGGATCGTGACATCACGGACACACACCCTCGTGACGTCACGCCTCAATGCAAGTGTCACGATGCCGGCTGGCAGGTAGTGGATCCTCTGTGCCAGAGAGGGATTGGCGTGGACCGTGCTAGTGGACCGGTTCTAAGTCACTACTGGTTTTCACCAGAGCCCGCCGCAAAGCGGGATGGTCTTGCTGCGGCGGTAGTGACCAGGTCGTATCCACTAGCAACGGCTCACCTCTCTGACTGCTGATGACAGGCGCGGTACAAGGGAGTAGGCAGAAGCAAGGTCGGACGTAGCAGAAGGTCGGGGGCAGGCGGCAAGGATCGTAGTCAGGGGCAACGGCAGGAGGTCAGGAACACGGACTAGGAACAGACAAGGGAACGCTTTCACAAGGCACAAGTGCAACAAGATCCGGCAAGGGAGTGCAGGGGAAGTGAGGTGATATAGGGAAGTGCACAGGTGGGAGCCAATTAAGCTAATTGGGAAGATTGGGCCAGGCACCATCATTGGTGCACTGGCCCTTTAAATCGCAGAGACCCGGCGCGCGCGCGCCCTAGGGAGCGGGGCCGCGCGCGCCGGGACAGGACCGAGGGAGAGCGAGTCAGGTACGGGGGCCGGGGTGCGCATCGCGAGCGGGCGCTACCCGCATCGCGAATCGCATCCCGGCTGAAGGCGGGACCGCAGCGCACCCGGTCAGAGGATCCGACCGGGGCGCTGCAACAACGAAGATGAGGCGAGCGCTCCGGGGAGGAACGGGGACCCGGAGCGCTCGGCGTAACAGTACCCCCCCCCTTGGGTCTCCCCCTCTTCTTGGGGCCAAAGAACCTGAGGAAAAAAAACTCAATTTTTCCGTGATGAGGTCCGATGCACATTAGGAGGGGTTCTGTGTGGAAACGTACGAGACAGTCCAATCTTTTATTGTAAAAACAATAGATGTAGAGGGGTCTGGCGAGACTGGTCACAGGAACGTAGAACCTGTTGATGAGAGAGGCCAAAAAAAATTTTTCTGCAGATCCGGAATCCAAGAAGAGCATAGTAGAGAAGGAGAAGGTAGAGGCAGATATCCGCACAGGCACAGTAAGGCGTGGAGAAGCAGAGTTGACATCAAGAACTGTGTCACCTTTGTGCGGAGTCAGCGTACATCTTTCCAGGCGGGGAGGACGGATAGGACAATCCTTCAGGAAGTGTTCGGTACCGGCATAGTACAGGCAAAGATTCTCCATGCGGCGTCGTGTCCTCTCTTGAGGTGTCAAGCGAGACCGGTCAACTTGCATAGCCTCCGCGGCGGGAAGCACAGGAACAGATTGCAGAGGACCAGAGGAGAGAGGAGCCGGGGAGAAAAAACGCTTCGTGCGAACAAAGTCCATATCCAGGCGGAGCTCCAGACGCCATCCGGAAGAACGCATGTCAATGCGAGTGGCTAGATGAATGAGTTCATGTAGGTCAGCAGGAGTCTCTCGTGCGGCCAGAACATCTTTAATGTTGCTGGATAGGCCTTTTTTAAAGGTCGCGCAGAGAACCTCACTATTCCAGGACAACTCGTAAGCAAGAGCACGGAACTGAATGGCGTACTCGCCAACGGAAGAAACACCCTGGGCCAGGTTCAGCAGGGCAATCTCGGCTGAAGAAGCTCGGGCAGGTTCCTCAAAGACACTTCGAATTTCCGAGAAGAAGGAGTGTACAGAGGCAGTGACGGGGTCATTGCGGTCCCAGAGCGGTGCGGCCCATGACAGGGCTTTTCCAGACAGAAGGCAGAACACGAAAGCCACCTTAGACCTTTCAGTGGGAAACTGGTCCGACATCATCTCGAAGTGCTGGGAACATTGCGAAAGAAAGCCACGGCAATACTTAGAGTCCCCATTAAATTTGTCCGGCAAGGACAGGCGGAGGCTAGGAGTGGCCACTCGCTGCGGAGGAGGTGCAGGAGCTGGCGGAGGAGAAGATTGCTGGACGGCCACCGTGGTGAGGTCAGCGACAACTGGCAGAGGAACTTCAGCGGGATCCATGGCCGGATCTACTGTCACGATGCCGGCTGGCAGGTAGTGGATCCTCTGTGCCAGAGAGGGATTGGCGTGGACCGTGCTAGTGGACCGGTTCTAAGTCACTACTGGTTTTCACCAGAGCCCGCCGCAAAGCGGGATGGTCTTGCTGCGGCGGTAGTGACCAGGTCGTATCCACTAGCAACGGCTCACCTCTCTGACTGCTGATGACAGGCGCGGTACAAGGGAGTAGGCAGAAGCAAGGTCGGACGTAGCAGAAGGTCGGGGGCAGGCGGCAAGGATCGTAGTCAGGGGCAACGGCAGGAGGTCAGGAACACGGACTAGGAACAGACAAGGGAACGCTTTCACAAGGCACAAGTGCAACAAGATCCGGCAAGGGAGTGCAGGGGAAGTGAGGTGATATAGGGAAGTGCACAGGTGGGAGCCAATTAAGCTAATTGGGAAGATTGGGCCAGGCACCATCATTGGTGCACTGGCCCTTTAAATCGCAGAGACCCGGCGCGCGCGCGCCCTAGGGAGCGGGGCCGCGCGCGCCGGGACAGGACCGAGGGAGAGCGAGTCAGGTACGGGGGCCGGGGTGCGCATCGCGAGCGGGCGCTACCCGCATCGCGAATCGCATCCCGGCTGAAGGCGGGACCGCAGCGCACCCGGTCAGAGGATCCGACCGGGGCGCTGCAACAACGAAGATGAGGCGAGCGCTCCGGGGAGGAACGGGGACCCGGAGCGCTCGGCGTAACAGCAAGTCTATGGGAGGGGACTTGGCGGTCCTCATGCCTCATCTCATAGACTTGCATTGAGGGGGTTTGGTGTGACGTCACAAGGGGCATGGTTGTGACGTCACGACCCCTGCTGCCCGCTCCAAGCATTCGGAACAAAATGTTCTGAATGCTGGGGCAGTGGAGTACCCCTTTAACTTACCTTTCTCTCTCCTTTGTAGTCTCCTATATCAGGGTGCTCTGTCTGTGGCAGGGTATTTGCAGGTCCCCACTGATCTTTGGCTTCCTAGAGATGTAGCCATGATGTCACAGCGCTGATCAGCCATTTAATAACTGCAGTGACTGCAGCGACTTAGTCAGTGATTGGCCGAGCGATCAGATAAAGCAAAAAAAGCACCACAGAACAGATAAAAGGCCTTTAAAGTGTTACTTTCATTATAAAAAAAAACTTTTAACATGTTGCAGATAGGTCAAATGTTTTGTTCGGCTGGGATCTTAGTGCTGAGAGATATATACAATTGAGGAATATAGCTGGGTGAAGTGCAGACCTCTTCCATCCTATAATGGTCTATAGACTATAATAGAGCCATCACCTACAATCAGACTGGCTCAGCGCTGAGACAGGATTGAAGGGTACTACTGCTGCAGTTTTCACCCAGGTATATCTTGCAATTGGTGGGGGTCTGTCCCTACTAAATATAGTAACTAAATATTTAGTAGTGTTGCTCGCGAATATTCGCAATTCGAATTTTAATTGCGAATATCACATATTCGCGAATTCGCGAATATGAGGAATATAGCACTATATATTCGTAATTACGAATATTTGTTTTTTTCACATATGTGAAATTTTATGCGCATATTCGCGAATATTGAGTCCTCCCTTATTTAATGGTATAGGGAACTATGACTAGTGCATTAACTCTGTGATTTTTTTGGGCCCATTGTGGTCTATGGGGATCTCACGGCATGTAAAACAATAAGCTAAGCAGGACTGTCTCGTCCCGGGGTGGGACAGAGTTTTACAGTGTTGTGGTTTAACTTTACTTTCCTGGAAAAGCTGCTGAGTTGCCCATAGCAACCAATCAAATCGCTTCTTTCATTTTTCGCAAGGCCTCTGCAAAATGAAAGAAGCCATCTGATTGGTTGCTATGGGCAACTCAGAAACTTTTCCTGGAAAAGTTTCTGAGTTGCCCATAGCAACCAGATTGCTTCCTTCATTTTTCAGAGGCCTTTTCAAAAATGAAAGAAGCAATCTGATTGGTTGCTATGGGCAACTGCCCAACTCTTCCTCTAGCGACATACTAAAAGGAATGACAAAGTGGGAGTGGAATGCCCATAGAGAATAATGGGCCAGAGTGGAATGCCCATAGAGAATAATGGGCCAGAGTGGAATGCCCATAGAGAATAATGGAAATGTTATATTTAAATTAGAGACAAAACTGTTTTGATGAATCTCCCCCATAGAGGGAGATTAATCAAAACCTAACCAGAGGAAAAGTTTCTGAGTTGCCCATAGCAACCAATCAGATCGCTTCTTTCATTTTGCAGAGGCCTTGTGAAAAAAGCGATCTGATTGGTTGCTATGGGCAACTCAGCTGCTTTTCCAGGAAAGTAAAGTTAAACCACAGCACTGTAACACTCTGTCCCACCCCAGGACTCGAACCCGTGGTGGTCTCCCATCCCACTGTGCTGCCGAGACGGTCCTGCATAGCTTACTGTTTTACATGGTGTAAGTTCCCCATAGACCACAATGGGCCTATTGGTTTCAATGGGCAAAAAATCATAGAGTTAATGCACTAGTCACAGTTCCCTATACCATTAAAGAAGGGAGGACTCAATATTCGCGAATATGCGGAAAACCAGTGTAGAGGAAGAGTTGTGCAGTTGCCCATAGAAACCAATCAGATTGCGTCCTTCATTTTTGAAAAGGCCTCTGAGAAATGAAGGAAGTAGGTCCTCAGTGAAATTCTAGTTTTGAGAACATCATATTAAAAATTATACCTTTGCTAGAAGATTTTTATTTAGTATATACTGTACATAAGGTACTTGACTTTTTTATTCTAGGTGACATTACCGTTAATAGAAGACCTTAGTAATCCTGCAATGAGGACAAGACACTGGAATCAGCTTGTTCGGCAAACAGGGGGAATGCTTCGCGTAACTGCAGATAGCTTGAAGGCGATGACCTTGGGTGATTTACTTGCAATGGGCCTACAGAGTATGTTACTGAAATAACTTTTATGCTTAAGATCATTACTTGCTACCTATGGATTCTGTTGATCACATGATTGCTGTGACAACTGAAAAATGACCAGGGATGTCCCCCGCCATAGACATGAATGGAGGGGGCATGTCTTGACATCAAAAAGGGCGTGGTTTGATGTCACGTCTGCAGTCCCGGAAACTCAGAGGTTTACGAGACTAGAGCAGCAGCCTGGCACAGAATGCTGGGTGCTGAACAGAGATCGCAGGGTTCCCAGTGGCGGGCCCCCCGCGATCAGACGTCTTGTCCCCTATTCTTTGCATAAGGGAAAAAATGTCTATGGGCGGAATACCCCTTTAATGAAGGTAAAACTACCAAAACTATAGCATTACTGGGCTTTGTGGAAATCTATAAATCCACAAAGTGATTTGTTTTTGTTCTCTTTTTTGAAAAGAATCTTTAAAAACTATTATACAAATCTTTTTATATTTTTCTGTACTGTCCTCTACTGTACATATAGTAAAAAACTGAGGTGGCAAAATGTTAACATCATGTAACACAGAATATTTTCATTGTGACCATTATAACATTAGAACACACACAAGATGTAAGGACAATTGTACAGCGAGCATTGCGAGATGTGACAATTGAAAGCTCCTTGAAGAACACTGAAGAAGTCTGGCTAAGCCGAATATTTGACCTTGGTCCTCATAGCAGAGTCATATCACCCAGAGCTGAAAATGAGGTATGTGATTGAAGAGAGTCACAAAACTGGGCATAATATGAGTTGGATGATACTGGGTATGAATCTGCACCAATTACCTGATTTCACTTCCCGTCATGGTCTCACTTCCCGTCATGGTTTGTATCAATCATGTAGGAAATTTAAAGAAGCACTACATTGCTTGTGTAATGCAGCATAGTTTTTTTTTTTTTTTTTTTAGAGAATAATGTAGAGGTTCTTGTGTATGCCTTGTGTATACCTATTTTAACATATTCTTGGTCTGTGACATATAGTTACGTCATGGATGGCTATACGGTCACATGAAATTATATATTTTTACATAATTTTGCATTAACCATCTTTGAATCAAGTGCAGGAGCTGTGCTTGCTTTAAAGACAGTGAGAAATGGCTGCAAAAAGCAACCATGACCCACCTCTAATGCTGTGAAGCGGTTATCATGCTGTTTTCCAACATAAATCTTTTAGATCCTGTGATCAAAGTTGATCCCGGGATCTAAAAAGGTAAAATTGCTGGTTCCAGTGGGTTTGGGATAAGTAAAATTTTCCTGACATGAACTTCTATTCTTGCATGGTTTTGACTTTACACTTTTGCATGACCTAATGTATTGATATGGACTTTTTCAGGAGCTTGCCAGTTCCGTATCTGGTAGTCACTACACCAAGGGAGATGTAAGCAGAAATGTAACAACTGGAAAAGGCAGCCGAAGGCTCAGTAGGCTATCAGATCGTGGCTTTCACTTTTCCAAAAAGGCTGGCAGGGGAAGCACAATGTCCTTGTATGAGTCTCTGAAGCATATAGAGGTAAGAAAAACCAGTAGATTCATTTGAGTAAGTGTTCTATATTTCTGTTGCTTACGTTACATTTTGTTGTGTTGCTGTTTTATTTTTTTTTATTCTACAGAAATGACATTCATACAAAAAGTCACAATTAACAAATCTCCCTAAAAAAACTAAAAATCCCACCCCAGTCAGTAGGGGCAAGAAATAAAAACAGAGATAAACCAGCTCATTAAATTGCTATCCTGTTCTATTTTCTTCCTCCCATGCTAAAATATTTTAGGTCAAATATCCTTCCAATCGCGCCAGATTCCCACAGCAAGTTTCTCCTTTTTAGTAGAGCCACGAGCAGGAAGGATTTCATACATCTTAATCGTACTGAATACGTTTTTCCATTCAATCAAACAGGGGACTTTATCTGAAATTCAAGTCCCAAAACCTTAGCACAAAAAAGTGTTTTTCAAATAAACCTCTCTACTGGAAAGGAGAGTGTTGTGTTGTTTTTGTGTTGTGTATTTAACTTAGGCCTTACGTTGTGAACATTAAAAAAGCACTAAACTGCACTAAGTATATACTAAGAAATACTCCCTCCTTCTCATTGTCCTATGTCTGGCTGTGAGACAGCAGGTTGTAGCAGGAGACTCCATCCTTTCTCCAGTAGGACATATAATAATTTTTTATATTAACTGGCTCCAGAAAGTGAAACAGATTTGTAAATTACTTCTATTTAAAAATCTTAATCGTTTCAATAATTATCAGCTGCTGAAGTTGAGTTGTTGTTTTCTGTCTGGCAACAGTGCTCTCTGCTGACATCTCTGTCTGCCTCGGGAACTGCACAGAGTAGAAGAGGTTTGCTATGGGGATTTGCTTCTAAACTGGGCGGTTCCTGACACACGTGTCATCAGAGAGAACTTAGACAGAAAAGAACAACTCAACTTCAGAAGCTCATAAGTACCGAAAGGATGAAGATTTTTTAATAGAAGTAATTTACAAATCTGTTTAACTTTCTGGAGCCAGTTGATATATTAAAAAAAAGTTTTTTCCTGGATAACCCCTTTATACTCCCCACTTCCTTTTTAGTGAAGCCCTGATTCTAACCTATTCCCCAGCCAAAACATGGAACATATCAGCAGAATATTAACCCTTTTGTTCATTGCAGAGTTTCTACAAGACTGTCTCAAGGATTTACGGAAAATCCTTCCAACTGACAAGATTTTCCTTCTTTCATCATCTATTGCTAAGCTTAGTGTCCTTTTAACAATGCTACTTTTTAGACAGTTATGTCTTATTAGACAGTTGTCTATGTGATTGCGTTGCTCTGTGTTTTATAGTATTCATCTTTTATGTATTGGTGTGTTTTCTTGAGGCTTTTGGAAGCCACTGGGTATATTTTTAACACAATAGCAGCATAAATTATTTGTTTTATTATTGCACTCTGTAGATACAGTTTATGTATAAATCCATATGAAATGCTGTACGTTGATTCTCATTACATATTAAAGGAGTATTCCAACCCTAATTAACTTTTCTCCTATTCACAGGATAGGGGAAAAGTGTTTGATTGCACAGTGTCCGACCACTGGGCCTCCCCACGATCTCCAGAATGGTGCCCCTTTGTTTTAAATGAAGCAGTCAATTGGCTCCATAAACAACGAATAGAGACTTGGCACATGTTCTGACCTGCCATTATATTGAGGGAAAAAGATTTGGGACATCATTCTGGAGAACGGGGGGGGGGGGGGGGGGGGGGGGACTAGGCACCAGTAAGACCCCTCCAATCTCACATTCATCCCTTACTTTGGGTAAGGAAGAAGTTCAATTAAGTTTTTCTTTGCAAGTAATTGGTATGTTAATATGTAATCAGTTTCTTATAATACTAGCTTAACAAAAATTTTTTTATGTTAATATACCACCAGGAATTTGGTAAAGTTCTACTTGTGAGAAATGCAGACTCTATATTTGAGGAGCTGGAACATCATCAGTTGGTCTTGACAAGCATACAGCCCTATGCAGAAGCTGGATCCTTCCTTGATGATGTAACAAAATGGCAGAAGAAGTTACAAGTCATTGAGACAACAGTTCATCTATGGCTGTCTGTGCAGGAGAAGTGGGCTCAGATGGAAGAGGTTTATTTTATTATCTCTTTTAATCAAATTGTCCTTTATTGAGATTACCTTAATTTAAATAAGGGCAACTATGGCAACCATTATGCCACATATTTGTATCAATTCATTCTTCATTGTTTTTCTCTATATGCTCTAGTAGTCTACTAGAGAATATCAAAATAATAATAATAATAATGATAATGTATACCATCTACAAGTATGTAGAGTGTCCAACCTGTTAGTGCCATAGCAGGGGTGGGGTGCAAAATTTAAAGGCAGTGAGTACATAGACCAGAAAGAAGGGAATGCAGAATGGGTCGCATAACTGCTGGAGCTTATATACCTCTTACTTCACCCGATTAAGCATCTTCTATGCCTTTCTTGACACCAACCATTAATAAAAAGCCAGCCTCCTCCAGTTCTCTATATGCAAAGCTTTTGGACCCAGCCTGGCAAATTTGTATTGAGCAGCCATACATACAGGAGTAGGAAGTTCAGGAATAGACAGGAGTCCCTGCTTCTGTTTTACATTCCACAAAATGCTATGCTGGCAGCGTAGCCCACCATGGAAACAGAGTAGTGCCACCAGTTATGTTGATGGCTGTTACATCTGTATAGCATGTCTGAACTCAGCACCGTTACAGACAAAAAAGCTAAAGTAAAACAAGTACTCAAGGAACAGAGCTAGTGGCTTTCTTCACAGGACAGGTAATCAGATATATATTTATAGCAAGTGTATTATTACTGTAATATTTTAAGTGGTTGCAAGGTGACTGTGTTGGATTACAGTCTTCTTCTGCAATCTGATACAAGCCACCCACTGGACAAGTGCACAGCTCAGGGTAAGTGGTGCAATACTTGCCTTGCACTTGCATTGGTGCCCCTGCTATGCCATTCCAACGTGTGGCTAAACAGCTGTTCCACATCTACAACTCCCAGTATGCAGAGGAGCCATAGGTTGAAAGCCACCCCTATGGTAAATCTTGGGACTCTCTCTATTTAAATGTGTACAGAGTATTTATATGTATACACCATCACTCTCCAGCATATACAGTATTTGTGTTTTTAATTATTTTCTTTTACTTTCTACAGGTTTTCTCTACATTAGCTTTCCGTGTAGCCATGCCCCGAGAAGCCAATCTGTTTGCTGATGTGAATAACCATTTTTGTCGGCTAATGAAATCAGTTGAGGAGAATCCAAACATATTGCAGAACTGCACACGAAGAGGTGACCGGGTTGATCCACATTGTCTTTCATTTACTCTTTACCTCAGAATCTATGCAGATGCTGATGCAGAAAATATGTACCATACCATTTTATTATTAGAGCTGTTGGGATGTGTCTGGTTGTAATGGAATGATGTAAATCTGGGCCAGCACATAAATGTCTACTGCATTTATGAACTATTCAATGGTGTCTAAAGCTCAACATACTTTTTAAACAAACATTCACCTATGATAAGTATCAGGTTTATACATGTTTTCAGCATTTTTATGTAAATAAGGACATTTACAGCGTAAAAAATGAATAGGATAACAATGGATGCATTAAAGGGGTACTCCGGAGGAAAAAACATTTTTTAATCAACTAGTGCCAGAAAGTTAAACAGATTTGTAAATGACTTCTATTAAAAAATCTTTACCCTTCCATTATTTTTTAGCAGCTGTATGCTACAGAAGAAATTATTTTCTTTTTTAATTTCTTTCTTGTCTTGACCACAGTGCTCTCTGCTGACACCTCTGTCCGTAACAGGAACTGTCCAGAGCAGAAGAAAATCCCCATTGCAAACCTGTGCTGCTCTGGACAGTTCCTGACATGGACAGAGGTGTCAGCAGAGAGCACTGTGGACAAGACAAAAAAGAAATTAAAAAAGAAAAGAATTTCCTCTGTAGCACACAGCCGCTAAAAAGTACTGGAAGGGTAAAGATTTTTTAATAGAAGTAATTTACAAATCTGTTTAACTTTCTGGCACCAGTTGATTTAAAACAAAAAATTTTTCCACCGGAGTACCCCTTTTAAAGAAAAAAATACATAAGAACTGGGCAACCTTTTGACATGATGTTTTGGGATTTTTTTTGCCAGGTTTGCAGTCTCTGCTAGAGATGCTGAACTATAAACTTGAACGCTGTCAACGGGCTGTCCGACTTCATTTGGAACAGAAGCGACAGGTTTTTCCAAGGTTCTTTTTCTTATCCTTGGAAGATACACTCAACATTGTGTGTTATGGTATGTATGTGTGTCATTTATAGTGCTTTTCGTATATTTCATTATTTATGTGGCAGTTTCATTATTTATGCATCAACACATTTGTGTCAACATGAATATATCACATCCAAATACCAGGACAGATTTGTTTATAGAAAGCCAGTCAACCTGTGACTCCCTTTCAAACAAGGCATTGTTATTTATTTATTAATTTTTTTTTTTACAAATCCATGATCTGGGGACAGGTTTCATTCAAAATCTAAATATGTTGTTTAGTTAAAGTGGCAGGCATTAAATGATCAGAAGGATTTCCTTGGACTTCTACGACAAGATGAAAATTTAAAATACAGTAGAATTGATTTCAATGAATATTCAATCCCTGCTTCTCACAATTGGAAGCCAACTAAAACAACCTAATACATTTCCATGAGGATGCTTATGTTTAGGCTCTGAGGTTTAGTAAATAGATAAACCAATAAATATATAAATAAAATGAATGCTACAGGACAGAACATAATTAATCCCATCCTTATTACCAAGAAAGAGAACACCGTCTCTAGTACTGGCTATGTGATAGAATACAGAGGGGAGTTATTAATGGTACATTCTCTGACTGGGTCACTCATAATAATGCGGACAGTTTTGGGCCTATTTCCTTATTATATTTATCAATGAACTTGTGTAGAGCGATTACACAGCAAATTATGAAGCTCTGCAGATGATACTAAACTGTGTAAAGTGATTGTCACAATATAGGACAGTGCACTGTTACACAAAGGGTATGCTCACACGGGCGGATTACCTCCGTATATGCTGTGGAAAATCCGCAGTGGATTTTGCTACCATTGATTCAATGGGTCAGAAGAAAATCCGCATTAGAGGCGGATTGCAGATTTTCCTTCTGACCCAATGAAGTCATTGGTAGCAAAATTCTCTGCAGATTTTCCGCAGCAAATATGCTGTGGAAATTCCGCAGGTAATCTGATCATGTTCACAAGGGTCAGATTATGAGCACGTCACCCACTGTGGGTTTGATACGGTTTTTCTCAGCAGATTTTCTACAGTGGAAAATCTGCAGCAGACCACATTGAGGTCAATGTCATATGCTGCAGAGTAGAAGTGTCATTCATATTCTTTCTTGTAGCACACACATTACTATGTAAAAGTAAAGCTATTCATGGTGCTGAGTTTCTGTTTTCAGTTTCAGAAACCAGTATTACTGTTCTGCTATAACAGGTTTGGTCTAGTACAGATACTAGGCGGTATGTTGAATATTCAAATGATCCCATAAAATATCAATTTTAAGATAGTAGTTGCTTGTTGTCTAATCTCAGCACTGTTTATCCGGGATGGAATGATAATTCTTCTTACAATGAGAGAAGCCTTTAAAGCTCAGGCCACCAGGTGCTTCTAAATTTTAACTGACAATAAAGCCAATCTGTCTGTGATCTGATATCAGTGGTTTATTGTTCCGAGCAGCATGATCTTCATCAAACTGCACATATTTTATTCCTTCTGTAGCTTTCCCAGCATTTAATTCTCTCTAGTTCTCAAGCAGAAACATAAATAAAGCATCAAAGGCATCTCAGGTCACTCTGGAGTTACATATGTTAATTTGTAATTCAGGATGTTCCCTCCTCAGCGTTTGCAGCAAATTCCCGCTAGCTTTATCTGTTGGATCCTGACAACAAACTCTGCATGTGCACAAACAACAGCTGATGGTGTCAGCGGGGCAACAGAATGCTTCAGCATGTTCACATTGGTGATCTGTCAGTCACAATACTCTATCTTTCAATCTAATATGATTATCAACAATGGGATTCTGTCAATTACTGATCCATCTTTCTAATGTTATTATGAACGATGGGGTATCATGCGGTATACTACTTTTGGCATGATGCTATACTAAGCATATGTTATTCATTTTCTACCTGCATGGAGCTGACTATATAATTCTTTCTTTAACCCCTTAAGGACGCAGCACTTTTTCACCTTAAGGACTGAGCCCTTTTTCGCAATTCTGACCACCGTCACTTTACGAATTAATAACGCGAAAATGCTTTTACCGAATATTCTGATTCTGAGATAGTTTTTTCGTGACATATTCTACTTTATTTTGATGGTAAATTTTCGGCGTTAATTGCATCCTTTTTTGGTGAAAATTGCCAAAATTTCATGAAAATTTAGAAAATTTTGCATTTTTCTAACTTGGAAGCTCTCTAATTGTAAGGAAAATGGATATTCCAAATACATTTTATTTTTCTTCACAAATACTTTTCTTTATGTTGGCATCATAAAATGGACATACTTTTGCTTTTTGAAAAAATTAGAGGGCTTCAAAGTAGAGCAGCAATTTTCAAAAATGTCATGAAAATTGCAAAATCTGAAGGGACAGATGTTACAGAACTACAACTCCCAGCATGCCTGGGTAGTCGAGGCATGCTGAGAGTTGTAGTTTGGCAACATCTGGAAGGCTACTGTTTGGGCACCACTGTAACAGTGGTCTCCAAACTGTGACCCTCCAGATGTTGCAAAACTACAACTCCCAGCATGCCCAGACAGCCTTTGGCTGTCTGGGCATGCTGGGAGTTGCAGTTTGGCCCCCCCTAGTGGTTGCCACTGTAAAGATCGATTTACTTTCACTTTCAATTCCCCCCCCCCTCCACTGTCGATTCCCTACCTGAGCAAATATCCAGCAGGCTCCAGTGAAGATCCCAGGTCCCCAGGCATCTTCTCCTGCAGGTACGGCCTCCATCTTCTTCCCAGAGCCCCTCGACATCCAGGGGTGGGCAGAACAGGGGGGTTGCCATGGCAACCCCCTGTCCTGCGCTGCCATTGGTCAGAACTCCGTTCTGAGTAATGGCAGGGGATAGGAGGAGATCACAGCTTTGCGACCTCACTCCTATCCTTTAGGCTGATCGGGGCTGTTGCTGACAGCTCCGATCAGCCCTATTTTCCGGGTGATCGGGTCACCAGAGACCCGATCAGCCCGGAATTGGAGAAAATCGCATGTCTGAATTGACATGCGATTTTCTCCGATCGCCGACATGGGGGGGGGGGGTCTCAGGACCCCCCTGGGCGATGTGCCAGGGTGCCTGCTGAATGATAGAGGAGCACAGAGGAGTACTATCAGACAGGAGAGAGCACAGAGGAGTACTATCAGACAGGAGAGAGCACAGAGGAGTGCTATCAGACAGGAGAGAGCACAGAGGAGTACTATCAGACAGGAGAGAGCACAGAGGAGTCCTATCAGACTGGAGAGAGCACAGAGGAGTGCTGTCAGACAGGAGAGAGCACATAGGAGTACTATCAGACAGGAGAGAGCACAGAGGAGTACTATCAGACAGGAGAGAGCACAGAGGAGTACTATCAGACAGGAGAGAGCACAGAGGAGTCCTATCAGACAGGAGAGAGCACACAGGAGTCCTATCAGACAGGAGAGGGCACAGAGGAGTACTATCAGACAGGAGAGAGCACAGAGGAGTCCTATCAGAAAGGAGAAAGCACAGAGGAGTACTATCAGACAGGAGAGAGCACAGAGGAGTCCTATCAGACAGGAGAGAGCACAGAGGAGTACTATCAGACAGGAGAGAGCACAGAGGAGTGCTATCAGACAGGAGAGAGCACAGAGGAGTGCTATCAGACAGGAGAGAGCACAGAGGAGTGCTATCAGACAGGAGAGAGCACAGAGGAGTCCTATCAGACAGAAGAGGGCACAGAGGAGTACTATCAGACAGGAGAGAGCACAGAGGAGTCCTATCAGACAGGAGAGAGTACAGAGGAGTGCTATCAGACAGGAGAGAGCACAGAGGAGTACTATCAGACAGGAGAGCACAGAGGAGTCCTATCAGACAGGAGAGAGTACAGAGGAATACTTACTGGACTTTGTCCATGCCTGTGCTTCAGCTTGGACAAAGCCATGATTTTATAAGCCATGATTTCAATAAAAAGGAAATACAATTTTCTTATGAAGTATACTAGAAAGGTTAATGTGTTGTCAATATGTACAACATATAAAAAGTTTTTGAATCTGACAATGCCCATTTAAGAACAGTGTTTCCCAACCTGGGTGCCTCCAACTGTTGCAAAACAACAACTCCCATCATGCACTGACTGCCTCTGGTTTTCTGGGCATGCTGAAAGTTGTAGTTTTGCAACAGCTTAATTGTTGGGAAACTGTTTTAGGGTACGTTCCCACACGGCGTATTTTGCTGCGTATTTGCTGCGTATTTGGTGCTGCGTATTTTCCTACCCATTGACTTCAACAGAGAAAATAAAATACGCAGCAGCAAATACGCAGCAAATACGCCGTGTGGGAATGTACCCTTAGAATTTATTGTTGGGAATACTGTTGTAGAATCTACAGGGTGGGCCATTTATATGGATGCACCTTAATAAAATGGGAATGGTTGGTGATATCAACTTCCTGTTTGTGGCAGATTAGTATATGTGAGGGGGGAAACTTTTCAAGATGGGTGGTGACCATAGCGGCCATTTTGAAGTCGGCCATTTTGAATCTAACTTTTGTTTTTTCAATAGGAAGAGGTTCATGTGACATATCAAACTTATTAGAAATTTCACAAGAAAAACAATGATGTGCTTGGTTTTAACGTAACTTTATTCTTTCATGAGTTATTTACAAGTTTCCGATCACTTATAAAATGTGTTCAATGTGCTGCCCATTGTGTTGGATTGTCAATGCGACCCTCTTCTCCCACTCTTCACACACTGATAGCAACACCACAGGAGAAATGCTAGCGCAGGCTTCTAGTATCTGTAGTTTGGGGTGCTGCACATCCCGTATCTTCACAGCATAGACAATTGCCTCCAGATGACCCAAAGATAAAAATCGAAGGGGGTCAGATCGGGAGACCTTGGGGGCCATTCAACTTGCCCACGACGACCAATCCACTTTTCAGGAAACTGTTCATCTAGAAGTGCTCAGACCTGACACCCATAGCAAGATGGTGCACCACCACATTATGGGTATCAGGTCCGAGCATTCCTAGATGAACAGTTTGACCCCCAATCTGACCCCCTTAGACTTTTATCTTTGGGGTCATCTGAAGGCAATTGTCTATGCTGTGAAGATACGAGATGTTCAGCACCTGAAACTACGGATACTGGAAGCCTGTGCTAGCATTTCTCCTGCGGTGTTGCTATCAGTGTGTGAAGAGTGGGAGAAGAGGGTTGCATTGACAATGGGCAGCACATTGAACACATTTTATAAGTGGTCAGAAACTTGTAAATAACTCATGAAAGAATAAAGTTACGTTAAAACCAAGGACATTGTTGTTTTTCTTGTGAAATTCCCAAAAAGTTTGATGTGACCCTCTTCCTATTGAAAAAACAAAAGTTGGATTCAGAATGGCTGACTTCAAAATGGCCGCCATGCTCGCCACCCCTCTTGAAAAGTTTCCCCCCTCACATGTACTAATGTGCCACAAAAAGGAAGTTAATATCACCAACTATTCCCACTTTATTAAGGTGTATAAATATAAATGGCCCACCCTGTATTTAGGATTATCCCAGCTGTATTGTATTGAGTAAATCTTTTTATACTAAATATAAGGGGAAGGCAGAAAAGGAAGTTGCCAAGGGCAGTTGCAAATTTTGTTTAATTTAGTAGAAGCAACTTGAATTTATGACGTGTTTATTAGTAAAAGGATTGCTTGGATAGATCTCCAAATAAAACTGAGTTGCTTATTATCTGGGTATTATAGTTTCCATTGTTGGTAGAACAGCTATTGCAGTCATGGCCGTAAATGTTGGTACCCCTGAAATTTTTCAAGAAAATTAATTTAACTATTTCTCACAGAAAAGGATTTCAGTAACACATGTTTTGCTATACACCTGTTTATTCCATTTGTGTGTATTGGAACTAAACCAAAAAAGGGAGGAAAAAAAGCAAGTTAGACATAATGTCACACCAAACTCCAAAAATGGGCTGGACAAAATTATTGGCACCCTTTCAAAATTGTGTATGAATAAGATTGTTTTAAGCATGTGATGCTCCTTTAAACTCACCTGGGGCAAGTAACAGGTGTGGGCAATATGAAAATCACACCTAAAAGCAGATAAAAAGGAGAGAAGTTCACTTAGTCTTTGCATTGTGTGTCTGTGTGTGCCACTTTAAGCATGGACAACAGAAAGAGGAGAAGAGAACTGTCTGAGGACTTGAGAACCAAAATTGTGGAAAAATATCAACATGAGTTACTGCAATCCTTTTCCGTGAGAAAAACTTCATTTTCTTGAAAAATTTCAGGGGTGCCAAAATTTACGCCCATGACTGTATATAATTGTAACAAGTTCCAATGGATCCCACTAGGAGAGGGGGTTCATGGCCCCTCCCTAGGTGAGTGTTTGTTTGGGCTTACGTTTCCAGACCATTATTTTAAATGGTTTTATTTCTTTTTTCTTCCTTCCCCCTCTTCTGCATAGTTATATGTGTATATTTAATAAATTTTGTATACTTATTTAATATGTGTGTGTTGGTGTGCTGATGTATATTCAGTGTTTTCCCTTTTCTTCTTTATTGTTATATTGCATACTCTTTAATACACTGATCAGCACCCACAATTGTTTACTAGATTGAGCCCCCTTTTTCTTACATATGCCAATGGATCCCACTGACTTGACTGACTTGTAGTGGGTCCAACATCTTCCTTTTATTTAGTTTTAAGCCAGGCAGAATTAAACAACAAGGTACCATATTCCGCCCATTGGGTCTACGGTATATGAAAAACCACTGTAAACCTATTATCTTGGCATGCCTAGTGCAAAGTAATATGTGTTTGTTTATAACAGGATATGACCTGAATGTTATAAGTGGCCATATCATGAAGATATTCAAGCATGTGCAAAGTCTTATTTATCAAGAAAACTCTCAGGAAGATTGCCATCAGATTTTAGGTGTAAGAAGCTTTTTAGGAGAGGAGCTACATTTTACCAAGGTAAGTAACACAAATGTTTGCAATATATTTTAGCTGTGAGTGTATAGAGTGAATAGAGTTTCCCTTTGGTTCAACAAACATCAACAGTGACACAGTATGATGGATGTATTGCTGTCTGACACAAATCAGATCAAACAAATACACCATTTATTTTATGGGCTTGACATGTCATCTTGCATTATTTATTTGTTTGGAAAGTTAAAACATTCCTTTTTTTCTAATATGTTTTTTTATTTTCTGATTGGAATTTTTTTTGATAATTGATTTTCTGTATATGAATATAGAGGTGACCTTTAACAATAGACTACACTGCTTTTAACAATAGACTACACTAAATATCAATTTCCCTAAGGGCATAAGAGGCCCACTAAACTATAATGAACTTAACCCCAGGGCCATAGCCCAGGGTATAACACCCTTATTGATATACCCTTAAAATGTAACTTTTATTGGGCACCAAGATAAAATAAAACCCAGAAGAGAATTAAAACATATTCCGGTAGGGCCAGTGAACTGTATATGTATTGGAGATATATACTCCAGTAAAGAATACACAGGTACTGCAGATACCTAATGTCCCACTGGATAATGTTTAAAATGTAACACTATATTGCCAGCCTCTACATGTTTCGCTGTTACAATGGCTTTCTCAAGAGGCAGAACAGAAAGTGTAAGCCTACTGTGTGCCCAGGGTAAAAAAATGCTAAGTTTCAAGATTTTCGTTTAAAAAAAATGTATTAAAAAAGTGTGCAAAATTTTTTCAAAAATGCATAAAAACAACATAAAAATGTATGTAAACATAAAAATGTATGTAAACAGTAGACGATGATGACACCATTTCTTTAGGCACCGAAAGGATGTTGGGGCTCAGCAATCAATAAACAATTAGGGATTCTACAAAATTTGCTGAAAACTGCTAAACACACTAGGCACACAGAAACACAAGAATTAAAGCGCACAACCAAATGTATGTGATATGAAAAAAGAGGTTTCACCATTTATTAAACATGAATGCAACAGACACTGAAAATGTTTAAAGCATTTAAAATAGTCCTAGAAAAAAAAAGACATGGGCTAATGTACAACAAGGGGTGTACTATGCACACCCTCTGAGGTACACATGGCCCTATAGTGTTAGATACATGCAACGTGAACCGTAAGCCAGGAAAATTATTATTAGAAAAAATTAATATTAAAAGTATGCTTAACACAAAAATAGGCACAAGTATGCAGATCAGCTAGAGCAAGATATAATAAAAATACAATAGCTGACTATGAGAGACACTCAGAAAACAGGCTGCAAATCATCACCCATCACCCACCCAAATAAGGCAATAATTATAATTAGTGCAAGACCTGTCTTTTCACTATTTTCTTTGGGAGTTTTGTTCACATTATTATTTTGGTCCTTACTGCTGGACCCATTATTGTAAAAGTAGCTAGTGTTCATACCATCTTCAAATAAGTAAAGGGCGATCATGATGATAAAGACAAGGACCAGTGTACCCCCTGCAAACCCATGTGTTCCATTCCTCACAGGAACATCAAGGGACTATAGGGCCGTGTGTACAGGTGAAACTCAAAAAATTAGAATATCAAAGTTCATTTATATCAGTAATGCAACTTAAAAGGTGAAACTAATATATGAGAGAGACTCATTACATGCAAAGCAAGCTATTTCAAGCCGTGATTTGTCATAATTGTGATGATTATGGCTTAAAGCCCATGAAAACCCCAAATCCCCAATACATTATATGATTTGGGGAGCCATGTCATCTGCTGTGTTGGTCCACTGTGCTTCATTAAGTCCAGAGTCAACGCATCCGTCTACCAGGAGATTATGGAGCGCTTCATGCTTCCTTTCCTTTTAAGCTGCATTAGTGAAATGCAATGGACTTTTGCACGATATTCAAATTTTTCCAGTTTCACCTGTACCTCAGAAAGTGTGCCTAGTGCTTCCTCCATGTTGTAGATTAACCTGTGTCGTTTTTCTAGGGGTATTTTAAATGCTTTCAACCATCGCATTGTCTCTTGTATACATAAATGGTGAAACCCCTTTCTTTTTTCATATGACATACATTTAGGTGTGCACTTTATTTCTTTTTCTGTTTGCCTAGTGTGTGCAATTTCTTTAATCATTGTGTGGTGGCCCAGTAGGGAGGTGTTACGCCGTACTCTTACTGCCATCAGGCAGCTGCCCTTCAGTGTCCCCTGGGCCCCCCTTGCATCTGTCCCCCATGTAAATATGTTTATTATGTATTATACTATGTAATATGTGAAGAAAGCATTGTCACTTTAAGTCTGTTTACCATGTGAGTTGTCATGTGATTGTTACCCAGGAGGTATCAGTGACCAGGTGACATAAGTATGACCAATGGGATCCCCCCAGAGCCTCTCCCATAAAAGCCCTGGGTAGAGCCTTTGCTCTCTCTCTCTCTTGCTTCCTGCTGAGGTCCAGTCAAGTAATGCCTACGTGTGTGTCCAGAATCATAGGAGGCCTCAAGTCCAGTCTGCAGCCACAAGCTACAAACCTGCAAACCACAGTCACAGTCTTGTCAGTCATCAGTCACCAGTCAAGTCAGTCACAGTCATCATTTGTCAACTCAACGTGGCCTGCATTAAATTGACCCCATCTACTACAAGTCCCAGCAAGCTCTTAAGGTCTCTGAGTCACTGGTCACCTCCGTGGGCCTTGCTGAACTGTATAGACTTTTCCACCTCAGTAAAGCTACCGTTATCCGTAACTTGGTGTTGAAGTCATTATTGCCCCCGTGCCTAGCCCAGGATCCAGCAGTAGATCTTCGGGTGGTATAGAGGATAAACCATGCTCTGACGTCACGAATACAAAGGGTTAATGCCATCTGCCCCTAGGGTAATTCCATCTGCCCTTTCCATCACACCCCATACCACAATTGTAAGTTAGGGCTCCATTGGAAAATTCTTGAAATGTTAGCTCTAAATCATGCTCAGGACTCAAGTGTCAAGGAAGCGTTGTTAAGCCACAGCACGCACACCTCCTCCCTCTCCCACCCCTGCCTTTCTTGACTGATTGACATGCAGTCAAGGTATGCATGCTGTAGCTTTTCAAAGCCTCCTTGACACATGAGCCCTGACTATGATATAGAGTCGACAGATTCCCTTTAGGGTATGGTCCGATGTAGCGCTTACGCAACATATTTCACGCTGCTCAAAATCATCTGCAGCAGCAGAAAATACACTGCATATTCTCAGATGATCATACACACAGGGCTAGCCAGCAGCTAGCCACATGTTACAGCCATGCTGGCATGCGGCTCCGCCTCCAATCTTCACTGAGAACGCAGGGCTGTGTGTATGATCATTTGAGAATGCATAGCGTATTTACCACTGCTGCAGATGATTTTGCGCAGGATGAAATACGCTGCGTAAGCCCTACGTGGGACTACCGTTAAAGAAGAAAAAAATTATCTTGCAAACTCTTGCTCGACCAACAAGATCTGTTAAAAAAGAAAAAAAATTACTAACGTCTATGTGAAAATCTCAGGAAATATTCCTTTAGGGTCTATTTACACGTACAGTATCCTGCACAGATTTGATGCGCAGGATTTCAAGCTGTGTTCAGTCATTCAGTTAACATTGAGATCTGCAGTAGAAAATCCTGCGCATCAAATCTGCGCAGAATACTGTACGTGTGAATAGACCATTAAGCTACAGCTTTGTTAACAGAAGTTTTGCTAGTTCACAGTGTGGTGTAGATGTTTTATTAAAGACATCACTTAAATAAAATAACGTTATTCTGATCAAAGGAGATGTCAGTATGATTACAAACATCCTGCTGAGATGCTTAGAAAACTCCTGACCAGTGCCTAGTTGGTAACCTGCTTTCTGTGTTATTGCAGCCTCTTGAATGTAGCGGCCCTGTGGAGAATTGGCTTCCACAGCTTGTAAACAGCATAAAAGAATCTCTTCAACATCACCTGTGGGCAGCAATGGAGAACTCAAATGTAGTTATAACAAGGAGAAAAGAGATACATAGTGCTGGGGCACGGCGGGTGGTGATAAACAAAACTGTGCCCAAAGATGAAGCTGCAGCAGAAAAGAGAAGTATGCAAAAGTTACCGGTTTCAAATCAAATTTGCAAACCTTTATTATACTATTTATATTACCTTATAGTGGATGTTAACTAGAACTTTTTGGTGACTTTTCTGTAAATTATAACTGCGAAATCAGTGGTCTCCAACTTGCGGACCTCCAGATGTTGCAAAACTACAACTCCCAGCATGCCCGGACAGCCAGCGGCTGTTCGGGCATGCTGAGAGTTGTAGTTTGGCAACATCTGGAGGTCCGCAAGTTGGAGGCCACTGTGCTAAATGAATTTAAAGTATTTAAATAAGTCTGCCCCATTCCCTTGTCAATCAGACTCTGTAATAGCTTGGGAAAGGTGTAATACATGACATTATATATACTGTACTTTTTCATTTGCTTCAACTGATTTAGGACATTTGATTTCCAATAATATTATAATGAGAGTGAGGAAAAACAACCTCTATATAAAACCCCTTACTGGTATACCGGTCAGTTATGGGAAGTATTAGTAGTTCTTTGAATGTTATCTTTAGGAAGCAGTGATCCTCAAAGGGGTACTCCGGTGGAACACAAATGTTTTCAAATCAAATGGTGCCAGATTTGTTAATTATTTCTGTTTAAAATTATTAATCCTTCCAGTACTTATCAGCTGCTATATACTATAGAGAACATTGTGCAGTTCTTTCCAGTCTGACCACAGTGCTTTCTGCTGACACCTCTGTTCGTCGCAGGAGAAGTTTGCTATTGGGATTTGCTCCTACACTGGACAGTTCCTGACACAGACAGAGGCATCAGCAGAGAGCACTGTGGTCAGACTGAAAAGAACTATACATTTTCTCTGTAGTATAGAGCAGCTGATAAGTACTAGAAGGGTTAAGATTTTTAAATAGAAGACATTTACAAATCGAGTTGATTTAAACATTGGTTTTCCACCGGAGTACCCCTTTAAAGCCTAGTGGATCCTTGTCTAGCTGTTCAGGTTGCACATATGGTATGTCTGCCTTTGCCCCATGATTGTGAACTATTGGTAACAAAGGACTAGTAGTTAACAGTATTCATCAGATGCTAACCTAAGTTCAGTCTTGCATTCACAAGCTATTGATAAGATAAGGTGTCTTCTTCATAAATGCAACAGAAAATGGTCAATACTATAATGCATCATGAAGTTCAGACAATGTTCTGTAAAGAATATACAAAAAAAGAGTGGGGCAGATTTATTAATGCATTTATACAAATTTAATGGCATAAATCCAACTTAAAAGATGGCATATGGGCATAAAACTATATTTATTACGTACCATGTGCTCCTTTATTGATATGTTAGAATCTGGTCTAGCCTGGTGTTTTATAAACCCCTGCAGCATCTTCTGGTGTCACGTTTTTCTGTATATTACTGCTTATATTGGGGATGTGTATGTAAATAAATAATCTTGTAATTATTCACAGTGAAACCAAAAGATCCCCTCTATAAGGAGACCACCATACATTATGCATAGTAGTCATTTCTTTGAGAAGAACACCTCCATAGAAGACCACTTTTCCATGCGATTTGGAGTGGTTCTCAAATTGATTTTGCTGTATAATGTTTTATTACAAATGTACTTTAAAAGACATTTTGTTTTTGAATACAAGTCTGATAATATCATTCCCACAGCCACCGAGCACTTTCTTTTTCTTGAATTCCAATTACATTTTCAGAGATGAGTATATCCTCGAAGGAAGAAAGTCTTTCCGTAAAATCTGGAGACGATGACGGCCAAGAATCCAAGCACTGGGTCCTCAATAAACTGAGTGATGTGGCATATCTTTATACTCAGATAAAGTTCTGCCAAGAATATAATGGAGACAAGGAACATTCTAAAGACACTGTACAGGTATTGATCAATCTGCACTTCAGCACCAAGGAACCTTTGAGCCCTATCCTCACTGCTGAATCTCCGCTCGAAAATATTCTCAGGGCAGAGGTCTGTCTCAATAGACTGCAATGGAGTAATTCTGCTCAAAGAATGAACATGTTTGCTCCAGAAATTTTGCAAGTGTCCACTGAGCAGCAGAATCCATTGAAAACAATGGGACTCTGTTGCAAGCAGAATTCCGCAGCAGAATTCTGCAGCAGAATTCTGCCGGCTGGATTTCAGCAGTGTGGACGGCATTTTTATTTTATTTTTATTTTTTATAGTTCAGTAAGGTGTTCTATTAAAGTCTACGGAGAAGCAGCTGTGGGGGAAATAGATAAGAAAGAGGGAAATGTGTATTGTGAAAACTGAATGATTTAATCTTTTTACAATTCATTAATAATAATAACAACTCTGTTTCGCCTAATAAAAAACAAGGAATCTGCTTGTTTAAAACGTATTTATTTACTGTAGTGAATGTCTGTGAACTGTTTTGAAGTTTGCAAATGTTGGCGTACACCATGTCAGAAAGTGTTCAATGCATGCATATCCTGTGGAATAAATTTGCATGTTTTCAAAAGTGGTGCAGGCGCGCTACTTTTTACATGGTGTGTGCCAAAATTCTAAGCTGTGCAACAGACAATGCAAGTTTTTTAGTGATTTTAGAATCAGTAATATGTGTGCCAAAATATGTGCCAGGAAACAGTAACGTGTTTGTTTATGCTGTGGGAAAGGTTTTCATGCATGAAGTAATGACCTTCTCTGTGAACAAGTGGGGTTTTTCAGGAAAATGATATTACACTGATAAAAACTTTTCAATTATATAGTGAAAATGCAATTCACCCTCAATTCTTGGTGAATTCCTTTAATTTGTTATCATTTTATCTATCTGTCATTTCAGAGAGTATAATTATCCAGGTGTGTGTGTGTGTGTGTGTGTGTGTGTGTGTGTGTGTGTGTATATATATATATATATATATATATATATATATCTTGCTCAAAAAAATAAAGGGAACACTTAAACAACACAATGTAATGCCGAGTCAATCACACTTCTGTGAAATAAACACTGATTGACAATCAATTTCACATGTTGTTGTGCCGGTGGAAATTTTAGGCAATTAGCAAGGCACCCCCAATAAAGGAATGCTTCTGCTGGTGGTGACCACAAACCACTTCTCAGTTCCTCTGCTTCCTGGCTGATCTTTTTGTCACTTTTATATGCTGGCGGTGCTTTCACTCGAGTGGTAGCATGAGACGGAGTCTACAACTAACACAAGTGGCTCAGGTAGTGCAGCTCATCCAGGATGGCACATCAATGCGAACTGTGGCAAGAAGGTTTTGCTGTGTCTGGCAACGTTGTGTCCAGAGCATGGAGGCGCTACAAGGAGACAGGCCAGTACTTCAGGAGACGTGGAGGACCGCTGCAGCAGGACCGCTACCTCCGCCTTTGTGCAAGGAGGAGCAATTTCACAGCCCTGCAAAATGACCTCCAGCAGGCCACAAATGTGCATGTGTCCACTCAAACAGTCAGAAACAGACTCCACGAGGGTGGTATGAGGGTCTGACATCCATAGGTGGGATTTTTGCTTTCTGCCCAACACCGAGCAGGACGTTTGGCATTTGCCAGAGAACACCAAGATTGGCACATTCGCCACTGGCGCCCTGTGCTCTTCACAGATTAAAGCAGGTTCACACTGAGCACAAGTGACAGAGTCTGGAGATGCCGTGGAGAACATTCTGCTGCCTGCAACATCCTCCAGCATGACCAGTTTTTCGGTGGGTCAGTAATGGTGTGGGGTGGCATTTCTTTGGGGGGGGCCACACAGCCCTCCATGTGCTTGCCAGAGATAGCCTGACTGCCATTAGATACCGAGATGAGATCCTCAGGCCCCTTGTGAGACCATATGCTGGTGTGATTGGCCCTGGGTTCCTCCTAATGCAAGACAATGCTAGACATCATGTGGCTGGAGTGTGTCAGCAGTTAATGCAAGAGGAAGGCATTGATGCCATGGACTGGCCCGCCCGTTCCCCAGACCTGAATCCAATTGAGCACATCTGGGACATCATGTCTCGCTCCATCCACCAATGCCACGTTGCACCACAGACTATCCAGGAGTTGGCGGATGCTTTAGTCCAGGTCTGGAAGGACATCCCTCAGGAGACCATCCACCACCTCATCAGGAGCGTTCACAGGCTTTGTAGGGAGGTCATACGGGCATGTGGAGGCCACACACTACTGAGCCTCATTTTGACTTGTTTTAAGGACATTACATCAAAGTTTGATCAGCCTGTAGTGTGGTTTTCCATTTTGATTTTGAGTGTGACTCCATAGCCAGACCTCCATGGGTTGATAAATTTGATTTCCATTGATAATTTTTGTGTGATTTTGTTGTCAGCACATTCAACTAGGTAAATACGAAAGTATTTCATATGATTAGTTCATTCATTCAGATCTAGGATGTCTTATCTTAGTGTTCCCTTAATTTTTTTGAGCAGTGTATATACATACTCTATACATACAATGATGGTTTTATCAGTTGGGCCTGTATTCCTTTTTAGCTTTCAATAGAAAAGCAGTTTGTTTTGGGTCACTTTATATTTTGATATAGGTATATGTTGTTATGCCTATGTACAAAGAAAATCCTGAGTAGGCTCACAACTTCTAGGGGAAGAGACTGAGTCAACCATTAGTAGTACATGTGTTCTAGATTCCACATTGAAATTCAGTTTATGTAGAAGTCCCAAAGGGCTGTCTGTGAAAAATTGTTTGAAAGTAGATTTTAATCTGGAAACGACAAACAGCCCATGACTCTGCAGAGGTTTAAACTCAAGCAGTCTGGTCACAGGTAATAGATTATCATCATCTTAGTGTTTACAGAATTAGATTTTTAGATACGATCTGCCTCTTTAACTCAGCCACCTATAGTCATACTTATTGAAAATTGTGACCTCGGGTCATCTACTAGCTCTTTCATATGGCTACTGACAGATTTAATGATTTTTCCAGTAATTCATTTGGACAAAATAATGTAATTTCCCTTATATCACAGCAATAACACCTGAAATCTATTAATCATAGCCAACACATATGTAAGATAAATATTCCCCCCTAAGGACATTGTGGATAACCTTTTTAGAAATAGTATAATAAGTAAAAGAATATCTGGAACCTTTGCAATGCATATCCCCACAGAATAATATTCAACTGTCATTAACATTTTTAAAATAGCACTCGGGAAAGGCCTATGTACAGCCTGAGTTTATAGCCAGTAACATATTATGTTATTACATGTGCATGAAACAAAAGCCTAGTCAGCACAAAGGCAGCATTGATGAAAGGAGGCCACTGATAGATAATGGTATCCACATTTCACTTGCATGGATTTTTTACCTGCGGTTGGAAATAATCAGTCGCCATCTGACTTTGACTTTACATTTCTGTATACATCATTATCAGGTTAGTCTCTGTGTTCTCCATTGGGCTATTTAGCCTTTAAAGGAGACCTCCTACCAAATTATGAAATATGTCAGTACTCATCTAAATCTAAAAAATATTTGTCAACAAAATGGCTCAGATTTATCTACGGTATTTGCGATAACAACTAATCACAGCTCAGCTTTCACATCTAAGGCTGGGTTCACATTGCCGTTGTGTACAGTCTCGATCTGCATTCTTTTGGCTTTTTTTGTTTATGCAGGATGGCCCCCTAAATGGGTTGGAGCACAACTGATTCCACCGCATCACCACTGGCTCCTGACGGATCCCTTTGACTTGAATAGGGACCATTGGGGATCCAGTAATTTACCCAAGAAAAAAAATAGTGCATGCGCTATTTTTTTCTCTGCTAAGCTCCCATCGTTTTGACGGAATTGCTCACAGATGGCAATGTGAAGTTAGCCTTAATGAGCTCTGGTAAAATGAAGCTGAGCTGTGATTGGTTGTTATAGACAAAACCAGACAGTTTTGGTTTTAGGCAGATTTACACATTTCTGCAACATAAAAACTGTTCCATTTATCTAAATAGGAATATTTCTCATGAATGGGACAGTTGAAGAAATTTCTGAAATTAATCTGCCACGTGTAAATTCACCCTTAGACTTTATGCTTCATTACCTATTTGGGTGAGGCTGTGATAAATCACTGATGAAAGGCAATGTATTCTAGAGAAAGGCAATGTATTCTGGAAATTGTAATATTGAGCTACTTAACCAGGAAGTTGTTAATGCTGATATTGTCTGAAAGGTGGTACATATCCACAAAACAAAAAAATGCTTGGTGATTTTAGAACTGTGCCAGCCAGGTAAGCAATGCTATATGCTTCTGCAACTATTTTATTTTATTACATTTTTTCTTACCTGATGACGGAATGCCCCTTTAAAGAGGAGCTTTGATCAGTATGAAAAAAAGTGTCCTGATTGTAGTGCTCTTTTTATTTTTCTATTTTGTTTTGGTGCCCCTATTCCCAAGATATAGGACTTTAACTATTTGGTTGACTGTCTGCACTTTAAAATGGGCATCAACTTTATTTATTTAAAAAAAAAAAGGGTATGATTCATGCCTCCCCAACCTGAGGTTATAGGAACAAAAAATAGCATTGGAATTAGGGCACCCAAGGCTACAAAATGGTTTAATAACTGTTTTTTTATTTTTTATTCTGGTCACAGGTTTTGGTCACATTGTCTAACTCACTGTTACTCAGTTTCAGTACTCTCAGGAATCAAAGTAACATAGTGGTAATAAGGGTTATATAGGATCAATACTACATGGCAACTTTCTTGTAGAATTTGTATGGACTGTACATAAGTATCACAACTGAGCCCTGTGAATAGGGCTAAGCTGCAATACTAGTCAGAAAGACATATGATACTGAAGGAGCAGCCATATATTGCTGACCATAAACAACTCCATTAAAAGGAGCCTAGAGTGCTTATTATATGATTTCTTATGAAAGATTATGGTGTAGAGTAATAAATAGCCTGACTATGTGTTAGCGAACACAGTCCTATCACAATCCATAATGAATGCTAACCTATATCTTGATTTAGTGATTTCTAGCTGTATGTATAACTACACAGAACAATATGATGCAGCACGCTACAAGGTTGCAGAAAATGGTGGTTTATTCCATCATGTGCATAGACAACGTTTCGCCTCTCTCACACTGGCTTTTTCAAGTGAAACTTGAAAAAGCCAGTGTGAGACTGGCGAAACGTTATCTATGTACATGATGGAATAAACCACCATTTTCTGCAACCTTGTGGCGTGCTGCATCATATTGTTCTGTGTACTGATTGAGGAACCAGTGGACCCAGGTTCCAAGTATGCGGGCACCCCGACTTCTTATTTTCTTTTGGACTTTGGTTGTGCCGTTTCTATTTGTTCTGTATGTATAACTATATATTTAAAAATGTGTATAGGTAGATGCAACCCCACAATAGGGACAAAAGTATTACTGCCAGACGAGTACTAATGTGAAAAAGGTTGTGTATCACATACAACCTGCGAACAATGTATAAAGTGGGGGTACACTTTCCTCAAGTCTGGGCTTGATTATCAACAATAAATGGGTGTATATAAAATATATGTAAAAAATTATGTAGAGCCAGTGAATTAATTTAAAACAATTTATTATTACAATGATAGTGCTTGTGGTGTCCTTTGTAGGGCCCTTACATCGAACTCACCACGAAAAGCAAGGTAGTGAATGTATAAAATATTCATACAATGAAATAAAATAGACATATAATATACAGGGTAAAAAAAAGTGCTGGTATCCCAGTGTGGCAAAGAGTCTGTAGCGCTTATAGATGTATGCACGGAGATCGTGCCTTCTATGGTTGATTACAAATAGTCTGAGTAGCAATGTCTCTATATAGCTCGTATCTGGTCAGGATACTGCATGTGGCAGTGTGTTGGTAAGGGGCTAAAATCAATGTGCTCTGCGGCGCTGGGGTTTCCTTTTGTGTATCCCACTCTACTCTGGCGGTACAGGGATAGAGATGAGTGAGTGGGGTTTGGCAAACCCAACGATCTTTACCATCATTCACCGTATCGCATGAAATTTGCCGGAGCACGCTTCCGTGGTTGTACGCATCCCGCCTGCCAGTGGACATCTCCCCAGCGAAAACCTTTTTCCGGCAACCAGGCTCCAGGACATTGCTGGTAAGAGGCACAGTGTGCCAAATCCCCAAAACCACTCAAAACTTTCCCTGTGCCGCCGGGGTAGAGTGGTCCACATTTGAGGGGCCTCCAGTGCTGCAGAACGCTGCCTCATGCACCCACAGGATTACAATTAAGAGACTACCTATATCCCACTCACCAATCTCTATCCCTGTACCGCCAGAGTAGAGTGGGATACACACAAGGAAACCCCAGCGCCGCAGAACGTATTGATTTTTAACCCCTTACCAACACGCTGCCGCATGCAGTATCCTGACCAGATACGAGCTATACAGAGACATTGCTACTCAGACTATTTGTAATCAACCATACAAGGCACGATCTCCGTGCTTACATCTATAAGCGCTACAGACTATTTGCCACACTGGGATACCAGCACTTTTTTACCCTGTATATTATATGTCTATTTTATTTTATATTATTTCATTGTATGAATATTTTATACATTCACTACCTTGCTTATCATGGTGAGTCCGATGTAAGGGCCCTACAAAGGACACCACAAGCACTATCATTGTAATAATAAATTGTTTTAAATTAATTCACTGGATCTACATCATTTTTTACATATATTTTGAATTTTATATACACCCATTTATTGGTGACAATCAAGCCCAGACTTGAGGAAAGTGTACCCCCACTTTATACATAACTATATATTTGCCACTATGCCTCCAAGAAAAGGTAAATTGAGACATAGGACAGTTCTTAAATATTTTGCTGCATGCTTGGGGTGTAACCCATTGAGGCAAAGGCAAAGAAACACCCTCTCTTTAGGGGCATCTAGCATTTGTAGGACCTGCCTCCATGGTAGGTATGACACTGCCTTGAAATCTTTCCAGTAATTTGCTATTTTATCAAATGGAAACTGTATTTCTTTAGCTAGATACATGCAATGTACATGCATGTTTAGTAGACACCTATATAAGAGAAAATGATGGTGTTCATGAGTAATCCTTTGTAAAACTGAAAAGGTCAATTGATTTATAGTGTGAGTGTGCTGATGGCCATAGCGGCTACAGGTCATGGTGTGGGTATGTTCTAGAACTAACAAAGCCTGATTGTATTCATGTAAAGCTGAAGACATGTGGAGAGCATTATACACTTAGAATTCACCAGCTGCCAATGAGGTAATCATAATAATCATAATAAACTGCTTTAAGTTAGGAGCTCATTGAACAAAATCATTTTGCTGACTCTAGCAATAAAATATTCTACCTTATATTTATAGGCCTGCCTTAAGATTCTGACAGAAGGAATTGAGCATGCTGCCAAAATATTAAATGAAATTCCCCAGAAAGACATTCAGCTGCATTCAGAAAGAACCTCCAAGGCAGAGAGGAAAGGAAATGGGCAAGGTAAGTCATACTTAATGATCTTGGTTGGCGTCCATTGATCTGCTCCAGGATCCTTGGAGAGTTGAATATCTATAAAAGTCTTTTAAAAATGGTCTGAATGTTCATTTTTAACATTAGCGAGTGTTGCCATGCCATTGTGCATTTGTGTTAAAACGCACTGGAATCGTCTGTGATCCAGCTATTTCCCAGGAAGAGTACTTGATATAAAATGTCTTGAAATGACTAACACTACAGAATAATCTGAAAAGAAAGCAATTGGCTTGTAAAGGCTTACCACATGTGCCATAAATTATACCTTATCATAGACACTTACTGAGCCAAGTGCATGAGCTATGGAGAACACTGTACTTTTCTACCCTTGTTTTACTTATTGCCCTTAAGTCAATCCATTTGTGGAAATTGACACAAGTTCTTCAGACCTGCTCGAGGGCAGGCATATGACTATAATGAGGTAGTCGTAAGACAGCGATTACTGGGTTTATTTCGTGGAGCATGCTGGGATAGAACCTCAGAGAGAGTTTTAAAATATGCAATTTCCTTTCTGCAAAATATAGGTGGAACCCTCTTTTCATTCGAACTGTTAAGGTATTTAGTTCTATAAGCTACATTGCGGGCAAAGCAATAACATTCTGCAGCATTGGAAATATTGATTTCTCTGCTGAAAGTAATGGCCAGTATACTTGTGTTTTTATAAACAGGTATGATGGATAAGTAAGGGCAAAAAGCTATTGATCTGCCATGATTCTTTTCATAAACCCATGTAACCTGTGTTCAGTGCACATCCATTCTTGCTTAGGAATCAATAATGGCTTCACACAGCACTTTAGAGCTGGATATATGCTTTCTAGTCAAAGCTTATATAGCCTCTCCTCCGGATTTGTCAGCAGTAAATGACTTGTGTAAAATTTTTCTTTTCATAAATCCTGTGTTAGAAACAAAAATATGAGCAATTATTACAGAAAGAATGCCGTAATAAAAATGTGCAATAAAAATAATACACAGAAATCCTGCAAAGTTTAAAGTCAAAGTTAATTATGCATTTTTTTCTCAAAGAAACGCACAGAGCTCAGTCTAGTTTCATATCAATTTGTGTACAGTTTTTACATTACTCAGTTAAAAGTCTTTGTGTTCACGAAATTAAGAGTTCAGCAAGAAATCCATTAGTAGGCCTAGGGTAACACAATAACACGTAGGAAACTACACCACAGTTCATGCCTAATCACTTCATTGTATACAGATACAGTGATCCCCTGACTTACGATGGCCCCGACATACGATCATTTCAGCATACGATGGCCTCTCAGAGGTCATCGCATGTTGAAGGCAGCATCAGCATACAATGGTTTTGTATGTCGGGGACATCGCATAAACAGCTATCCAGCAGCACAGACTGCTTCAGCTGCCGCCGGATAGCCGTTTAATGTGCCCCTGTAAGTGTCACTCACCTGTCCCCGCTGCTCAGGACCGTCCTCTTCATGCTCCGCTGCATGGCCGTCACTCTTCTTCGTAGTCATCACGTCGCCGCACTCGCTGTCCCGTCATCCAATAGGGGCGGCGTGTGTGGCGACGTGATGACGGTGATGGAGAGCGATGATCCAGGGCAACAATGATGATCCAGAGCGGCAGGGACATGTGAGTATAACTTTGTCTTTTATTATTGCACGGATCCCTCAACATATGATGGATTCAAGTAATGATGGTTCATTTGGAACCAATTACCATCATATGTTGAGGGACCACTGTACCACTGGAAAAGGTCAGAAACAACCAAAACAATTGACATTATATGTGACTACTTTTCTGGGGACCATAAATATATAATATTCATTTTTATTGTCATCACGAAAATATATGCATGCTTAAAAAAAAGCTGGAATGTATTAAGAAAAACATTAACTTTAATCTGCAATATTATATAAATCTTATAGTTTGCAATTTTTTTCTTGAACTTTTTACAGTTGGAGAAGTGAATTTGAGCAAAGAGCAAGATGATGACCTTGTAGCTTTCAAGACTTCATTGTCTACAAGGGATGTGTTGAACTTAACTAATCATATCCTTCTGTTACTATATCAGGTAATCCTTATTCATTACAAATGCCTCTACAATCCTTTTATTTATGCCTGCTAGCAAGGGTAAATTGCAGTGAAAATCTACGTCAGCCTGAAGTTGTAGATTTCTGAGGCTGCTGCATGCGCCTCTTGATAAATCCAGTGCAGTCCAGCACTGATAGGGGTATACTTTAGACTGGCATATGAAATGCAGTACCAATTTTGGTAAAAACGCTCCCCCCCCCCCTCCCCCAAAATGCTAAGAACTATTATACTCTCAATGGTAAACCATATAGGGTGGAAATCTGCAATCTTTCAGCTTTTGCTGCAGATACACTGTGAATTTATTGCATATTTTCAACAATGACTTTAGGGGAGAAATCAAGATCCCCAATACAGCCTCCATTGCAAACTTTAAATACGTCAACTCTTTTTCTTTCTTTTTTTTACCACATTCTGCTCTAAAATTCACAGTGGCAAATCTGCAACAAATCTACACCAAAATCCACACACTTTGGTGAGGATTTGATGCTACAGATTTAATTGTGGGATTTCTGCTACTACTCCCCTAATGAGCTTTGCCACTGACCCCCCCCCCCCCCAGAGAACTATGCCACTGCTTCCCTAATAAACTGTGTCACTGCTCTCCTATGGAACTTTGCTTCCAAATGAACTGTGCCACTGTGGCCCCTAATAACTGTGTCACTGCTCCCCTAATAAACTGTCAGTGGCCCCAATCAACTGTGCCACTGTGCCCTCTAATAACTGTGCCACTGCTCCCCTAATAAACTGTGTCACTGCTCTCTTAAGGAACTTAGCTTCCAAATGAACTGTGCCACTGTGGCCCCTAATAACGGTGCCACTGCTCCCCTAATAAACTGTCAGTGGCCCCAATCAACTGTGCCACTGTGCCCTCTAATAACTGTGCCACTGCTCCCCTAATAAACTGTGTCACTGCTCTCCTAAGGAACTTTGCTTCCAAATGAACTGTGCCACTGTGGCCCCTAATAACTGTGTCACTGCTCCCCTAATAAACTGTCAGTGGCCCCAATCAACTGTGCCACTGTGCCCTCTAATAACTGTGCCACTGCTCCCCTAATAAACTGTGTCACTGCTCTCTTAAGGAACTTAGCTTCCAAATGAACTGTGCCACTGTGGCCCCTAATAACGGTGCCACTGCTCCCCTAATAAACTGTCAGTGGCCCCAATCAACTGTGCCACTGTGGCCCCTAATAACTGTGCCACTGCTCCCCTAATAAACTGTCAGTGGCCCCAATCAACTGTGCCACTGCTCCCCTAATAAACTGTGTCACTGCTCTCCTAAGGAACTTTGCTTCCAAATGAACTGTGCCACTGTGGCCCCTAATAACTGTGTCACTGCTCCCCTAATAAACTGTGTTACTGCTCTCCTAATGAACTTTGCTTCCAAATGAACTGTGTCACTGCTCCCCTAATAAACTATGTCACTGATCCCCTAATAAACTGTCAGTGGCCCCAATCAACTGTGCAGCTTTGCCCTTAATGAACTATGCCACAGTGCCCATAATAAACTCTTCCACTGCCCCCAATAAACTGTTCTACTGCCGCCTCAATGAACTGTACCACTGTGCCCTCCAATAAACTGTGTCACTTCTCCCTAATTAACCGTACAACTGTGCCCCTAATAAACTGTTCCACTGCCCCTAATGAACTGTGCCACTGTGTCCCCTAATAAACTGTGCTCCTTATAAACTGTTTCACTGCCCCTAATGAACTGTGCCACTGCCCCTAATAAACTGTGCCACTGTTCCACCAATAAACTGTGCCCTTAAAGATCTGTACCACTATGCTCCCAATGAACTGTGCCCCTAATGAACAATGCCACTGTGCCCATAATAAACTGTTTTACTGCCCCTCTAATAAACTGTGCCATTATGCCCCCTAATGAACTGTGCCACTGCCCCTTAACCCCTTAAGGACTCAGGGTTTTTCCGTTTTTGCACTTTCTTTTTTCCTCCTTACCTTTTAAAAATCATAACCCTTTCAATTTTCCACCTAAAAATCCATATTATGGCTTATTTTTTGCGTCGCCAACTCTACTTTGCAGTGACATTAGTCATTTTACCCAAAAATGCACGGCGAAACGGAAAAAAAAATAATTGTGCGACAAAATCGAAAAAAAAACGCCATTTTGTAAATTTTGGGGGCTTCCGTTTCTACGCAGTGCATATTTCGGTAAAAATTACACCTTATCATTATTCTGTAGGTCCATACGGTTAAAATGATACCCTACTTATATAGGTTTGATTTTGTCGCACTTCTGGAAAAAATCATAACTACATGCAGGAAAATTTATACGTTTAAAAATGTCATCTTCTGACCCATATAACTTTTTTATTTTTCCACGTACAGGGCGGTATGAGGACTTATTTTTTGCGCCGTGATCTGAAGTTTTTATCGGTATGATTTTTGTTTTGATCAAACTTTTTGATCACTATTTATTCATTTTTTAATGGTATAAAAAGTGACCAAAATACGCTTTTTTGGACTTTTGAATTTTTTTGCGCGTACGCCATTGACCGTACGGCTTAATTAATGATATATTTTTATAGTTCGGACATTTACGCACGCGGCGATACCACATATGTTTATTTTTTATTTTTTTTTACACTGTTTTATTTTTTTTATGGGAAAAGGGGGGTGATTCAAACTTTTATTAGGGAAGGGGTTAAATGACCTTTATTAACACTTTTTTTTTACATTTTTTTTGCAGTGTTATAGGTCCCATAGGGACCTATAACACTGCACACACTGATCTCCTATGCTGATCACTGGCATGTATTAACACGCCTGTGATCAGCATTATCGGCGCTTGACTGCTCCTGCCTGGATCTCAGGCACGGAGAAGTCATTCGTCGATCGGACACCGGGGAGGGAGGTAAGGGCCCTCCCGGTGTCCGATCAGCTGTTCAGGACTCCGCGATTTCACCGCGGCGGTCCCGAACAGCCCGACTGAGCAGCCGGGTCACTTTCAGTTTCACTTTAGAAGCGGCGGTCAGCTTTGACCGCCGCTTCTAAAGGGTTAATACCGCACATCGCCGCGATCGGCGATGTGTGGTATTAGCCGCGGGTCCCGGCCGTTGATGCGATCCTGCTTCATATCGCGCGATCCTGCTTCATATCGCGGGAGCCGGCACAGGACGTAAATATACGTCCTGCGTCGTTAAGGGGTTAATAAACTGTGCCACTGTGCCCCTAATAAACTGTTCCACTGCCCCCTAATAAAGTATACTACTGCCCTCTAATGAACATGGCCACGGGCACTATTAATCTGTGCCCGTCTCACTATTAAACTGTGCCCCTATTTAACTGTGCCACTGTGCCCCCTAATGAACTGTGCCACTGTGCTCTTAAAGGGTACCTCTCATCAAAATAACTTTTGATATATTATAGATTAATATATGCAGAATAACTTTACAATTGCATGTTATTAAAAAATATGCTTCTTTCTATTTAATTTTCCACTTTGAAGAAATGACCACTAGGGGTCTCCCTACCAGTCCTGGCAGCAAGCATTTCAGACTCATGCTGGAGTTCTAAACACTACGAGCTGCCAGTCTGCTTTGTTCACAAAGGAGAACATTCAGAGCTGCCAGCCTGCTTTGTTCACAGCCTGTTTGGCGGTGAACAAAGCAGGCTGGCAGCTCTGAGTGTTTAGGACTCCAGCATGAGTCAGAAATGCTTGCTGACAGGACTGGTCAGGAAAAATACAATAGAAAGAAGCATATTTTTCATTAACATGCTATTGGAAAGTTATTCAACATTCATTAATCTAAAATATATCACAAGTTTATTTGGTGAGAGGTACCCTTTAATCATTGTTTCCCAGTCTATGAAACAACTCACACCATACACTGACAGAAGGTCATGATGGGAGCTGTACTTTTGAAACAACTGAAGAACTAAAGGTTTGGGAACATGACTCAAGATAACCTGTCTCCCTAAGAATACTCACCTGACCTGATTCCCATGTTGCATTGCTGCTCTGGCTTCTACTAGGCAGGCTAGGCTAGAATGATGTAAGCAGTGCTAGTCACATAGGAGATACAGTTAAATGCAGGGAGATTAGATCCTCCTCTCACCAGTTCCTTGAACCAGCTGGGTGGGGGCAGGTGGCTGTAGGGTGGAGGCGCTGCTTGCCTCCTCAGACAATTGGAGGCCGTTGTCTGGGCTTGGATTGGATGCCGGTTGAGTATAGATGGTGATTATATACATCTGTTATAGATTGTGAAGATGGAATGTTGGTTTATAGATGGAGACATGATGTAGATGTTGTTTTGAACTATCAGTCTGACAATGAAAAAAAATATTGCTCACTTGCTGCATGAAATCAAGGCTAATCTGTTTAACTAATAGAAATTAAAAGTGGTTTATAGAAATATGTGAATTATCCAAAAAATATATAAAAAACACATCCTATATGTGAATTATCCAAAAAATATATAAAAAACACATCCAGATTCCGAATGGTCATAATAAAATTTGTTTCTGCTTTTTTCATGTCTGTTAGGTGTAAGACTGTAACAACTAATGCTATGAAATTATACTAAAAATGTAAACATTTTTATCGTATTTTTAGCGTGATGTTATGAAGGAAACAGAGCCAGGAGCAACATCTGTATGGAAACAAAGCCCGCCATTGTGTTATGAATGTGATGATAACACTAAGGATATCATTGTGAAGGTGAGTCTTTACTGTAACAGAATATTACAATAATTTACTACAAAACCTTGTGAGTTTTTGAGTAATATTTATTTGCGTTTGAGTTATATTTTATGTACAGACACTTCATGTGATAATGGCATTGTAGGTGCATACAAATCTCTATACGTATTAGGTCAATTTCATTTGAGATTTTGTTCACAATGTACAGACATATGTTCAGATCAACCACTGTACAGTGTGAAGAATGGGTTCTCTTGACAGTAAACAAGTACCAAAGCTGTAAAAATGGACATAAGAACTGATTGGGCAAAATAAAATGATTTCCTGTGAATACTGGGAATTGTCAGACAGCCTTCAAAAACTAAAGCCATAGGGCTCTAAATCATTGGGTCCTCCCTAGAGGCTTTCCCTCTCCCCATAGGTCTTGATTGATAGATCTCTCCCTATTTGTTAATAGGAAGAAATATATTACAAAAGGCTGTTGGGGCGAGAAGAAGCCGCTGGGGACCACCTTAATGACTTGAATCCCCATTCCTGAATAGTTTTATTACTATAATTCCTCTGAACTACTCTTAAATGCTGCAGTGTTTCTAACACCATTGTTACATGTTACTGTAATTTGGGCAGCATTAAAATGATGACATATTTCCTTTAGAAAAATGCGAAATTCTAGTTAAAGGGTTATTCCGGCTTTATACATCTTATCCCCTCTTTTCATATCGGGGGCCACACCAAGATTACAGGGGCCCCCAGCGGCAGGACCCCTGCGATCATACATCTTATCCCCTATGCTTTGGATAGGGGATAAGATGTATAAAGCCGGAATACCCCTTTAAATGTAATATACATATTCATATTATATACATAAATGTAATATACATACATATGTTTCATTCTTTTTTCTTAAGCAAGATCAAATAAATGAAATGCAAAGGCTAAGCTAGGTACCGGTAATCCATGATTTAACAAGTAAAAAAGTCAAATGGGTATAGAAGAATTTTGTTTGATAGCCCCTTATAGTTGGATAAAATCAAGGTAAAGTCATCACAATATAGAAAATAGAACTTGTATACAATTATGCTGGCTGCTCTTGGCCAAATCCTACTTTTTTTGTTCTTTAGGAATAATTTCTGATTTAGTCATAGACATTTAGTAGCCTGTACAGAAACCATCCTCTCACATTATAAGACATCATTGAGGAGGTAGAAATCCACACAGCTATCTAACCTTCTTGGTTGTTACAAAAACTATACTGTCCATAAATGATTGTGTATCGTTGAAGTTTTTCTTTCAGTCCATTAGTAAAGGTTTTCATATATTTTCTAATTTACTATCTGCATACAGATTGGTGATTCTAAACTTAACTATGGTTATGAGTACCAAGGGTCAGTGGAGCATATTTTCATCACACCACTTACTGAACGTATCTTTCTAAGTGTTATGGGTGCAGTGTCCGCTGGAATTGATGTCATGTGTGTAGGACCACAGGTAAGAATTGCTAATTTTTTTTTTGCTAAAAATATTTCCTTAAAGGAAAACTAACAAGAGGGTCACCCAAACTAAGCTGAACACAAGGACTTATAGTGTAGGTGACCCAGGGGCGGATCCAGAGTGGAGTCTCGGGAGGGGCACTATTAGAGTATTTTGTGTTGGCGGACAGAAAATAAGATGTTGCTTACATAACTTACAATGTTATTAAATGTATCATACAGTCCTAACCTTGTTTAAGACTTTTTGGCCGTGCTCACATGTCAGAATAATAATCAAATATACCAATTGCCACAGAATGGGAAAGCGCTAAAGAAGTTTTTACCATTTAAAACTACAGCTTCCAGTATGACCTAAGTAGTGGTGAGGGGATGCTGGGAGTTGTTGTTTCACCCATCATTACTGCAGAACTTACAAGTGACTCCAGCTCTGATGGGACACACACAAGAGGATACAGAATGATATCAGTGATTACAGGTGATGTCTTCTCTATAGTCGTCCCTTATATAATTCAGATGTACATACCACCGGGACTTGTTCCAGCTAAATCTTCTCTCTGCAGAACTTGACGCCCAGACGGCTCCTCACTATGTCAGCGGATTCTGATCCTCTATATGAAAACAATAATTATTATAAACCTGCCAGACACTGTATTCTTCGAATATAATACTGGCACATACCTTCTGAATATAATTCTGACACACTGTATCCCCTGAATAAACAACACACTGTACCCTCTGAACATAATACCGCGACACACCGTACCCTCTGAATATAATACTATCATACACTGCACCCTCTGAATATAATACTACCACACACTGTGCCCTCTAAATGTAATACTACCAAACACTGCACTCTCTGAATATAATACTACCACACACTGCACTCTCTGAATATATTACTACCCCACACTGTGCCCTCTAAATTTAATACTATCATACACTGCACCCTCTGAATATAATACTACCACACTGTGCCCTCTAAATGTAATACTACCAAACACTGCACTCTCTGAATATAATACTACCACACACTGCACTCTCTGAATATATTACTACCCCACACTGTGCCCTCTAAATTTAATACTACCACACACTGCACTCTCTGAATATAACTTGCTGTGCAGTGCACCCTCTGAATAAAATACCCAAATGTATTGTTGCCCATAAAAAACATACCACCCCAGAAATTCATCATAATCTACAATATACTTCTGAAATGCAGAACACTCTGTGCCTTCACATATAGTAATAATGCCCCATCTTGTGCCCCTACATATAATAATTATGACCCGTCCTGTTCCCCCACATAATAATGCCCTGTGCCCCTAAAATATATTGCCCCCTGTGCTGTGCCCTTCGCATATAATTCCCCCGTTCTTTGCCCCTCACATATAATGTCCCCATCATGCGTCCCTCACATATAATGCCCCCTGTGCTGTGCCCCTCACATATAATGCCCCCTGTGCTGTGCCCCTCACATATAATGCCCCCCGTGCTGTGCCCCTCACATATAATGCCCCCCATGCTGTGCCCCTCACATATAATGCTCCTGTTACATGCTCCACACATATAATGCCCCCTGTGCTGTGCCCTTCACATATAATGCCCCCGTTCTTTGCCCCTCACATATAATGCCCCGATCATGCGCCCCTCATATATAAAGCCCCCATCATGCACCCCTCACATATAATGCCCCATCATGCACCCCTCACATATAATGCCCCGTGCTGTGCCCTTCACATATAATGCCCCTGTTCTTTGCCCCTCACATATAATGCCCCCATCATGCGCCCCTCACATATAATGCCCCCTGTCTTGTCCCCTCAGGGGGCATTATATGTGAGGGGCACAGCACAGGGGGCATTATATGTTTGGGGCACATGACAGGAGCATTATATGTGAGGGGCACAGCACAGGGGGCATTATATGTGAGGGGCGCATGATGGCGCATTATATATGAGGGGCACAGGATGGGAGCATTATATATGAGGGGTGCATGATGGGGGCATTATATATGAGGGGCGCATGATTGGAGCATTATATGTGAGGGGCACAGCACAGGGGGCATTATATGTGAGGGGCACAGCACAGGGGGAATTATATGTGAGGGGATCATGATGGCGCATTATATATGAGGGGCACAGGATGGGGGCATTATATATGAGGGGCACATGATGGGGGCATTATATGTGGTGGGGCACAGCAGAGGGGGAAATATATGTGTGGGGCACAGCACAGGGGGAATTATATCATATAATGCCCCTTGTGTTGTGCCCCATACATATAATGCCCCCTGTGCTGTGCCCCTCACATATAATGCCCCCTGTGCTGTGCCCCATACACATAATGCCCCCTGTGCTGTGCCCCTCACATATAATACCCCCTGTGCTGTGCCCCACACATATAATTTATATGTGTGGGCACAGCACAGGGGGCCCCCCTGTCATGTGCTCTTCACATATAGTGCCCCCAGTGCTTTGCCCTGCAGCCCCTCACATTAAAAATTCCCCTTTCTCTCCCCCCCCCTAAGTTTTTAAATCCCCCTCCTCCTGTACGATATAGTGCCCTTAACAGTGGCACATATTCTGTCCCCCAAATCCCCTGGGCCCTGAGCATACTCTTAGTACTTACTGTATGCTGGCCGCGGGGACGGGATTTCCGGGTGCCGGCGCGATGATGTGACGTCATCGCGCCGGCCTGCAGTGGATCGCGACCCCGCCGCTCACACGCTGTGTACTCACAGCGTGTGACAGCCAAGGTTAGTGAATGGTGGAGCGGAAGCTTACAGCTTCGGCTCCACCATTCACCATTCTAGGGGGCGGGGCATAAATCTGGGGGGGGGGGCAATTGCCCCGTTGCTCCCCCCCCCCTGGATCCGCCACTGAGGTGACCCTCTTTCAAATGTGGACCAATTGCAGAGTTATAAGCAAAAGTAAAAATATGCTAATTTAGAGAAACAATGGGAGCATTTCCATTGCGCTTTTAGTAACGATTGTACCACTATCTCTCTCCAGTCCCTTAATTACTATTTACTCCTTCTTCTGGGGATGTTGCTTTTGACAGCCGAGCAGGGAGACACTTCGCTGATCCTGCTTCTGTATCTTCGGCTGTGCAGCTAATTTGCTCAGCTGTGGGAGCGATGTCACCAGAAGAAGGAGTGATGAGTAATGAAGGAGCGAGTTGGACAGGCAGGAGATAGCGGTACAATTGTCACTGAAAACACAATGGGAACGTCCCCATTCCTAGTTTCTCTAAATTAACATACTGTATTTTACTTTTGCTCATAATTCTGCAACAGGTTTACAGATTCTGGTGAGTGATACCTCGTTTGTCAGTTTTCCTTTTAAAGGTAGTAATGTTGTGTCTAGTGCATTTAGTAATTCTTCAAGGATTATATTGGTTATTATGTAATCAAAATTGATATTAAGTGGAAAATAATATTAATAACAATTAATATTATGTTTGCTGTCAAATAAAAAACTTGTTTTGGTTGCAGTTTGAGGAGCCAAATATTACTGATTTCACATCACCAAACTTTTATTTTAAGGGGTCCTTTGTTAAATCACTTTGAAATTTGAGCCCATTAGAGGAATAGTGTAAAGTTTAAGTTGGTTGTCTCTAATGCTGTTATTTTTAACAGTTTTAATAGTGTGTACCCTATTAGCATTTTACTGAGGGACATGCAAAAACATGCACTGATAGGAAAGCCAATGTAAATATATTTTTAATTTTCTGCTTTTCAGGCCTCTGGGAAGAAGTCTACCATCCAAGAGTTATGTTTTTCATTGGGAAAACCGCTGTACAGCTTTCATTGCACAAAGACTTCAGATCACAACATTTTGAAAGACATTTGCAAAGGACTTGCCTCCTCAGGTACCATTTATTCTCTTCAAAAGGAACCTGACATCAGATTATACAATTTTCCTGGCAACATGTTATTAATGGTAAAAATCTCCTTCCTTACCATGCCCGGGAGACGTTCCTGCCGGCAGCGATGGTGAAGCTATGAACTTTAAAAGGTGTTCCTCGCCGGCCAATAAGTGGTCCCCTAGGCAGGGAGCCATCCTCTTCAAGTCCTGTCTGCTCCAGCTGTAATCCCAACCACAGGATAGTCACTGTCATTTCAAACAACTTCCCTCCATGTGTTTGATTCCTAACATTATGTAGATGTACCATAAATTAATCCTTACCCTAGAAAAACATCTCTAAAGTGTTGGCCACTAGTTTTCTCACCTTCTCTGTAATCTGCTGTCCACTGCCTGTTACTATGGGAAATCTGTCTATAGTACAAAGACACCCAAGATAGAACACAGGAAGTGGGAGCAGGACTTAGCATTTGTTATATGCAGGAGAGAATTAGAAAAAAACTAAAAAAGCCTGCTTAAAATGATCCACACTATTTTATAAAAGTTAATCAAGGCTTCCTTTTTATCTCTGACAACCCATAAAGCTCAGGGCAGCTGCCCTCTCCCATAAGCTTCCCAGCAGCAACAACATTAGCAGTTGATTATTTAGTGTAATCCCTCACCTGCAGTGTGGTCACGTAGCGTAGGGCAGGAACAAATGCCACCTAAGCTTTCCCTAAACCCCTTTCTATGCCTACTTGTGTAATTGCCCTAGGCCACAATTCCACAAGCTAACAAGCTAATAAAGAAACAAACAGAGAACCGAAGCACAAAATAATGACAGGAATACAAAGTAGCAACAAAGAGCCTCATGACCAAAGCAATAAATATATGAGAATATGAACTAAACAGGTAACATGAAATATAGCAGCAAGATTAACCAGGATTAATGTAGAAGACAGGTTAACTGAAGCCAGAACACTATATAGATCAGGATTGTCAGATGTTATCCTTAGTGGGATTTGAACCTAGTGCTGCAAGGCAAACAGTGCTACCCCTGAGTCACTGCGCTACTTAGTAGAATCCAGATCCAGCATATATTTATATACAGGATAAAAAGAGGGTATTGTGTATACAATAATATTTGCAAGAAATGAAATAAAATATTATCAGAATTTGCTGATAATTTATTACCACTAAAGGGTTTTCTTTAAACCTATGCCACTGTAAAGGTCTTATCAAGGGCAGTATTTCTACATAATAGCATTTACAACCTTAGCAGTTTGCTAGGCAAAAAATAAATGGCTCGAAAAACCTAATTGTCTGTAGCAGTAAATCTTTTGTAACAATCCTGCCATTTTTACTATGAAAAATTACATTATTCTGCGTAGGATGTGTTTCCAGCGAGGGCCGAGTCATTGGGCTAATTTGTAAATTCTCCTGCTGCAGTGATTTAATGTTAAAGGGAATCTTTTCCATTATAGTAATACAATTTCAATTAGCTGTTACAGAACTACAAATAAGTCTTGTGGACATGTTGGCAGCTGTAGGGCGAGAGTGCAGATGAAATCTTTTCCTAATAAAATAACATTTTAGATTGCACATGGGGGCCATGTCATGCTAATTGTGTACAGAGCATATCTGATTATCATGGAAGCACACAAGGAAAGCAGATGGTAATTTAGGAATGGCTTAGATGGTCACCAGGATGAATTGCACAGTGGTTGCGATACCTGATTTCATTTACACCAGTTGATATTACGGTATTTTAAATTCATTTAGTATCTAGTGTCTTAAATCCTAATTGTATTTATTTTTCGAATTTCTAATATGTTTTATTTGAAAAGAGTCAAAGAAATGTATTGTAGCAGAATAAATTCATATAGTTTAGCTTTAAATAGGCCCTGTCAGATACAAACACTTTTTATATGTTGTACATCTTGGCAAAACATTTACCTTTCTAATATACTTCATAAGAAAATTTTATTTCCTTTCTATGGAATATTTTTTGCCGGATTCCACTCTGAAATTCCGCTGTGTGAACATGGCCTTTGGAAAACTCCTTACACATAAGATAGTTGAACAATTTAAATAATATGACAGAATTTGATGTTTAGTGTATAGGCACCTTAACCTCTTAAGGACGCAGGACGTAAATGTACGTCCTGGTGCGGTGGTACTTAACGCACCAGGACGTACATTTACGTCCTGTGCATAACCGCGGGCATCGGAGCGATGCCCGTGTCATTCGCGGCTGTTCCTGGCTGCTGATCGCAGCCAAGGACCCGCCGGCAATGGCTGACGCCCGCGATCTCGCGGGCGCCCGCCATTAACCCCTCAGATGCCGGGATCAATACAGATCCCGGCATCTGCGGCAGTACGCGATTTCAATGAATGATCGGATTGCCCGCAGCGCTGCTGTGGGGATCCGATCATTCAGAACGCCGCACAGAGGTCCCCTCACCTGCCTCTGTCCGGCTCCCGTCGTCTTCTGCTCTGGTCTGAGATCGAGCAGACCAGAACAGAAGATAGCCGATAACACTGATCTGTTCTATGTCCTATACATAGAACAGATCAGTATTAGCAATCATGGTATTGCCATGAATAGTCCCCTATGGGGACTATTCAAGTGTAAAAAAAAATGTAAAAAAATTTAAAATCCCCTCCCCCAATAAAAAAAGTAAAACGTCCGTTTTTTCCTATTTTACCCCCAAAAAGCATAAAAAATGTATTTAATAGACATATTTGTTATCGCCGCGTTCATAAATGTCCGTACTATTAAAATAAAATGTTAATGATCCCGTATGGTGAACGGCGTGAACGTAAAAAAAAACTTCCAAAATTGCTACTTTTTTTAATACATTTTATTTATTAATGTATTAAAAGTTTTTTATATGCAAATGTGGTGTAAAAAAAAGTACAGATCATGGCGCAAAAAATTAGCCCTCATACCGCCGCTTATACGGAAAAATAAAAAAGTTATAGGTCATCAAAATAAAGGGATTATAAACGTACTAATTTGGTTAAAAAGTTTGTGATTTTTTTTTTAAGCACAACAATAATATAAAAGTATGTAATAATGGGTATCATTTTCATCGTATTGACCCTCATAATAAAGAACACATGTCATTTTTACCGTAAATTGTACGGCGTGAAAACGAAACCTTCCAAAATTAGCAAAATTACGTTTTTCTTTTTAATTTCCCCACAAAAATAGTGTTTTTTGGTTGCGCCATACATTTGATGATATAATGAGTGATGTCATTACAAAGGACAACTGGTCGCGCAAATAACAAGCCCTCATACTAGTCTGGCGATTAAAATATAAAAGAGTTATGATTTTTAGAAGGCGAGGAGGAAAAAACGAAAACTTAAAAATTAAAAGTCCTTAACCCCTTAAGGACACATGACGTACTGGAACGTCATGTGTCCACTCCCGATCTATAACGCGGGGCCACGGCGTGGCCCCGCGTCATAGCGGTTCGGGCCCGGCCTCTAACAACGGCCGGGACCCGTGGCTAATAGCGCGCGGCATTGATCGCTGTGCCGCGCGCTATTAACCCTTTAGACGCGGCGTTCAAAGTTGAACGCCGCGTCTAAAGTGAAACCGAAAGCATGCCGGCTAGCTCAGTGGGCTGTTCGGGATAGCCGCGGTGAAATCGCGGCATCCCGAACAGCTGACAGGACAGCGGGAGGGCCCCTACCTGCCTCCTCGCTGTCCGATCGCCGAATGACTGCTCAGTGCCTGAGATCCAGGCATGAGCAGTCATGCGGCAGAATCATCGATCACTGGTTTCTTATGAGAAACCAGTGATCAATGTAAAAGATCAGTGTGTGCAGTGTTATAGGTCCCTATGGGACCTATAACACTGCAAAAAAAAAGTGCAAAAAAAGTGAATAAAGATCATTTAACCCCTTCCCTATTAAAAGTTTGAATCACCCCCCTTTTCCCATAAAAGAAAAAACACAGTGTAAATAAAAATAAAAATAAACATAAATGGTATCGCCGCGTGCGGAAATGTCCGAATTATAAAAATATATCGTTAATTAAACCGCTCGGTCAATGGCGTGCACGCAAAAAAATTCCAAAGTCCAAAATAGTGCATTTTTGGTCACTTTTTATATCATGAAAAAATGAATAAAAAGCGATCAATAAGTCCTATCAATGCAAAAATGATACCGTTAAAAACTTCAGATCACGGCGCAAAAAATGAGCCCTCATACCGCCCCATACACGGAAAAATAAAAAAGTTATAGGGGTCAGAAGATGACAATTTTAAACGTATAAATTTTTCTGCATGAAGTTATGATTTTTTCCAGAAGTGCGACAAATTAAAACCTGTATAAGTAGGGTATCATTTTAATCATATGGACCTACAGAATAAAGGTAAGGTGTCATTTTTACCGAAAAATGTACTACGTAGAAACGGAAGCCCCCAAAAGTTACAAAATGGCGTTTTTTTTTTCAATTTTGTCTCACAATGATTTTTTTTCCCGTTTCACCGTAGATTTTTGGGCACAATGACTGACGTCATTACAAAGTAGAATTGGTGGTGCAAAAAATAAGCCATCATATGGATTTTTAGGTGCAAAATTGAAAGAGTTATGATTTTTTAAAGGCAAGGAGCAAAAAACGAAAATGCAAAAACGGAAAAACCCCCGGTCCTTAAGGGGTTAAGGGGTTAAAGGGATACTTTGGTAAAAAAAAAAAAAAAATGCTTTAAAATCAACTGGTCCCAGAAAGTTTTACAGATTTGTAAATTACTTCTATTTAAAAATTTTAATCCTTCCAGTACTTATCAGCTGCTGTATACTACAGAGGAAGTTTTATAGTTATTTCCAATGAGAGTGCTCTCTGCTGACACCTCTGCCTGTGTCAGGAACTGTCCGTAGAAGCAAATCCCCATAAGGAACCTCTCCAGCTCTGGACAGTTCCTAACACAGACAAAGGTTGCAGCAAAGAGCACTGTGGTCAGACAGAAAATAACTATCTACAACTTTCTCTGTAGTATATAGCAGCTGATAAGTACTGGAAGGGTAGTGATGTTTTAATAGAAATAATTTACAGATATCTATAACTTTCTGGTACCAGTTGACTTGAAATTTTTTTTTCCCACTGGAGTATAATATGATCCATTCCATTCACTCCAGTCCAACCACCTATTACATCAGATACTGTACATACAACACATGAAATACTGTAGGTGACATTGAAAGTCAGATTGGGGGGATAAAAATTAAGACAATCTAATAATGTATAGTATTTAATCTTTTTTGTTTTGTTTTCAGGAGCCTGGGTTTGCATTAATGGAATTGAACAGCTACCTCAACCAAGCATGATGTTTCTTGCACAGTTTCTTACAGAGATTCAGTCAGCAAGACATCTTGGTAAAGAATCAGTCACTTTACAGTTGGAAGACGTCCCCTTAAGCCCATCAGGTGCATGCATTGCAGTCATTAAAAGGTATGGAAGCCTTCATTCACTAATTGGGTTACTATTGTAATTGTCTTACCTAACACAAAGAAATCAGCTCTGGGGCTGGGCAATCACAGATGAGGGGATGTGCTGCTTATATAACTGTCACATAGTGTGATATTTGACACCATTTGGACAGTTTTGCTTTAATGATAAAAATGCCCTTTTTTTTAACAGATATGTGTTTGTTATCATCGTACTGTAATTCAATTTTGTTACCTTTATTTATGCTTCCTAGGGTCACTTTGCCTACATACAACTGCTCTGACTCTGACTATAAGCTCCCTGATAACCTCCTGAACTGCTTTCGAATGGTTGGAGTTGGTCAATTTCCTGTTAGATTTATTCTTGAAGCTAAGCTCCTACTTAAAGGTATTTAAAACATAGAAAAACAGAATTGTCTTGAATTGAAGTGGATAAAAACAGATTTTTTCAAATTTGTCGGGTGAAATTTGACAATGACCAGTTGTTTTAGCCAACCAATGACAGACTGTTATCATCTGAAAATAGGTTAGTCATGTTTCAAATTTTTGGCCTTTATTTGGATGAAAGATAGTTTGCATTATTAGACATTTCTACCATGCCTCTATCATGCCAGCAATCTTTGCAATAATGTTTAAAAACCTTCTGTGCTGTATGCAAATTTCAAGCAAATAGTCCCCTTGGCGGCCTGGTACGACTAAGTAGTCACCGTGCCCAGGGCTGTATTAATGCCTCTTCTGCCCTATGCATGCCTACATGGTGGGATTCTCTCCTGCTCTCCTCCAAGTCTTGCGCAGGCCCAAAAGCGTAGGAGCTCTGGGCATGCACACTGCACCATACGAAAAGCTGTGGAGTGTATAGGTTCTCGCGCCAAAGCCATGCTCCAGTGAAGTCATTGCAGCCTTTAGACTACACAGCAAGGGACACTGAAAGAAAAAGTCCTGCAGCATGCTTCATTTCACTGTGCCTGGACTGTCTGTCATGCCTATGTAAGTGTGAATAGGATAGGTGAGGCTAATCGTGAGCCTCGTTGCCCTTGACAAAGCCAGTACTCTGGTGAAACATCGAGGAGGCTGGTGACTAATTTTAGACAGAGATCCATCTATAGCGGCATAAGGAACAGATAGATAGGAGGGAGAGTACTGTGCCAGCATAAACCCATTACTATGGAGTGAAGCACTATAGGTGTCATACATAACATGGAGGATGTGAAAGACCCCAATAATGCTCAATTCGTAATGAAGCACTGAAAGGGCTATATAGTATATAGTGGGTGTGAGCTGTTATTCATTACAATAACCATACAGGAAACAGAGGGTGTGAGAGACCCCCGTTTGAAGCATTGGAAATGTTATATAGAATACGGAGGGTGTGAGAGACCCCCGAATGAAGCATTGGAAATGTTATACAGAATATGGAGGGTGTGGGAGACCCTTAATAGTGCTACTCACTCCACACAGAATAACTAATTATGAAATAAACTGTGATTAACAGTAACAAGAAAGGTTAATAAACTGTGCCTAATAGGGGAAACACTGATCAATCAACGATTTACTCTACACAAGAGATATATCTACCTACAATACACTGCATATAGCAGTGCTAACATTGGCCAGCTAATAGAGGGATTAGCTGATAATTTTAACTCACTATTTGTTTTCATTTCTTCACGTTTTTAATGTATACCAATAAAGAATTGTTTTAGTGGGACCCTAGTTACAGGGTTTTTTACCCTCCAAAGGGTTATTAAGGCTGCTGTCACGATTCGGCTAGCTGGATGTGGATCCTCTGTGTCAGCGAGGGATTTGCGTGGACCGTGTCGGTGGACCGGTTCTAAGATGCTGCTGGTATTCACCAGAGCCCGCCGCAAAGCGGGATGGTCTTGCTGCAGCGGTAGCAACCAGGTCGTATCCACCGGCAACGGCTCAACCTCGCTGACTGCTGAGAAGGCGTGGGACAGAAGGACTAGGCAGAGGCAAGGTCAGACGTAGCAGAAGGTCGGGGCAGGCGGCAAGGTTCGTAGTCAATATAGAAAGCAGGAGATCTGGAAACACAGGCTTTGGACAACACTAAACGCTTTCACTGGCACAAGGCAACAAGATCCGGCAAGGGAGTGCAGGGGAAGTGAGGTATTATAGCCAGGGAGCAGGTGGAAGCTAATTAGGCTAATTGGGCCAGGCACCAATCATTGGTGCACTGGCCCTTTAAATCTTAGATAGCTGGCGCGCGCGCGCCCTAAGGAGCGGAGCCGCGAGCGCCAGGACATGACAGCCGGGGGCCGGGACAGGTAAGTGACTTGGGATGCGAATCGCATCCCCGCCGGCAATGTCAGTGCAGCGCTCCCGGTCAGCGGGTCTGACCGGGGCGCTGCAGAGAGCGGAACGCCGCGAGCGCTCCGGGGAGGAGCAGAGACCCGGAGCGCTCGGCGTAACAGTACCCCCCCCCCCTTAGGTCTCCCCCTTTTTTTGTCCGGCAATTGCTTCACATGGGACGAGGACACTGGGAGCGATTGTAGGGTTTCCTCAAAGGCAGGCAGTACAGCAGGAGTGGGAGTGGGGAGGGAGGGCAGAGGGTGAAGCTTGGCACGGGGCAGGGTGTCACCAGGACGGGGGCTATGAGGAGGCACGGCACAGTCCCGATAGGCCTTGGGGAGACCAGGCACAGGAGGAGACACTGAGGCCTGACAGACGGGACTGGGAGCAGGGGTGAGGCATTTCTTGCGGCAAGCAGGGCCCCAATTCTTGATCTCCCCGGTGGTCCAGTCAAGGGTGGGAGAATGATGCTGGAGCCATGGCAGACCGAGGAGGACTTCAGAGGTGCAGTTGGGAAGGACGAACAATTCAATCTTTTCGTGATGGGGTCCAATGCACATTAAGAGGGGTTTTGTGCGGTAACGCACAGTGCAATCCAATTTAACTCCGTTGACCGAGGAAATGTAGAGCGGCTTGACGAGACGGGTCACCGGGATGCAGAACTTATTCACCAAAGAGTCCAGAATAAAATTTCCAGAGGCACCAGAGTCCAAGCAGGCCACGGCTGAGAGGGAGGAGTTGGCAGAAGGAGAAATCCGCACGGGCACCGTGAGACGTGGAGAAGCAGACTTCGTACCAAGAGACGCCACACCCACGTGAGCTGGGTGCGTGCGTGCGTTTCCCAGACGTGGAGGACGAATAGGGCAATCCACCAAGAAATGTTCGGTACTGGCGCAGTACAGACAAAGATTTTCTTCCCTACGGCGAGTCCTCTCTTCCTGGGTCAGGCGAGACCGATCCACTTGCATAGCCTCCTCGGCGGGAGGCACAGGCGTAGATTGCAAAGGATACTGTGGGAGAGGTGCCCAGAGATCTAGGTCTTTTTCCTGGCGGAGCTCCTGGTGTCTCTCAGAAAAACGCATGTCAATGCGGGTGGCCAAATGCATAAGTTCTTGCAGGTTGGCAGGAATCTCTCGTGCGGCCAGCACATCCTTGATGTTACTGGATAGGCCTTTTTTAAAGGTCGCGCAGAGAGCCTCGTTATTCCAAGATAATTCGGAAGCAAGAGTACGAAATTGGATGGCGTACTCGCCTACTGAAGAATTACCCTGGACCAGGTTCAGCAGGGCAGTCTCGGCAGAAGAAGCTCGGGCTGGTTCCTCGAAGACACTACGGACTTCAGCGAAGAAGGACTGGACTGTAGCTGAGGCAGGATCATTGCGGTCCCAGAGCGGTGTGGCCCAAGACAAGGCCTTTCCAGAAAGAAGGCTCACTACGAACGCCACCTTAGACCGTTGTAGGAAATTGGTCCGACAACATCTCCATATGTAGGGAACATTGAGATAAGAATCCACGGCAGAGTCTAGAGTCCCCATCAAATTTGTCCGGCAGGGATAAGCGGAGGCTAGGAGCGGCCACTCGCTGCGGAGGAGGTGCAGGAGCTGGCGGAGGAGATGGTTGCTGCTGTAGCAGTGGCAGAAGTTGCTGTAACGTGGCGGTCAACTGCGACAGCTGCTGTCCTTGTTGGGCGATTTGCTGCGATTGCTGAGCGACCACCGTGGATAGGCCAGCGAGACTTGGCAGCGGGATCCATGGCCGGATCTACTGTCACGATTCGGCTAGCTGGAGGTGGATCCTCTGTGCCAGAGAGGGATTGGCGTGGACCGTGTCGGTGGACCGGTTCTAAGATGCTACTGGTATTCACCAGAGCCCGCCGCAAAGCGGGATGGTCTTGCTGCGGCGGTAGCAACCAGGTCATATCCACCGGCAATGGCTCAACCTCGCTGACTGCTGAGAAGGCGTGGGACAGAAGGACTAGGCAGAGGCAAGGTCAGACGTAGCAGAAGGTCGGGGCAGGCGGCAAGGTTCGTAGTCAATATGGAAAGCAGAAGATCTGGAAACACAGGCTTTGGACAACACTAAACGCTTTCACTGGAACAAGGCAACAAGGTCCGGCAAGGGAGTGCAGGGGAAGTGAGGTATTATAGCCAGGGAGCAGGTGGAAGCTAATTAGGCTAATTGGGCCAGGCACCAATCATTGGTGCACTGGCCCTTTAAATCTTAGAGAGCTGGCGCGCGCGCGCCCTAAGGAGCGGAGCCGCGCGCGCCAGGACATGACAGCCGGGGGCCGGGACAGGTAAGTGACTTAGGATGCGATTCGCGAGCGGGCGCGTCCCGCTATGCGAATCGCATCCCCGCCGGCAATGTCAGTGCAGCGCTCCCGGTCAGCGGGTCTGACCGGGGTGCTGCAGAGAGAGGAACGCCGCGAGCGCTCCGGGGAGGAGCAGGGACCCGGAGCGCTCGGCGTAACAGCTGCTGGCATCATTACCAGACATAATGGCATGATAGGAACGTTTATAAGCCTATTGCTTATGGTTACAGGGGGGTAAAATCTGATGTCAAGTTCCCTTTAAGAAAGATTGTTTATCCACAAGTGATCTTTCAGGAAAGAATATGCTAAGAATGTTCCCAGAATATTTTCAGAAAGCTCAATCATCCTTTGCGCGGTATGATTGATAATGTATATTGAGTCTAAACAACTGTATTGGCCAATATGGCCTGAAATGTGGATGTCTGCATTTGCGAAATGATCATTCATCAGACGATAGCTTGTTTAACAGTTGTTTAACCATCAACCAACTTATACCTAATATGTATGACCACCTTAATTTAAAGAGGTTTTATTTATAGTTGAACTTTATAGAATTATTACCTAATTTAGAATAATTGTAAACTCTGACTAGGTACCTGCTTATTTTTTAAGCCGTATACTTTGTTGAAAGTGACATTTTTCTAGCAAACTAAGCATGTTGTCTATCTCATTGTAAAAGCCATATATGAGGGTGAATAACACAAACAGAATTTATCCTCTGCTCCCAAGTGTGCATCCTCCCTCGGCCCTCCTGAAGCACTGCCTATTTGTGCTTCATCAATTTACACATCCATGATTTGGCTGCAAATAATTGTGGGAATTGAGGGCACCGGTGTTGGAATACTACATTATCCCATTATCAAATGGCAATTGGAATAAAAAAAGATTTTTTAAATAGTGATATAAGGTAAAAAGAAATATGTAGCAGATCACCAATGTTATGTACCAGCATTGTAATACCATGGGGCTTCTTTTTTTTTTTTTTTTGGAGGGGGGGGGGGGGGGGGGTGGGATGATAGGTGCACAATTGTTTTTGCCTTAAATAAACCAGAAGTAGTCAGACATATATTTGAAAACACCCTTATTCAATACTATATTGGCAGGTTATTATTGTTACTGTTATTATTGTTCAATGCCTAAAATATAGAAAGGATGATGCTGTACAGGAATTCATTTATTTGAGATAAATGACATGTTTGATTTGAGATAAATGACATGTTTCTTGCTCTAAATTGCTGCCAAATTGAAAAACAGGCTTCATGTAGTTCTTGGAGTTGGAATTAAAATGTACAGTTGATAAGATCTTTTCATTTTTTTTAAATTTGCAATACATTCTTGGCAGTTATATGAGACAGGAATAACAAAAAGAACTACATTTGGCAGGCATACAGGCTGTAAGCCACCATAGCAGATGGATGGTAGTACATTAAGCCAACAGAACGTATAAATGTATCTCTAATGTGTTTATTGAGGAAAGCGTTCCAAGATTGGGGATGAAGTGACAGTACTCAACAAACTTCTGTTTGCACTAGAATGACAGGAAGATATGCTCACAACATGAGCATGCAATACTGTATGTATGTATATATATATATATATATATATATATATAACAACCTAACAGAAATGTAGTGTTAAAGGGGTACTCCAGTGGTAATTTTTTTTTTAAATCAACTGGTGCCAGAAAGTTAAACATATTTGTAAATGACTTCTATTAAAAAATCTTAATCCTTCCAGTACTTATCAGCTTTTGTATGCTCCACAGAAAGTTGAGTTGTTCTTTTCTGTCTGACCACAGTGCCCTCTGCTGACACCTCTGTCCATGTCAGGAACTGTCCAGAGTGGGAGCACATTCCCATAGCAAACCTATCCAGCTCTGTACAGTTCCTGACATGGACAGAGGTGTCAGCAGAGATCACTGTGTTCAGACAGAAAATAAATTTCAAAAAGAAAAGAACTTCTGGAGCATACAGCAGCTGATAAGTAATGGAAGGGTTAATATTTTTAAATAGAAGTAATTTACAAATCTGTCTAACTTTATGGCACAAGTTGATAAAAAAAAAATTCCAATGGAGTACCCCTTTAAAGAAGCTACTTAATAGTTCAATTCTTTTCATAAAATGTAACATACAACACAGGAATAGATTAACTCCAACTCCTATGGATGCGTTTCGAACGCATGCGCGTTCTTGATCACCACTTGTGGTGGTGATCAAGAACGCGCATGCGTTCGAAACGCGTCCATAGGAGTTGTTTGCTGACCATGTGAAGCTGGATGGTGTGTGCTCTGTATTTTTAAAGAAAAGTTAAATAAAGGATCTACGTTTTAAGGGACTGCTGGACTACCTTTCTTCATTTACTTACAAGTTCTAAGCCTGGCCGGGCTCAAGTCCTTGCAGACCGCGGAGGAGGTGAGCTGAGAGAACTTTATTTCTTATTCAATGTTCGCGATCTGCTCAGAAAGTATTCAGCCATGTAGTTTAAAAAATAGACACATTTATTGAAGAAGATAAAATATACAAGAAACATTTTACATTGGACCTCAAACAGACACAATAGGACCTCACACAACTCTCCCAGTGTCTCCTTCAATGTCCAATACATTCTGCTAAATCTTTTGTTGGAATCGCCATCACCTGCCTTGTTGTATTTTCCTGAATCTCGTTGATAGTCTGAGTTCCCTGCTCTTTCAAAGTTGATTTTAATTAGGGAAAAGTCAAAAGTCGTAGGGAACCAAATATGGATTATAGGGGGGCATGGGAGTCACCTAGGTGATTTGATGTTTCTACAAAAATATGCACTCATTTCATTGACCCCCGAAAGCCTTGTATATCATCTGAATAGTTTCCTCTGTTTGAGCTGAATGCAGAATTTAATGCAGCTTCATTGCTCTGCTCATTTTGAATGTAATGGCCAGGCGGTACACAAGCTCACTAAACAGCATACAGCACCTCCACTGACTAGTACAGTAAAGTCATCATTGTTTAGTAAAACCTTGCTTTTTATGTTAACAATGGTTGAATACGGAAAGACCTTGTATAGTAATACGAATACGGAAAGACCTTATATAGTAATTTATTTTGGTGGTTTAGTTGCCAGTAGTTCATAATCATGTTGTGAGCTGAAGGACTTCTGTATAGCCAATCTAAGAGTCAGAGCAAAATTCTAATCCTTTGATTACAAAGAGGGTTTATTCACACTTCTGACTTTACTGTGACACCACAAACAGATACAATCTATGATCAGAAGGTAGGGGCCTTTTACATAGGTGAACATGCTGGGAGAAACAAATATTGACCTTGGTGATTTGCACTTCTTTACAGAGCCTTCAGAAGGCTACATTAATCATGTGGCTCTTCAAATTCATAATTATTGGCCATACATCCCCTGTTTACAATGGACGAAGTGTGACTGATAATGATTTTACTTTATGAGGGACATTTATCAATGTTTGCTTATGTATTCTTTTTTTTAGTAATTTTTTCCTTACTTTTTTTTTGCTTATGTGCGACGTATTTATCAACTGGTTTCAGCCTGTTGATAATTTTCTTTCACGTGAGCAATTTTTCCTTTTTTACTATGGTAGTAGCTTTTTCTGCTCCATGTTTGAGCTGGAGTAAATTTAGTCAATTTTTAGCGCTGTTGCGACTTTTTTTTGTGCAGTTGCGACTGTCGCAGTTAATAAATACCTGACTACCCGTAGTCCATTTTAAAATTATTACTACATAGTGAATTTTAGGAAAACTTGCTTTTCTCGCTTTCCAGTCAAAATGTCGCACGAAAAATCGTGTAGTCGCAGTTGCGACAATTTGGGACAATTATAGTAAAGAAAACCTGACTAAACCCGTTGATAAATGTCCATATATATGTTTGTATGTTTGTTAACTTATTGCTGGCCCCTTTACATTGGCTGATTTGCCCGATAATTGGCCCATGTAAAAGGGCATTTAAACATAGCAAAAAAAAAGTGGCCAAGCAGCCAAAGAAAGAAAATAGCGGATTAACATCACCTTTAGAGAGTGATTTATCTATAAATTTTTAAGGCCTTAACTGGATAGCTACTGTTACTCTCATTAAAAAAACACTATAAAAGGCTGAAGAGTCAAACCATTTTGCTTCATGAGGCCTCTGTTTTAAGAGATTGTTGGTGGGCAAAAAATAGGTCACTGCTAGCGAGGCTGCATCCTTTCATCAATGACCAGAAACCACAGTTCACTTGGCATTGCCATATGCACATTTGCATTGAATGTACTTTAGTTGTTACTTCTTCTGTTTTGTCACATGAGTAGTGGCAGGAGAAGACATCTGTCTTCAACCTTTAGGAATGTCTGTTATCTAACATAAGGCAAATATTAAGGCCTAGCAATCCAGATGCTTTTTCTCACAACAGTCTAATAGTGCATGCTGTCACATTACTTTGCCTGAGTGAGAAAAGTCTAGGTATTGGCATTTTCTGTATGGCTGTCCCCCTACCATGTAAATAGGACAGAGCCGACACCACAACCGGTACTCAGTTTAATGGAAGAATCTGTTTTGTGTTATGCTACGTATCAATTTTTTCCCACATGCTCTTACTCAATTGCTGGGATGAGATATAATCTGGCAACCTGCTTCTGTCCTGCAGGATCAGGAAGCCTGGGACCCTGAAAATGAAATGACACACAACCCATTTCAATGAGATAAATTGAATATTTACTGTATTAAACTATCTTTCAGCATTAAAGTATTTTTTCCTACATAACCACAAAGATATCATAATGGGATTTATTTTTATGAATATGACAATAGAAGAGAAAAAAACTACAGATGAAGGTGGCCCATACAAATACTAATTGTTATGAATGTTTATTGTTATTAATATGTTGTATTACAGTTCAGTTAGCTGAAAATACCACAGTTTTGCTTTACCAACCAGCCTTATTACCCTAATTTATTAGGAATATAAAAATATATGAATATGTCTTACATATAACTGATGATAACAACTCATCATTAGGGTATTATTTGCATAGTATCAGTTTCACCAATGCATTCCAATAAATCTTGGTGAATTTTAATTATGTAGATCTATCACCCGTGCTTCACGGATAAGTGCATCCATTATTATATATTGTAAAGCTTTTAAAAACTTGAAATTGCCTTATCAATGCTTGTACAAAAAGTGTAGAGAGATTGGGTTTTAGTAAGACAGACCAATTCTTCTGGTATCTTCATATGACAGGAAACTCATCTTGGCATAAAATCATAAATCTTCAAAATTCTATTAGCAAACGTGCTATGTACTTGGCCAGCGTGAGATGAAATAATTAGTCTACAAAGATGGGTAATTATTATAATTTGGCCTATTGCTTCAATTGATGTTGTTTATAGAACATAATTCAGACATATTTCAGAGGGATGTTTGTTTTCACTCTGCTGACATCCAAGTGTGTCTGTCTGAGTGATGTACAGCAAAAGATAACATGGAACCATGTTAGCCAGAAAGATTCATGTGTTATTAAATACTTCTGTGCTGAAAAATACAAAGGAATGATACCTTTATTGGCTGATCAGAAAAAAAAATATTTGCAAGATCTCGGAGCACATCTGGTAAATTAACTTAAAGGGGTACTCCGGTAGAAAACACATTTTTTCAAATCAGCTGGTGCTAAAAAGTTAAATAGATTTGTAAATAACTTCTATTTAAAAATCTTAATCATTCCAGTACATATCAGCTGCTGTATACTACAGAGGAAGTTGTATAGTTATTTTCTGTCTGATCACAGTGCTCTCTGGTGCCACCTCTGTCTGTGTCAAGAACTGTCCAGAGTATGAGCAAATCCCCATAGCAAACCTCTTCTCCTCTGGAAAGTTCCTGATAAGGACAGAGTTGTCAACAGAGAGCACTGTGGTCAGACTGAAAAGAACTATACAGCTTCCTCTGTTGTATACATCAGCTGATTAGTACTGGAAGGATTACAATTTGTAAATAGAAGTAATTTACATATCTGTTGCTGTGGCTACGCCTAGTTCTGGGCTGGTCAGCTGACTTTGTTAGTTCACCTGTGTGTTATCTATATAAACCTGCAGTCTGCTTTCAGACCTTGCCTGTGAAAGAGCTTGCTCAAGTTACTAGCGTTTATTATCTGTCTTCCTGATCTTCCCATGTTTGCGACTTTCTGGCTTGGCTTCCTGACTCTTCTCTGTATTTGTGACTTTGCACCTTTGACAACTCCTGGTATTGACTCGGCTATTGGACATTGACTCATTGTGTGTGTGTGTTAGATATTATTTCTGTTGGTCTGTGTGCTTTATTATTATATCCTGACCTATGTCTATATTGTAAGTTTATTTTGTTGACAGTGACTTCCATTACATATTTAGGGAGGTACTGTCACCGTGGTTGTCGATCTTTTATTCAGGGCGGATTGGCAAGTATGCAGGGAAAGAGGGAGTGGGTGAGATCAGTACTGCACTCCTTCCCTGCCCATACGTGACATTTTCACTGGCCAACATACCTGCATTTGCCTTGCTCCTGCATTATGGAAGCTATGTCTGCTTTGGTAGAGCAAATGCAGGGCTTGACATGACCAATGCACCTCTCACCTCCTACCCTATACACATTTTCGCTTCAATGGCTTCATTGGGGTGCCCCCTGACAAAGCCATTGAAGCGAAAATGCATTTGGGGTAGAAGGTGAGAGGTACCCCATAGGTGCACTGGTCATGTATCGTATTATTGTTTGATCATGTTGTGTGTATGTCCTCTACTACCGTATATACTCGAGTATAAGCCGAGTTTTTCAGCACGATTTTTCGTGCTGAAAACACCCCCCTCGGCTTATACTCGAGTGAACTCTCCGCCATCAGTGGTCTTCAACCTGCGGACCTCCAGAGGTTTCAAAACTACAAGTCCCAGCAAGCCCGGGCAGCCATCGGCTGTCCGGGCTTTCTGGGAGTTGTAGTTTTGAAACCTCTGGAGGTCCGCAGGTTGAAGACCACTGCGGCCTTCGACATCATCCAGCCCCCTCTCACCCCCTTTAGTTCTGTACTCGCCTCCGCTCGGCGCTGGTCCGATGCTGCAGGACTGTCCGGTGGGGAGGTCGTCCGGTGGGATAGTGGTTCCAGGCTGCCATCTTCACCGGGGAGGCCTCTTCTCCGCGCTTCGGGCCCGGCCCCGGAATAGTCACGTTGCCTTGACGACGACGCAGAGGTACGTTCATTACCAACATTCCTCTGCGTCATCGTCAAGGCAACGCCTCTATTCTGGGCCCGAAGCGCGGAGAAGAGGCGCCCCCGGTGAAGATGGCAGCCCGGAACCACAATCCCACCGGACGACCTCCTCACTGGACAGTCCTGCAGCACCGGACCAGCGCCGAGTGGAGGTGAGTACTGAACTAAAGGGGATGAGAGGGGGCTGGATGATGTCGAAGGCCGCAGTGGTCTTCAACCTGCGGACCTCCAGAGGTTTCAAAACTACAACTCCCAGCAAGCCTGGACAGCCGATGGCTGCCCGGGCTTGCTGGGAGTTGTAGTTTTGAAACATCTGGAGGTCTGCAGGTTGAAGACCATGATGATGACATGTGGTGATGATGACAAGGGGATGATGAAGGGGGGGGGATTATGGCAAGGGGATGATGAAGGGGGGGGGTGTGGAATGATGACAGGGGGATGATGAAGGGGGGGGTGGGATGATGACAAGGGGATGATGACAAGGGGATGATGAAGGGGGGGGTGGGGATGATGACAAGGGGATGATGAAGGGGGGTGTGGGATGATGACAAGGGGATGATGAAGGGGGGTGTGGGATGATGACAAGGGGATGATGAAGGGGGGTGTGGGATGATGACAAGGGGATGATGACAGGCGGTGATGATGAAGGGGGGATGATGACAGGGAGATGATGATGAGGGTGTTAATGATGGAGGTCTGGATGATGACGGGGGGGATGATGTATTTAACACCCTCGGCTTATACTCGAGTCAATAACTTTTCCTGGGATTTTGGGGTGAAATTAGGGGGGGCTTATATTCGGGTCGGCTTATACTCGAGTATATACGGTATGTTTCTATGCACTTTAATACCGCAGCCACTACTGTTAGCATATATTCTTGTTGACAGACTTGTATTATCTGCTGTAGAGATAGCATCATTATGCTTGAAGTGATTCTACTCCAGTAATCACTCCTTTAGTGTGATTTACAGTTCTGCCTCTCTTTTGGCATATGTTACATACCTCTCCAGGTACCTAGTTCCATGTTTACAAAAGTCCCCACCCTAAGGACTTTTTTCAGTGCACTCATCACCCTCTCTTCTGCCTGAGTTCCCTGTTGTACCCATACATTATATATGTTTTTTATTGTGGTTTTTAGGTTTGCTATGCCTCAATAAAGTTTGGCAATATTTTTATTCACATTGCTTTTGTATGGTCTCTTGTTTTTGGAGTTGGTACCTTAAAGGACATGTTAGGGACTTATCCCTCACCTGACACCCTTGACCAAGCAATGATGTTAGCTGTGCATTTTGATAGATGTGTGCGAGAATGCAAACAGGAGTGTTCTTCTTCTACCTCTCCTTTCCTGCTTGACTCCTCTCCTGTCTCTCTTCATCAACCTGTGCCTGAGGATGAACCCATGCAGATAGGGTCCATCCGTACCCCAAAGCAGCACAGGAGATTCCGTCAAATCAGTGGATTGTGTTTCTATTGTGGAGAAGACACACATTTCATCAGGTCTTGTGTCAAGCGTCCGCGTCCAAGTAATAATCGTGGAGGCCACTTGCATGCACAGGTATGTCTCGCCTCACAAGCTTCTAAGCCTGGCAGCATTGCTTTGGGTGGCATTAATGTTTCTACAGTACGTTCTGATTTGCCATCTAGGGCTGCTAATAAGCCATTTTGTACCAGTCTCTGGTTGAATCTGTGTCTTGCGATGGCATGGGCAATAAATTTGTTGAGAGGGCTCATATGGATTTGGTGTCAGAAAAATGTAGGGAGGATTTAGAGGATGTTTCTGAGGACACCAATGAGTGGTGTGATATAGCTGACGAGGATACAGATGAAGATATTGATGGTCCATCTGTATCCAAGTCTGTACCTCTGTACTTCCAGATTGTTAAGGGTACAGTGGCCCCTCTTAAAGGGGGGGGGGGGGTACTGTAAGAACCAGAAGTGTTAAACTTCCCTGAGAGTGTTTGTTGATCCGGTTGCTGTGGCTACACCTAGCTCTGGTCTGGTCAGCTGACCGTGTCAGTTCACCTGTGTGTTGCCTATATAAACCTGCAGTCTGCTTTCAGGCCTTGCCTGTGAAAGAGCTTGCTCAAGTTACTAGCATTTATTATTAAATGATCATTCGGTGTTTGTGACTTTCTGACTCTTCTCTGTATTTGGGACTTGGCACCTTTGACAACTCCTGGTGGACATTGACTCATTGGCCCTCATTTACTATTGCAAGCCCGACAAGTCTGCGCCAGATTTTGCACCAGAATTTGCGCCAGGATTGAAAAAACTCCGACTAACTCTCCATTTTGCTAAGAAAACCCAAAAAAGGGTGTGGCTGACGGGGAAGGGGGCGTGGTCTCCGAAACGGGGCGTGTTCCCGACATTTTCACAAAAACCCAACATATTTACTAAGGTTTCCACATAAAATGTGGTGGATTTCAGCTGAGAAAAACCTTACAAATCAAAGCATGTGTAAAAAAAAGCAAAGTATAGGGAAAGTGGAAAATGCAGGGAAACCTTAGTAAATACAGTGGAAAATTAATTGTAGGGAATTAAAACCCACAAAGAAACCTGCACTCCACTCTTAGTAAATAAGGGCCCTTGTGTGTGTTAGATATTATTTCTGTTAGTCTGTGTACTCCCTTACTGTGTCCTGACCTGTGCCTATATTGTAAGCTTATTTTGTTGACAGTGACTTTCATCACATATTTAGCGAGGGACTGTCACCGTGGTTGTCGATCCGCTATATAGGGCGAGATGAGTACTGCACTCCTTTCTTGCCCATATGTGACAATACATTCTTTTTTTTTACACTAGTATTTAAAGGGGTTATCAAGATATATACAATTTTTTATATTTTGCTGGGGCCGCTGTGCAAATAAAAAAATTACTCACTGGGTACCCAGCTTTTTCTGCTATGACATCATTCAGTCCCCTGCTCATTGCTCTGTTTCCGAATTCAGAACAGCTGTACATGTATCAACTATCAACAAAAAAACTATTTCTTAGTCAATAGAAACTTTTTTGGAGTACTTTTATGAAGTGCACAGCTCATCATATGCATGGCTTTATTTGTCAAATAGAAAACCATGTTCACTTACTTTTCAACTAATAATGATATAGGTGTTGTGTATAGGGAAAACATTTGAAGTCTTATCTGCAATACTCAAAGGCATAACTAGTTGTGCATCCGAGCCCTGCTTCCTGTGTAGGACCAAAAGCCCCTCTGCCATCACTGAGATTTGCACTTACCATCTGCAGCCTGCTGACCCATGTAAAAGATTCTGTATACTTTAGCCTTTGATTGATTAATTGGCGACTGCCAAGCCAACTAAACAGTCTCAGAATGCAGGGTTGTTGTCTTGCTCAAGGGCACTTCCATCAGAGATGACCATGCTGGTACCGTAACTTGTATGATCACCTAAGCAGCTGGCACTTCCTGCACTGAGAGGAAAGATAGGCAAAGGTACCACAAGTAAAGGGTGTCTGTGGGAAAAGGTGTAATGTAAAATTATATATATAAAATCTATACAAGACTGTTCATGTCCACGATGCTCACTAGGGGCAAATGATCGTTGGGGTTCCTTGCTGTCCAGGTATTTTTGCATGGCAGACATTGTGGTTGTTCCTTCAGTTTAGGGACAGACTATTGTGTCTTTTTATAATTATATAAAAGTTTATATTCATTGTTTTGTTGCATTAGCACTTTCTCTTCATTTGTGTACCTCTGCTGTACCCGGTTTACAACGCAGTAGTCGACATTGTCCACCTGATCATATACAGTTCCTACCTTCTGTGACCATCCAGTTGTTTTCTGTGGTGGTAATTTATTTTGTAGGTATATGTATTAAGAAAGAATCATGTTTTTTCACATTTTTTAATCAGTTCTTTTTTTTGTAGTAATAGTTAATGTTTTGAACATGATTGTGTAACTTCTTCATTGGATTGCATTTGCCTTAAATAATTTGTTGGTGGCAAGACTATTCATATGTATGATCAATTTTTTCTTCTTTATAGGGTTTTCAAATGTCACTGATTTGGCTCGAAAACTCTGTGCCATAATAGATTCATTTGGAAAGTTATATAATGCAGATTTGATGGGATTTGTGTCATCTGTAAATGGTAGGTATTGTAAAGTATACCAAATAAAGTTGCAGTTTGTTATACGGTTTGTTTTTCCTCTTTATTGATTTTTTATAATGATTTCATTTTTACCCTCTGCTCATCTATTTTAAGAAAAAAGTGTTGCCTTATCAGTGGCAGAGCTCAACTGTCTCCTTAATGAGGCCAGCCAGACGCTCAGATATCTGTGTAAAGGCCACATGGAGCACCAAGGTAATTGATACTTTACATATAGTATTTTTTGTTCTAACATGCAGTTATCTACCTTGAGTTTCTGTAATCCTGAAAAAAAAAAAAAAGGTCTTAAAGGTGTATGATGTTAAAAATGTATATATCTTAAATAGTTTTAGTAGTGAATATATTATAGATTATTAATATGTTATTAGATTCATTTAAATTATACTTCTGTTGAGGTATGTGTTTCTACTGGTGTTTGGTAGATTTATAATGAAGGTTTGTGCTTATATACATTAGTCTATTTGAACAAGCAGCAGAGCTGCAGAAGTCATTGGGGAAGGGTCAGAGGTGGCCAGGGAACAACATTTAATCTATATTATTATCAACAGGGGATTGTGTTTGTGGCTCAAATTGTGTGTGCTGAACTCACTAATAAAAAGCAGACAAAAACTCAGCCCAAACTGGCAGCTTGTTCACCCACAGTAAACCCAATATACTGGGTTATAGTGCAGGTGAACATCTTTAAAAGAAGAGGTTAATCCCATTTATTGGTAAAGAACTTACTGAGGTATGTCCATTTATATATTTCTTTCTATTGCACACATCTGCGCATTGGAGGCGGGGAGCTGGCTTGCCGAGCTCCCCTGCCTCCTCAGTATTTCCGCCCCCCCATGATGAATATGCAAATGTTTTCCAGAGTGAGCACTATGCTTTCTGAGAGGAGCACAAGTGTCACTGCCTTCCAGGTGTAGTGAAGCAGCAGAGCACTCCCCCCCCCCCCCAGCAGGCTCTTATGCCCTAGTGACATGAGTGTGAAGACATTTGCATATTCAGCAAGGGGGTGGCCGGGCAGAGAATATTGATGAGGCAGGGGAGCTCAGCGAGTCGGCTTCCCGCCTCCATTGCACAGAGCAGAGTTGTACAATAGGAACAAAGATATAAACGCAGATAACTCTGCAAGCCCCGTGCAATGCTCCTGCCTTCCTGTCTTTTTACCACCTAATGTTGAATTTCGCTTCAGTCTTTATGGAATAAAGCATCTTTAATCCAGTCTTGTATGATGAGTGCTCCATACATTTCTTTCTTATATGCTGCCCCTTTTAAAATTGGGCCACCAACAAAACAGCTGATTTTGCTTAGACAAATAACTGCAAATCAGACATAAACTCTGTATACCAATACTATAGACATTGGGTCCTATAAAAGTACGGCTGTTTTCAGAAACCAACTGTCCATTGTAGCCCATAGTGGGAGTACCAAGCAGGGCCTCCCACCATGCTGTCTATAAGCCTTTATTGTGTTGTCATTGTGAGAAAACTGCTTAAAGGGGTATTACAGGAAAACAACTTTTTTATATATATATCAACAAGCAGAGGTGTCAGCAGAGAGCACTGTTGTCAGAAAGAAAAAAAACAACTTAACTTCAGCAGTTGATAACTACTGGAAGGATTAAGATTTTTTAATAGAAGTAATTTACAAATCTGTTTAAGTTTCCGGAGCCAGTTGATATATATATATATATATATATATATATATATATATATATATATATATATAAAAGTTTTTTTCTGGAATACCCCTTTAAGGAAAATAAAAAGACACTCTCTAATAGGCTGTTACATGTATATACTTTAAAAAAATGTCTCCTCTTTTTAAATTAATGTAACAGTAATAACTTTTCTGCAAAAACATAATATTGATATTTAACTGTATTTTGGCTTCATTCAGTGGAGGAATAAGCTGCAGTTCCAGGTTTGGTGTCGATACATGAATGGGCTTAGGCGTAAACCCAGATAGGGATGCACAACTGTGCCTGGAAAAATTTGCTGAGGCTGATGTACTTCAGAGAGGTCTATAGCCCCCATTATTCTTCTGACCAGTGTGGCATTTGGGGAGGGGGACTAATTAATAATGTCACTTTAATTCTGATTTCTTAGCTTTCATGGCTAGAAGAAGAAAGCTTATGCTGTATGACTAACAGGTCTCATAGAGACAATTGAAAGCAAATGATACATGTGGAGGATATTTCATTTTTATATCATAGAAACAACTATTGTTCTACAGCAGGATGATTTACTGGTATAATCCTATATCACTGTAATATATACACTAGAAAAGAAATCCCAGCTCAATTTCTAGCTGTTTGATGTAAACATAAATTGGTGACTTGTTTATATATCATTGCACATTTCCTAGAGACTGAAGCATTAAGCATATTATATGACATATATTTATATTCTGCTTTGACCATTGACTTTGTTCTTGATGAAGCGGAGGTATATCTCGGCAGATGACACATTGCTACATAACTTCATGCTTGGATGAATAATTCTTTGCCTCCAATGACTCACAAAACACTTTTCCTTATAGCTAAACACAATTTCTTGTTTATAGTGATGTATTGGTGTCTGTTGTCTAAGCAAGAAGAAAGCTAAATAGTCATAAATCAGGGTCTGCAATTAGATATATCTCTCCACATATCACCCAGAGTAGATAAAGATTCATCTAATATCTAATAATCACAACATTCTTCTGAAAATTTGTTTCGTAAGCTGAATAGTATTGGTGTGGAATGTGCTTTGGGATCATCATGATCAGTAGCATAAAAGAGCACTGTACCTTTATTATATCATACATTTAAATTGTTTCAAGTTGTATTGATAACAGTTTTATCTACATTAATGTAAGGTAAGTGTCATGCAAAGGCGCATTTAATTTTTAGGCTATGGTCCCACAGAGGGGGAAACTGATGTCTCAAATGCCAATCATTAATTAAAGGGGTACTCTGGTGGAAAACTTTTTTTCTTAAATGAACTGGTGCCAGTAAGTTAAACAGATTTGTAAATTACTTCTTTTAAAAAATCTTAATTCTTTTAGTACATTTTAGCAGCTGTATGCTACAGAGGAAATTATTTACTTTTTGAATTTCTTTTTTGTCTTGTCCACAGTACTCTCTGCTGACACCTCTGTCCGTGTCAGGAACTGTCCAGAGTAACATAGGTTTGCTATGGGGATTTTCTCCTGCTCTGGACAGTTCCTGATACTGGCATCAGGTGTCAGCAGAGAGCACTGTGAATAACACAAAAAAGAAATTCAAAAAAATAAAGATTTTCCTCTGTAGCATACAGCTGCTAAAAAGAATTGAAAGAATTAAGATTTTTTAATAGAAGTAATTTACAAATCTGTTTAACTTTCTGGCACCAGTTCATTTAAAAAAAGAAGTTCTCCACCGGAGTACCCCTTTAAATCACATAATTGTAGAACCAGGCACTGCAGCTTCATTGCCATATAGCACACTTTGAAATCTATGCTCACAAATTTCAGCTACAATATACCCTAACTCCCTAGTGTATATTGTACAAGAGTCCCTCAAGCTACAATATCAATTGGTTCCAGAATGACCAGTGTATGTTGAAACCATTGTATGTTGAGAGCATAACTCTATGGAAACCCAGCAATTGGTTTAAAAGCCCCAAAATGTCATCTAAAAGTAGGAAAAAGTGAGGATTAAAAAGATTGAATGAAGTAGGTAACTAATACAAATAAAGCAAGTACTTACATATAAAAGTAAGAAAGAGCTGCTGGAAGCTATCTATGTCCTGTACAGTACACACAGTGCCTCAAAAAAGTAAAATGGAGCCTGGTATTCAGCAGCTAACCCTGGCACAGCTGAAGAGTAGTGCAGAACATGTAGTACTTTTTTGTACTGTAGGGAGGTGCTTCCCTAAATGGCCATTCTGATTGGTCAGTTCTTCGAGCTATTGACACATTTTTCCAACTCTGGACTGTCTGTATGATTTTTTGTTGAGTATGGTTTCAATACTAAACAAAACATGTTATGTTGAAAATATTGTAACCTGAGGCCATTGTAAGTATAGGGATCACTGTAGTATATACTTAGTTAAATGTTGTGCAGCTTGCATAAAATGACAAGAAGACACACATTTTTGTACAAACCAAATATCTACAAATATCTGAGGCTATGCTACATCAAACCATAAGTGCAGAAACTTGATAATTTCCCCAAAAGTATTTTGGTAAGTATTTTTAGCCAACACCAGGTATGGATCTAAAACAGAAAAAATGCAAAGTTTTCCATTATAGTTTTTCTCTTTCTTGATCCTACACCTGGTTTTAGCTAAAACAAGAAAATGGTTGTTCTCTCCTGGCTCTGTGTCCCTTGACCATGATGGTCTCATAATGCAGGTCTTTGGTACCATCTCACTACCTTAGGCGCAGAGCAGGGAGAGAAGCACACAGCTTCTCCTGGCTCATTCTAATGATTGGTTGGGGTCTGAACACTCAGGCCTCAATGGATAAAAACTCCCCAATGGATATGTCAATCCTTAGGATATGTTAAGTTGTACACTTGAATATGTATTGTAACATGATTTGTTCCAATAATACATTGTTACACAGTATCACAGCTATGACATACAAGTAAGATTCATAGTAAGGTAAAGTAGTGCACATACCTATCTAGGGCTACAGATTCCACAACATAAGTTGACTTTACTATCATTTGTCAGCCAGTAATGGACATGCTTACCAAGAATATGTGCTTGTGTTGGTGGTAAATAGCTGTGTCCTGTGTCCTCCATCACGCTGCTGGCTTGTTTGTGTGAACTGGTTACTTCCTGTTTCTGTGGCCTCCCTCAGACTAAAATCCCCAGGATCCTTAGTTTCTAGGTGGTAGGGGACTTTTCTCCCTCCCACACCTGCGTGCTGTGCCTAAAACTACAATTACTTGCAACCTAGGAAAGGCCAGAAACAACACTCATTTTGTATTTTGCTAAAAATGAACATCTGGGGCAGAGATCACATAAGAATTGTGAGACCAGCCATCAAACACAGGTACATACACTATAGTATGAATATAATATAGTGTAGAATAGTCAAATATAGTGTAGAATAGACAAATAAAAACAGATCTGGGAATACCTCTTTAAGTCATCCAAGTTCTGCCTTTTTTGTACTATGTGCCATTTATTTTAAAATGCTACTGTTTTTTTTTTTTTTGGCGCCACGGATCAATATTCCCTTGAAGGTTTAGGCTGCTAAATGTATGGCATCAATTTCTGTAAGGAAATGTATAAACAACCAACACTCAAGTCTTCAATACAGGATACTTTTCTCAAGCAGACAGCCTATTGGACTAGTGCACAACTTATGTATTTCTCTCCCTATACATCAAAATACAACTGACAGAAGTGATTACAGCTTGTGAGTAATAATGCAGAGCTGGCTGCCTCCAGGAGACATGGCATCACAGCTATTTTCCGTATTCTTTCACAAACTTTAATAGACCTACTGAAAGGACCATCTTTCTTTCTGGAAGAGCAGTTATTAATCTCTGAGCAGTATATTTCCATATCATTGTGGACACTAATTTTCTACTCTGGTATTAGGAAACCCAGAATTTGTGTCAATTTTGATGCAGTGTAGCATGCCAGAATATGAAAAGCCATAATTACTGCTGCTTTCATTTGAATTGCTAACCAGACACTGACATTTTGAAATCTGACCAATTTCTTTGTGATCCAGAAATTAGCTGGAAAAATATGTGCCTGGAATTAGAATTCAGATGTTTAGACACTGAGGACATTAGGTAAATCACATCAGCACACAACAAGAAGGGCAACTTAATCAGCTATTATCGAATACTGGCCCACCAGATGGATCAGATATTGTACAAGGTGCTTTTTCAAGCCTAAACCATGTTATTGGCAGAATCATTCATCGTAACTGTTCTGCACAATGTTTAGTTCCCCAAGAGCGTATGCATTTACAATACAGTTTTCATGGTTAGGAAATGTCATTGATTGAGAAATCTTTCTGTTAGAGAAAAATATTCTGTGTCCTTTCATCGAGTTTCCTATGTGTTCAGTCCTACCCGACTTGGCTTGAGCTGAAATGAGAGGAAGGATTAATGATAGCGCTATAGTTAGATAAACCTCTTCAGATAAGTATCCAGTTAATCAGTTCTCCATAGAGAGTTAGCTAATAGTTTCACTATTTTATTTATGTCACTTACAGGAAAGTTGGTGCAAATACTGTATTTTAGATCACTCATTACTTTGTATGCCTGCTTTTAGAATTGCAGGTTGAGAGACTATTTATTGACCATACTTTTGGGAACTGTAAAGAATATTAAGGTTTTATTAAAGACTATAAGCAGACAATGTTTGGCATCCATCCTGGCTTGTTAGGCTTTCTTTGTCCCCTAGCTACATATTTATATTTATTTACTGGACATTTTTGTCATAACCACAGGATATGCCATAAATGTTCAATAGATGTGGGTCCATCCTTTGGGGCCCAGAGCTATCTAAAGGTGTTGTATAAAATCATGAAGTTTTAAGCCAAAGCCATTTTATGGGCTTCTATGTGTGTGTTTCCACCTGTCTTAGTCTAGACAGTGCCGACTTCATACATGCACTGGGTGACAACAGAAAAACTCCATTATCTTGTTGACTTGCCACTGTCACTAAGAAATCCTAGGTATCACATCCTGTCCCTTTTATATAGAATTTGACACTTCCCATACTGCCATCCCTCTCACACAGCTTTATGTGCTTTGTCATAGTAACATTCTGGTTTTATTTAAGGAAAAAAGATGGAAAGTATGCAAGAAAACTGGAAGCAGACCCTTGAGGATAGAGCAATGGTCATTGCAATACAGAATTGCTGGATAACACAATTATCAAGTAATGGAGCTAGTGCCTTAAGGTCATTTATTAGTGCAGAGTGGCCAAACACTCTGAACATCCTGAATCGTTCATGTAATGCTGTTATGTTTAATAATGAAGCAGGTAAGTTGGTCAAAGATTTTTTTTTTTACATATTTATTTCTTTTTAAATAAACATATGTAGTCAGAACAATTTCAGCATGCTTCTAGATAGAATTAATTTCAGAAATTTAAACACATTCATATCAATGTTTTTAAAATAAATTTTGATAGAACCTTACACTTGCTGCTTTTTTTCTTCTGCAACTTTGAGAACTGATGGTTTACTTTCTGCCTAATAAATCTCATTGCTTGACAGCTGCCATTGTCTTGAGATAATCAATGTTTTTCATGAATCGTTTATTGTTACAGCTAAACCCTGTATTTGTCTTTTATTTACCTGTTTACAACAGAGGATTAATTCTCTGGCTGATTTTTTTTTTGTTCTTTTTAAACATAATATATATATATATATATATATATATATATATATATATATATATAAGCCAGAGTTATACAAGTCAGATTCATGAGTTCTTAAATCCCATGATCACATTGCGGCTGTGTAGCAAATCAAATTTTCCTCTCAATTCCATTTACATGGGAACATTAAATACTATATTGAACATGAAAACTAATTAAAATGGCAAATTATATATATTTACACTTGTTATACATACAGAATATTTCTAATAAAGCAAGTGTAAAGTAAGTAGGGATTTCCTTACTGGATAAAAGAAATGCCAGCGTGGATGAACGAAAAGCAGAGTCCCGTTTATTAAATAAAAGTCCAGAGACACAAGGGCAACATAGAGTAACATGGTAACATGTTTCAGTCGATCCCGCCCTTAGTCATGACTAAGGACAGGATCGCCTGAAACATGTTACTCTATGTTCACCTTGTGTCTCCGGACTTTTATTTAATAAACGGGACTCTGCTTTTCACATCATCCACGCTGGCTTTTCTTTTATCTATTCCGGACTTTTGGTGCTGCCATAAACCTGCTGTGCGGTGGATGGGACTTACCTGCAGTGAGTTGGCCTACCTATTCTACTTCATTTCCTTACTGATTTATGTGGCTGCACAAGTAGTTTTTCTCCTCCTGTCATGTCAACGCACATACAGATTTACGCTGGTACGGCAGTTTTGTTGCTCAGAGTACACTGCCTAACAACCAGTCTGTCTCCGATTGAAGCATAATATCTATATTTCTTTATAGCAATTAAAATCAGATGCTGAGACATATGTTTTTTTTAATATGTTATGGAATTGTTTTATTTTAATTTCCGTGCGTGGTATTGGGGGCAGCTGTCTTATGTGATGTGCTTTATGACAGCTTAGTAAACCAAAGGGAAACTTGTAATGACTAATTGATTTCTTTACGGTAGTGTTTTAGACATACTTTGTGACATGTGCAGTGGTTACTGTGCATGCAGGGAGTGCAGGTGTGCTGTGACTATAACCTATTGTGAATGGTGGATCCTGAGTTAGGTGTCACCTTTCTCATAATTGTTCCTTAACCCCTTAAGGACCGGGGGTTTTTCCGTTTTTGCATTTTCGTTAATTGCTCCTTGCCTTTAAAAAATCATAACTCATTCAATTTTGCACCTAAAAATCCATATGATTGCTTATTTTTTGTGCCACCAATTCTACTTTGTAACGACATCAGTCATTTTGCCCAAAAATCTACGATGAAACGGAAGAAAAATCATTGTGCGACAAAATTGAAAAAAAAACCGCTGTTTTGTAACTTTTGGGGGCTTCCGTTTCTACGTAGTAAATTTTTCGGTAAAAATGACACCTTAGCTTTATTCTGTAGGTCCATACAATTAAAATGATACCCTACTTATATAGGTTTGATTTTTGTCGTACTTCTGGAAAAAATCATAACTACATGCAGGAAAATTTATACGTTTAAAATTGTCATCTTCTGACCCCTATAACTTTTTTATTTTTTCGTGTATGGGGCAGTATGAGGGCTCATTTTTTGCGCCGTGATCTGAAGTTTTTTTAACGGTACCATTTTTGCATTGATAGGACTTATTGATCACTTTTTATTCCTTTATAAATGATATAAAAAGTTAACAAAAATGCACTATTTTGGACTTTGGAATTTTTTTGCACGTACGCCATTGACCGAGCGGTTTAATTAACGATATATTTTTATAATTCGGACATTTCCGCACGCGGTGATACCATATATGTTTATTTTTATTTACACTGTGTTTTTTTTATGGGAAAAGGGGGGTGATTCAAACTTTTAATAGGGGAGGGGTTAAATGATCTTTATTCACTTTTTTTTTCACTTTTTTTTTTTTGCAGTGTTATAGCTCCCATAGGGACCTATAACACTGCACACACTGATCTTTATCATTGATCACTGGTTTCTCATAGGAAACCAGTGATCGATGATTCTGCCGCTTGACTGCTCATGCCTGGATCTTGCACTGCACTGAGCAGTCATTCGGCGATCGGACAGCAACGCGGCTATCCCGAACAGCCCACTGAACTAACCGGAAGTTTTTACTTTCACTTTTAGCCGCGTGGCTCAGCTCTGAGCGAGCGGCGCCGCCATCGGCGCTGCGCGCTATTAGCGGCAGGTCCCGGCTTCACTATGACGCCGGGACCGCCGTGATATGATGCGGGGTTACCGTGTAACCCCGCGTTATATCACGGGAGCAGGACCAAGGACGTACCGGTACGTCCTTGGTCCTTAAGGGGTTAAATGATAAATTAATGACTGGTGAGAAATGATGTCTACAGAACAGAAGTTGCCAGTCTATTGGGAGGCTCAGTGGTCAATGCAAAACTGAGATTTCAGGATTTTTTTTTATGCAGATATTGTCATTGAAAATAGAAATATGTTATAAATTCCCATATGTTTAACATAAAAACTCCATAACTTTCCATACATAAATTTCCACATTTTTTCTGCAAATTACAAATACAAAATATAGTCATGTAAAAGGGCCCTTCTCTAAGTATACTTTAGTTGGTTACAATAAATAAGAATACATTTTTCACCAAACTGAAAATTATTTTTCTATAAAAACCAACAACTAAAAAAAACACATAAAATAGAAAAGTGGCCTTCCCCCGAGATCAGCACTTTAGAAGGTACATGTGTTTCATGTAGCAGCATTTAATAAACCATAATGCGACTTATTCTTCATTTCCCAAATATGTATTTTTTGTTGTTTAAAAACTTTAGTTATGCATTTAGGCTTGTGTTCACAAATGTGTTAAAAGCTGTTCTATATTTTAACACCATATGGCTTTTCATAACTGTAACAATTAATATACTTACAGTAGATGCACATATAAAAAAAAAGCAGGGGCTCTTTTCTGTAAATTAGTTTTTTTAGTGTACAGCAGTATAAACTATTTTCTACTACTAAATCTGTTATGTCTTTGGCTCCAGATGGTCTGATCCCTGCAGTCATTGCTAGGAAATATGGTCCTGGACAGCAGGTTCCCTCATCTGAATGTACGGAAGAAACCAGCGTCCCGAGTGCCATAATAAAAGCTGCAGAAAAATGTCATATTTTTCCCAGTAACACATTTGTATCCAAGGTTTCCCATCTGGTTCAGTTGGCACCAAAATACCAAACAGTAAGTACAGATGTAGCTCATAATGACTAATTTGAATGCATCATCAAAGTTATTGAAATGATTGTGCTTGCTGCAGGCTACATATCCATGAAGTACAGATGCCTGGCATGCCATGGACATTATCAGTAGACATGTTACAGCCATCCCTAAGCTAGGAAAGCCTTATAAACAGTGGCATGCTGGAGCGACAGTAACAAAAACTCCAGATTTTCCAGAGTTACATCTCCCCTTGGGTAACCTTTAATATGTGACACCTTTTAATCTTAAATTTGATGCCAATGCACATTGTACAGTCTCAAGCCAAGCCATTTAATTAATTTGTTTTTCAGTTACATTGTCGGCTTATTATCACACTACAGAGGCATTAATGCCCATTGCGGGGGACGTGTTATTGGTATCACCTAGGTTATACAGTATAACAGATAAATGAAATAGACACTAAAGAAAACACAGCTAACAGTTATGTTTTACGTTTTGCCAAGATGGCAGTGACAGGGCCCGCTGGCTGTGGGAAGACTACATGTATCAAGATGTTCATAGAAATGCTCTCCATGGAAGGAACAATTGTTAAGACTGATACTGTTTACACCAAAGCTCTTCAGTCTGGCCACTTATTGGGGTCCAGAAATAAAAGCACTGGGTAAGTATCTATAATTGAGTACATAAGCTTTATTCTACTGTTGTATATGAATTAGAGTAAAAAGGGTAAATCTTTAATTACAATTAATTGTTCCCTTGATGTATTTTAAAGGGAATCTACCAATAGTGTCACCCGCGCTAACCTGTTGTTACAGGCTTGAAGTGTGGGTGACACTGATGAAAAAGATATTTGTCACGGACTGATCAGTGGCCCTGTTTGCCTGTTATCCTTCTTATATGAGCGGCGGGCTTGGTGCCCGCGCCGAGCTCCAGAAGCACACTGACGTCATGGCTCCTACTTCTCCAAGCCTGCTCGCAGCCGGGCAGAGTGAGAAAGCAGGAGCAGGCAGCATGCTCCTGGAGTGCTGCCAGTCCGCCAAGCCTGTCGCCCCAAATAAAGAGGATAACTGGTGAACAAGGCCACGGATTGTCCATAGTAAGTATTATTTTTATCAGTGTCACCTGCACTTCAAGCTTGTACCAACGGGTTAGCGTGGGTGGCACTGATCACAGATTCCCTTTAAATCCCAAAATACCCTGCCTGTGTAAAAAAAATTTAACGTGTCAAACTCTTTTCAGAAGAAGCTAATAAATCTTTGTATCTGAATAATCATTTTAAAACAGGTTAAAATAAAATCTAGCTGCACAACAGATGAGTGTGCTATTCTGGGATTCTTGTGACATAAGCATGGGCGGGGGGCTGCCCAGCTAACCAAATTAGCTGAAACATTTTACAGTTTTCATAGTACTACTACATATTGTAGTAGACTTACTTTTCAAATAGAATGTATTTATAATTTATCTTTTTTATGACAGGCACTTAAAGGAAAACGGTCACTTGTCGACGGTGATTAAAATGAGCCCTACCTTGTCCGGATCTGCGCCGCCGTTCTCCCGCAATTGTAGTTTTATTATCTGTTGAAATCTTCCTGTAACTGGCACGTGCGGGGCTTCGGCGCTTAACCGGCACTGACATCAGCGCCGCTTATGAATATTCATCCCCCCTCCCTCCAGCTCTCCCTCTCTTCGCCGCTTCTAACTGGAGGGAGGGGGGATGAATATTCATATGCGGCGCTGACGTCAGTGCCAGTTAGCCTGCAGATGCCCCGCCCGTGCCAGTTACAGGAAGATTTCAACAGATAATAAAATTACAATTACGGGAGAACGGCGGCGCAGATTCGGACAAGGTAGGGCTCATTTTAATCAGCGTCTCCCGCACTATCCACCATTACCTGTGGATAGTGCGGGAGAAAACAAGTGACAGTTTTCCTTTAAGATGCTGGTTTCAGCTCAACTGGCAGTGGGAAGTGGCTGACTTTTGATTTGTCACAATATAGAAAAAGTATTGTGTTGTTTGGTGGCACAAGTCATAATATTGTTCATTTATCTAAGTAAATTCCACAGAATAGGAGAAAAATTGGAGATTTAGGCTGGTGCTGCTCCACTAGTAATCCAAACATGGAGAAAAGTAATCAAGTCAGTTTCATTATTTTAAAGAATAAAACATATTTGACTAATTTCCTCCAAAGTTTGGATGACTGGTGGAGAAGCACCAGTCTACATTTCCCTTCTGTTTTGTGGATATTCCAACCATCGGTCTGGGAATGCATGAATGGGCAGGATGAGTCTGGCAGGAGCCCCCAACACAGTGTACATATCACCACTAGGTGAGATGATTCCGTCCAGAATCTTTGTATGTACTGTGACAAGTCATAGAGGGTGTGTATATCTGCCCAAGATTTCTTGTGTCTGTCAGGTAAAAGCAACCAGGAAGTTAGAATCACTAGAGATCTAGGATCTTTAGCTTTAGGGTTTGAGTAAAAACCCGTTTACAGGGCCTGTGTTGCTGGAGTGGGGAAGAGAGGGTGGGCCCCCACTCCACCCGGACAGTCCGGGTCTTGGGCTGTCTGATTAGTCCAAGGTGTGCTTGCCTGATATAAGGAGTACAGAAACACTCTCTCTCAACCTGGGAACAGGAAATCTGCTAGAAGGGAGCATTGCCTGTGGTATGTACTGTTATGTTGTAGTGCCCTATACTAGGCCGGCACCAGGTTAGATAGGAGCACATACTGTTTAGTTAGAGCCAGACAGGCATAGGATTTATTTTTGGTTTATCCTTTATACCACAAACCGGCAATAAAAACTGGCTGAAGTCAATTGAATATACTTCCTGGTTGTGTGGACTTTTGCGCCTGCTGAAAGTGTGCCCGTCTACCCAGGAGATGACCAACCCGCTACCCCAACGCTTACAGTACCTATGGAAGTGAGAAACGCCTTGCCCTATTAGGCAGTTTCCTTCTTTCTCTCTTATATGTTTATATGGGATCACATCTATAGCAACGTGAAAATTTTTTTAATAACTGGCATTGTAGGTGAGGACTTGTAATTGAGTGTCGCTGTCCATAGTGCTAAGCCTACTGTTGAGTAAGCATACTTGACAGCCTTAGAGAACCTTGGTTATGAGTATAGTGGGATTTATACAGTTTGTCAGTCTTTATGGATGTATAAAATGTGAGATTACCTTTGCTTAACTTAAACTTAGAAATGTGCTTGTAAAAATACAGAGAAGGTGCATATATTAGAAGCAGTAAAATGACAGGCTTCATTTACACAAGCATAATTTTTATTTATGGTACAGAATTTTGTGTTTTCAGATATAGTGCTGAATAATATACCATTTTGCATTTTAAGGCAGCTCTATATAAAAATGTAGTTTAGCCTATGTACCATTCTATCCTAATAATGTGCACCTTCTTGCTAATAATATGCTGCCGTATTTCTTCTGCCAAGCTCGTAATGGTGGATAAAAGTAGCTTCTTAAATGCTGGAATTAAGTAGTTGAGGTTATTACTATATGACATTTTCCCTAAAAAAACTACTCCAAAATGCTGAAAATCCACACTTGCTGCCTTAAAAATAATGATAAACCTAACAAATGGCATTCTTTATTGTTCAGGTGGGATGATGGGCTATTACCGCAGTTGCTAAGAAAATACTGTAAGCCTTGTACAGTAAATAGTAGTAAGCAAATGAACATTCTGCACTTGGATGGAGAGGTGAGGATAACACCTAAAATGTCACCTTGCTGATGTTGTATTACTACTAATATGTGATAATAAAGTGTGTACCTGAATGAGGTGTTACACTGATATATCATGTTCACAGGGAAATACCTGCATAATATCAATGCCATTTTCACAGCTAATTATTTAGTTTTTTTTTAGGCTCTACATTACTCTGTCAGATACTATATTACAGAAGTATACATTGATATGTTTATAAAAGACATGGTAGTACTGTACCTTTAAGCAGAAAAAAACAAAACTACATTCTGTGCCCAAGTAACTATACAGAAAGTAAAATGTTATTTATTTGGAAATGCACATTATATGGATAAATAGAAAAAATCGAGGTTTAGGAGTAGCAATGTATAGCTGTATTCTAGAAACCAACAGAGTTCTGTGTGGTATTGTGTCTCAGCCCCTTTCACTTCAGTTAGGATGAGTGCAGTACCAGCCAAAGCACAACATACACAGGTATTTAGAATAAAACAGCCATTGGTTTGTAATCCTGGATAACCTCTTTGAAAATAATAAATTAAAGAAGACGTGGATCATCCCACACCTTTATAGTAGTGTGTGTACTATTTCTACTATCGACATTATAAAATTATCTAAGAAATGAAATCTAAGAACACTTAAGATCATTCTACATAACCAGTTATGTTATTTGCATACAGGTTAATGGCCCTGAAATAGAAATTATGCAAAGTTTATTCTGTGGAGAAGGTAAGTCTTTCGAAATTTAACATATACACACCGTTTAACTCCATGTTGTATTTTTTTTCTATTTCCATGCTGTCCTTACAGTGTTCAGTAACTATATGTATGACCAGACCATCCATGGCATGCACTACAATGGGATAACCTGTGGGCTGTACCTTTTTTGTTTACTAAAAAGGGATTACTGCAATGAGAAAAAGAAAGGAATATGAATGGAAATTTTAATAAAGTATAATAAAAAACTGTATGACTTTTTTATACACATTAAAGAACAACAATAGAAAGTGGACAATCCCTTAAATAGTAGCTCCCACCATCCTTTTTGTTTTTTTTCTGTCCCTGCCTAATGCCCATCTATCCCTAACCCCTTCCCTGTCTTTACATATTTTTTTTTTTTTACTATCTTAGAAATGGCTGTTTGTCTACCTGGTAGTGTGCTCACTCACCAGGCAGACTTCCCCAGCAGGTGCGATGTCACTGATGCCTGCTGGGGGCCGACTTCCGCCCTTAGCTCATCTATACACCCTCAGCTTATCTGTACAGGCCATGATTGTTTTCCTAAACAGTGTACCTCCAGCTGTTTCACCACTACAACTCCCAGCTTGACCTGACATCTATTGGTCAGGACATGCTGGGAGCTGTAGTGGTGAAACACCTGGAGGCACCCTGTGTTGAAAACAATCTACCTTTGTTATGGCCACGGCCGCTGCGCAAACTGCGTGCAACCTGCTCCCCCCCCCCTCCCCGAAACAACTTCCTATAAGACCTCAGATCAGACATACCCAAGTACAGGACACATGCGTCCTGAGGCAGCAGCAGCGCAGCACTAAGATTCAATGCCGCGCGTATATGCCAGGAGGCGGGCCGGCGTGCGAGGCCAGGGAGACAATGAGCGCAGCCCCGGATCTGTCCTAATTCAGCTGTGATGTCACAGCAGGCTGCAGCTGGCCACTAGGAAGAAGACCCCTAGTGGCCGGATTTCAAAAGCAAAATACAATATTTTAACCACCCCAAAGAATTACTGAAGTATTTTAAATATGTTGTAGTACATAAGTACTTCAACATATCAAAACGAATATCAACGCATTTAGAGCATAAGTAACTTTAAATGCTGATTATACAGCTCAATACAACACTATTTCCCTTAGAGAAAAGACAGGAATCCCAAATACTAAATAAACACAAAAACCCAGGGCACAAGGCCTGGAGCACAAGATTCCCTTAATAATCCCTTCCTAAAATATAACTTATTATCTCAGACTAAAATATTATAATGTGAATTAGTAATAACAAATTTTTAACAAGACTGTCCCTACACAGTCAACTATTATTATGAACCATGGATAGCCATCCAATATGTACTGTATGATATACGGAGTCTGCATTACTCCTATGTATTTTAGTGTTAGGAACAGTGTTTAAAAACACTAAATTCTGCCTCCTCTACATGTTTCGGCGCCTCAGCATTGTCATTACATTTTCTTCCTGATGATGGTGCCGAGGTGCCAAAACATGTAGAGGAGGCAAATTTCAGTGTTATTAAATGCTGTCCCTAACACTAAAGTATATAGAAGTACTACAGACCCCGTATATCATACAGTACATAATGGATGGCTATCCATTGCTCATAATAATAGTTGAGTGTGTAGGGACAGTCTTGTTTTAAGTTTGTTTGTTATCACCAATTCACATTATAATAGTTTAGTCTAAGATAATAAAAGTTAGATAGGAAATGGTTATTAAGGGAATCTTGTAGAAAGAACAATCCCGGCACTCACTGTAATCTTCTGCCAAGTGAAATGTGTTTATTGAAAAACACGGTGCAAACACAATATGACGCATTTCGGCCAAAGCCTTTGTCAAACTGACGCAAATATGACGCAAAAGGCTTTGGCCGAAACGCGTCATATTGTGTTTGCACCGTGTTTTTCAATAAACACATTTCATTTGGCAGAAGATTACAGTGAGTGTAGGGATTGTTCTTTCTACTATTGCCATTTATTCCACGTGCACCACCAAGGGACTCGAGTTTCGACTATTATTAATTTCTATTAAGGGAATCTTGTGCCCTGGGTTTTTGTGACTATACAGCTCAAAGCTCCATGGGTCCTCTTCACCTGATAGTGTCCTTTCGCTAGTATATGTCAGTCAACCCTTTTTTTAATTGTATGGAATGGCGATCTTTTGTGCTAGTCCATACAGAGACATTCTCAAAAAATGTATACCGCATGATGCTTTTAAAAAATGTTTTATTTAAATGAAATACAATGGGGATGCAGTGGAAATATGTGTTACACTGAGCGCTCCGGGTCCCTGCTCCTCCTCGGAGTGCTCGCGGCGTTCTCCTCTCTGCAGCGCCCGGTCAGACCCGCTGACCGGGAGCGCTGCACTGACACTGACAACGGAGATGCGATTCGCATAGCTGAACGTGCCCGCTCGCGAATCGCATCCCAAGCCACTTACCCGTCCCGGTCCCCAGCTGTCATGTTCTGGCGCGCGCGGCTCCGCTCTCTAGGGCGCGCGCGCGCCAGCTCTCTAAGATTTAAAGGGCCAGTGCATCAATGATTGGTGCCTGGCCCAATCAGTCTAATTAGCCTTCACCTGCTCCCTGCTCATATAACCTCGCTTCCCCTTCACTGCTTTGCCGGATCTTGTTACCTTGTGCCAGAGAAAGCGTTTAGTGTATGTCCAAAGCCTGTGTTCCAGACCTTCTGCTGTTGCCCCTGACTACGACCCTTGCTGCCTGCCCTGACCTTCTGCTACGTCCGACCTTGCTCTTGCCTTGTCCTTTTGTACCGCGTCTGTCTCAGCAGTCAGAGAGGTTGAGCCGTTACCGGTGGATACGACCTGGTTGCTACCACCGCAGCAAGACCATCCCTGCTTTGCGGCAGGCTCTGGTGAATACCAGTAGCAACTTAGAACCGGTCCACCGGTACGGTCCACGCCAATCCCTCTCTGACACAGAGGATCCACCTCCAGCCTGCCGAATCATAACAGTAGATCCCGCCATGGATCCCGCTGAGGTGCCGCTGCCAAGTCTCGCTGACCTACCCACGGTGGTCGCCCAGCAATCTCAGCAAATTGCCCAAAAAGGACAGCAGCTGTCGCAGTTGACCGCCATGTTACAGCAACTTCTGCCACTGCTACAGCAGCAACCATCTCCTCCACCAGCTCCTGCACCTCCTCCGCAGCGAGTGGCCGCTCCTAGCCTCCGCTTGTCCCTGCCGGACAATTTTGATGGGGACTCTAGACTCTGCCGTGGTTTCCTGTCTCAATACATATGGAGATGTTGTCGGACCAATTTCCTACAGAACGGTCTAAGGTGGCTTTCGCACTTAGTCTTCTGTCTGGAAAGGCCTTGTCTTGGGCCACACCACTCTGGGACCGCAATGATCCTGCCACAGCCTCAGTCCAGTCCTTCTTCGCTGAAGTCCGTAGTGTCTTCGAGGAACCAGCCCGAGCTTCTTCTGCCGAAACTGCCTTGCTGAACCTGGTTCAGGGAAATTCTTCTGTAGGCGAATACGCCATCCAATTTTGTACCCTCGCCTCTGAATTATCTTGGAAAACGAGGCCCTCTGCGCGACCTTTAAAAAAGGCCTATCTAGCAACATCAAAGATGTACTGGCCGCACGAGAAATTCCAGCTAACCTGTCAGAACTTATCCTTTTGGCCACCCGCATTGACAAGCGTTTTTCTGAAAGACACCAGGAGCTCCGCCAGGAAAAGGACCTTGATCTCTGGGCACCTCTCTCCCAGTATCCTTTGCAATCTACCCCTGTGCCTCCCGCCGAGGAGGCTATGCAAGTGGATCGGTCTCTCCTGACCCATGAAGAGAGGACTCGCCGCAGAGATAACAATTTATGTCTGTACTTCGCTAGTACCGAACATTTCTTGGTGGATTGCCCTATTCGTCCTCCACATCTGGGAAACGCACGCACACACCCTGTTCAAATGGGAGTGACGTCCCTTGGTGTGAATTCTGCTTCTCCACGTCTTACTGTGCCTTTGCGGATTGCTCCTTCTGCCAACTCCTCCTTCTCAGCTGTGGCCTTCTTGGACTCTGGTTCTGCTGGAAATTTTATTCTGGCCTCTTTGGTTAATAGGTTCTGCATCCCAGTGACCCGTCTCGTCAAGCCGCTCTACATTTCTTCCGTCAACGGAGCAAAATTGGACTGCACTGTGCGTTACCGCACAGAACCCCTGCTTATGAGCATTGGACTGCATCACGAAAAAATTGAATTTTGCACCTCTGAAGTCCTCCTTGGTCTGCCATGGCTCCAACGCCATTCTCCTATCCTTGACTGGACCACTGGGGAGATCAAGAATTGGGGTCCTGCTTGTCACAAACGATGCCTCACATCTGCTCCTCATAGCCCCCTTCCAGGTAACACTCTGCCCCGTGACAAGCTTCACCCTCTGCCCCCCCTCCCCATTCCCACTTCTTCTGTATTGCCAGGACTTCTCTTTTTTCCGGAAGGAAACTCAAGAGTCGCCCCCTATGTTCTCGTCTCATTTGGAAGGACAAGGAGACAAAAAGAGGGGGGAGACCTAAGGGGGGGGTACTGTTACGCCGAGCGCTCCGGGTCCCTGCTCCTCCCCGGAGCGCTCGCGGCATTCTCCTCTCTGCAGCGCCCGGGTCAGACCCGCTGACCGGGAGCGCTGCACTGATACTGACGACGGGGATGCGATTCGCATAACGGGACGCGCCCGCTCGTGAATCGCATCCCAAGCCACTTACCCGTCCCGGTCCCCGGCTGTCACGTTCTGGCGCGCGCGGCTCCGCTCTCTAGGGCGCGCGCGCCAGCTCTCTAAGATTTAAAGGGCCAGTGCACCAATGATTGGTGCCTGGCCCAATCAGTCTAATTAGCCTCCACCTGCTCCCTGCTCATATAACCTCACTTCCCCTTCACTGCTTTGCCGGATCTTGTTGCCTTGTGCCAGAGAAAGCGTTTAGTGTATATCCAAAGCCTGTGTTCCAGACCTTCTGCTGTTGCCCCTGACTACGACCCTTGCTGCCTGCCCTGACCTTCTGCTACATCCGACCTTGCTCTTGCCTTGTCCTTTTGTACCGTGTCTGTCTCAGCAGTCAGAGAGGTTGAGCCGTTACCGGTGGATATGACCTGGTTGCTACCGCTGCAGCAAGACCATCCCGCTTTGCGGCGGACTCTGGTGAATACCAGTAGCAACTTAGAACCGGTCCACCGGTACGGTCCACGCCAATCCCTCTCTGACACAGAGAATCCACCTCCAGCCTGTCGAATCATAACAATAAGCTCTAAAAGTAAAATTCTGTTTCAGACCAGGCCATACACAATCTTTTGCAATGGCATATTTGTATAGAAAAACTATTTGTCATTGCTGTGTCGGTCACAGATTATATATCTTTTTATTATTGACATTTGATGATTCATCACACTGGGAAGTGACAGCTAACTAAAATAATGCCGCTGATCATCTAATGGATTCATACTGATTTAAAATGTGAAGTAAGAATTCTCAATTTTTTTTGGCAGAAGGTAATTAGCATATCATGTTCAGCGGTGAACTCTTGGAGTCTTTCAGCAGTAATCTTATGTGTTGTTTACGCACCAAAATAGTTTATGGTAATGAATATGTATAAAACATCCTGCATGTCTGTACAGCAAACCTGGGTGTAATTATAGCAATTAATTATCTTCTCCTACAACACGTCCTAATTATACTCTGGTCAGCAAGAGGAGCAGATTAGAAGATAATTACATCTTACTACCTGCTTTACTGTGTGAATATGTGCGTGTGTATACACACTGTTTAAACAGCGTCCCCCTACCTTACTTGGACTTTTAAACAACTTTTTATCGCAGTGGATTTAATTAGGTTTAGACTGTTTAATGTCAAATCAAGAGCAAATCTTTACGCACAGACTTACACTCATTACAACCATTAAACCTAAATTAGTTGAGTACATAACTATTCAGCTATGGTAGGGGTGTTTATATGTGTGAAGATTTTGTTCAGTTTGTTTTGTTGCAGATTTTGAAAGTCAAAACCAGGTGTGAATCATAAAGGAAGAAAAAGTATAAGGGTAGGGTAACACAGAGCACATGCGCAGTGTATTTCTGCCAATACGAACGGACACACAGAGCTACCCGACCACAGTTGGCAGATCACTCTTGTGACTGCTTTCGGCACATCCGCAGTGTGAAATAGTCTGTGGATGCACTCAGTGTGACCCTACCCTAAGGCCACTCTTACATGCAGCGCTAGCGATCATGGAAGGCTGGTCCTGGAATTGCCACTTTAAACAGCGGCTTGTCCATGTGCAGCCCGCAATTATAGGTAAATCGTCAGAGTTAGCAGTAGCCACTAGTGCTAGTGATTCCCTGATAACTACCACTTCCTTCTGCTTAAATCAGCAACTACAGGACCAGCCTGCCACGATCAATTAAAGAAGCGCTTACCGCAGCCATTTGCACTACTTTTTAAAGCGACATTAAAGAAGTATCATGTAAGAAAACTTATCCCCTATTCAAAAATCTGCATTGACTCTATAGTGCAATGTGTGATACATCAACAATACAATATATTAGTTTTACTTTAAGGTGTGTTATGTAGTTAACATTTTTATACAAGCAACTATATGGAAGGTTATATTAGCAAAATTTGCCTTTATTATTTGGGCACCGTACTATACTACTTACAATTAGGTACAATAAAATATGGGTAATTTTGCAGTATATGACACAATACCATTTTGATAAGGGGGAATCAGCAGAAGGTACTGCACTATTGCACAATGCTTTATGCAACATGGGGCCAGCCCTGCCTGGGGTTAAAGGTGATATGTTTGAGACAGTTTATCAAACGTTTGCTTTGTTTTGTCAGAATTTTTTATCTCAGCAAATAATGAGCGGATACGGATCTCCAACTCACTTCTCGCTTTCTGGGAGGTAAGCAAACATTATGTATCTTCAAGTTTTTTTCCAAAATTATAAATATAGCTGACCGTATGCTGTTGATGTGTGCATTTAATATAGAACCTTACAATTTTAGAATTTGATCTGCTTTCTGGAGGAGTGTTAACAGCTTCAATTCAACCATACTTTTTTGAGTTTTAGCCATTTCAACAAAAAAATAAATAAAATAAGATATGACTTGAGTTTTGTTTTATACATTTGTATTTAGTACTTATTTTAGTTGATTCAAAATAAAATTCTGTGATTTGAACTCTTTTAATTTGGAGACTGACCAGAGGGTGGCACTGTGGTCACATAAAAAATGCACAACCAATACTCCACAAGATCAATTGTATTACTAAAGATACCTTTTACACTTCATTTTTAGCTTGAAACATTAGCTAATGTAAGTCCTTCAATTTTGTGCTGTGTGGGTGTCCTGGCGATGACAAGTGATGACATGGATTGGAAATTACCTTTCAAAATGTGGATGAAAACCCATGCAGAAGACAGTCAGTTGCTCTTTCTCCAACTTACTGAGACATATTTAGGTAATTAATTTTATTCTTCTTGTCATATAGTTTTACAACATCAAGTCATCATCTTGCCTAACTTATATTCTGTAAAAGTCACCTTATATTACATGTTTACATCAAGAATTTTCAGTTACTGCGTTATATACATTTTTTATACAGAATAAAATAAGTGCTAATAGATAAAACATCTATTTTGTGAAGAAAAACTAGTGCAAGCAGTCTCAAAGTTGGGATAAAACTTCCAATTTTTATTTAATACATTAAAACATAAAAAGTATACTCCAAGTCAGAGACAAACAGTACAGAACAGCTTGAGATGTGGGAAAATGCATCAAAATGTTCGACCTTCCCACCAGAGCAGTGAGCTGATTGTTGAACCATCTTGAACCATAATCTATTCTGGTTATATTTTTTGGTTTATTACTAAAGCTCCTTTCACAATGGCCTTGTCACATGGCAGTGCATCGCGCATCAGACAATCAGGGAAGAATAGCAGGAGAAAAATTACTGCAAGCACCGTCTTTTTCTCCTGCTACTCCCGCTAAAAAACAGTGCCCAACGGACCCCATTGACTATAATGGGATCCATCGGGACCCCTCGTTGCCTGTTGCGCACCGTCCACCACCCGCATGCGAATCTCAGCCCACTGTCACTTACGGTCCTGTGTCTCTGTTCCATGGGTTCCCGCAGCTCCAGCGTATGTGCCTCTGGCCCTTAGGGCGTGCGCGCGCCGGAGCTCACTTTCTTTAAGGGCCAGTACCCAATTAGTTTAAGTGTCTGCACCTGTCCTCTGGTCCATATGTATCTACTCCTTCCTGCTCCCTGTGCCGGATCTTGGTTGTCTGTCTTTGTCTGTGATTCCTATGCCTGAGTCAAGTCCTGTTCCTTAGTCAAGTCCTGTTCCTGAGTCTGTGTACCTGTCCCTAGTTCCGACCTGTCCTGTTCCTGTGTTCCTGCCTTGTCCTTCTGCCCTGCCAGCCACGTCCTGCCCGCCACGTCCTGCTGCCACGTCCTGCCAGTCTCTGTCTGTGCCACCTCACCCCCCAGCTTCTTGTGTAGACGAGTCGTGTCTGGGGTAGCGACCTGGGTGTCACCCGCCGCAACAAGACCATCCCGCTTTGCGGCGGGCTCTGGTGAAGACCGGTGGCACATTAGACCCCACTCCCTGACACGGCTCAAGTCTCTATCCACACAGGCCCAGAGGATCCACTACCTCTTGCTGTACATCTGCCGTGATTCCTAACACACAGCATAGGAGTCAGAAGAATATAGATTTCGTCCCTTTCCTTTGAAATAGGAAATTTTAATGTGCTCTAGAACGTGTACTAAAAATGGTGCCTGAAGATACAGATTATCAATACACAGAATGATCCTTGTACAACTTCACCTTTCTTACAAATCCTCTCCTCTTGGTGACTTAGACAGTACAGAAATGATTCCTCACAGCATGGCTAGAACTAGACTTAAAGGGTTAGTCCGCTACCCAGCATCCGGAACATTGAGTTCCGAACGCTGTGTGCGGGCTTCCGTGTTCACGCCCGCCCCCTCTTGACGTCACACCCCGTCATGTGACGTCATGTCCCTCCCCCTCAATGTAAATCTATGGGAGGGGCCGTGATGGCCGTTGCACCCCCTTCCCATAGACTTTCATTGGGGGGGCAGGCCATGACGTCACGAGGTGGCGGGCGTGAACTCAGAAGCCCACACACAGCGTTCGGAACTCAATGTTCCGGCAGCTTTGGAGCGGAGTAACCCTTTAAGGACAGCGACTGAAGGTACATATATGGCCTATAGGGATTTAAAGGGGTACTCTGGTGGAAATTTTTTATTTTTTTTTAAATCAACTGGTGTTGAAAAGTTAAAGAGATTTGTAAATTAAAAAATCTTTCCTTCCAGTACTTATCAGCTGCTGTATGCTCCAGAGGAAGTTTTGAAGTTCTTTTCTGTCTGACCACAGTGCTCTGTCCATGTCAGGAACTGTTTGGAGCAGGAGAGGTTTGCTATGGGGATTTGCTGCTGCTCTAGATAGTTCCTGACACAGAGCACTGTGGTCAGACAGAAAAGAACAACTCAACTTCCTCGTTAGAATACAGCAGCTGATAAGTACTGGAAGAAATAAGATTTTTTAGTAGAAGTAATTTAAAAATCTGTTTTTAACTTTCTGGAGTCAGTTGATATGAAAAAAATTGTTTTCTACCGGAGTAGCCCTTTAAAGGAAACCGGTTACCAGGTTATAGTGTTGGTGAATAGGAGAGCGATGCAGGGTCACGGTCTGCTATGCCTACCTGCAGTCCGGAACCCCGATCCCCCAAAGGTCCCCCTTCTTCCTGCACTCACTTGCGCTCTGAGGCGATCCTGCCGGCTAGATTTGAATATTCATAAGTGCCAGCAAATCACTGGTCACGTGAGCGCTCATGTTAAAAAACTTAAGCCATATCTGCTTCCGATTGGGATCATGATGCACCGCTGTATTGGAAAGCTGGGGCTCTAGACAGGAAATCGCGGAGGGCCCCAGCGCTTGGACCCCCCGCGATCTAAAACTTATCCCCTATCGTTCGGAAAGGGGATATGTTTATTTACATGATACTTGTCCTTTAAGCCTAACTATGACTGGAGCTTGCTAAAGCACGTTAATCCATTCTATCAGGGTCAGTCCACCTCTTTTCCCAAAAGAGGAGGGTTGCATTTGTGACATTCCCTTGTGACTAAACCACCATTCAGCTGTACAATGGAATGCAAGACATTTGAAAAAATTAACCCATTGCACTGTGGTTATCTCAGTGTATGCATGACATAAGGTATAATGCAAAGACATCGATTAAAAAAAAAAAATGTCTCCAGTATCAGAGATACATAACACATGTGCAGCAAACCTGTAGTAACTCCACTGGACAACTCTAATGTGTAGTAGCTGGAACTATTGTACTGGGACACCAAAGTACATGCAGATCTGTCCTGTTCAGAATGAAATCTGCTGGATTGCTGTCTGACAGTCTAGTCTCCAGACCCATTATTTGCCCTCCAGAGCAAGCTTCTAAAGTTATTTTATACAAAATCTCAGCTGATTCCTTTCTTCTTGGTAAAGTTACAAAAATATACTTTATCAAATAAACATCACAAGTAAATATCAGGGATATCAGGGATGTCAAATATCAGATATATTTGACATCCCTGTAACACCCTGTACAATACAGTAACACCCTGTACAATATGAATGAAATACTTATGGAAAAGTTATTAAAGATTTATCTTTTTTTTACACCATTGTTTCACTTACTTCAGAACTGAGTTCAGTATCATATCATAGCTACTTTAATACACTTACTCATTGTCACTAAGCACTATTTGGTGTTGTGAAAAGGCCTGTTAAAGATCTGGCTAAGCCTGCCTGAATGCACAGTGCCAATTAAGGCAATACTTTATTTAACATTGTTTATCTGAGAAAAAAAATGTTTTGGATCAGAATTTTCCCCAGCTTTGTAACTAAAACATGATTTCCTTTTTATTGGGTAAAATTGGTATGATTTCCTTGCCATCTCAAACCTCTCTGTCTGCATTACATTGGTGAACTGGAACCCTGATAAAGGAGTTTTTTACTGCAATGACAGAAATTGATTTCCAATTTTCTGTAAAATTACACTATCATTGCTCGTGACTCAGGCAATTTAGCTTACATTACAGAACTCGTTGTGGGCTGTACATCATATTGACAACCTGATCTTTGTGCAGTGAATGGATTTTGATGAGATATTGTTAAGTACATTTATAATAAATTATTTTCAATTGTAAATTTGAGAAAGGACAAGTTTAAAAAAAAAAAAAAAAAAAAAAAACACGCACAAAACTGGACAACATATTTACCATCAGAGCAGAAGTAGTTTTCAACCTGTGGCTCTGTAGTTGTTGTAAAATGTCACTTCTCAGCATGCACTTAGAGCAGTGTTTCCAAACCATTATGCCTCCAGCTGTTGCAAAGCTTTAACTCCTTGTGTGCCTGGACAGTTAAAGGCTATCCAGGCATGCTGGGAGTTGCAATGGCTGGAGACACACTAGTTGGGAAATACTGGTCCTCATTTACTAAGAGTGGAGTGTAGTTTTCTTTTGTGGGCTTTAATTCCCTACATTTTTTTTCCAGAGTATTTACTAAGGAAAAGGCCATGCCCACTTTTCCTAGCAGCCACGCCCCTTTTCTGGGTTTTCTCAGTAAAATGGAGAGTTAGTTTTTTTTCAATTCTGGCACACAATCTGATGCAGACAGAATTTCTGACGCAATCTGGTGCACAACAATAGTAAATCAGGGCCACTATCTTAGAGAGAGCCCTTCAGGGCTTTTTGAAGACAACAACATATCAGCTCAACACTAGGTCTACAGATGCGTCTTTCCTTACATTTCTTGTTGAGTCGAGATATCCTAAAATGAGAAGTTTAAGATGTCCAAACAAATGATTTTACTCTTTAAAGGGGTACTCTGCCCCTAGACATCTTATCCCCTATCCAAAGGATAGGGGATAAGATGTCAGATCGCCACGGTCCCGCTGCTGGGGACCCAGGGGATCGCCGCTGCAGCACCCCGCTATCATTACTGCGCAGAGCAAGATCGCTCTGCACGTAATGACGGGCAATACAGGGGTCGGAGCATCGTTACATCACGGCTCCGTCCCTCGTGACGTCACGGCCCACCCCGTCAATACAAGTCTATGGGAGGGGGCGTGGCGGTTGTCACGCCCCCTGCCATAGACTTGCATTAAGGGGACGGGCCGTGATGTCATGAGGGGCGGAGCCATGACGTCACGCTGCTCCGGCCCCTGTATCGCCCGTCATTACGCACAGAGCGAACTCGCTCTGTGCAGTAATGACGGCGGGGTGCCGCAGCGGCGATCCCCGGGGTCCCCAGCAGCAGGACCGCGGCGATCTGACATCTTATCCCCTATCCTCTGGATAGGGGATAAGATGCCAGGGGCGGAGTACCCCTTTAAGCAGAGTGGAGTAACAAGAAATCATTTTTCCCACAGTTTATCATATTGTGCCACTCATTTTGGGGTATCTAGAAATGATAGGAAAGGTAGGGAAGGACCCATCTGTGCAGATGCCTGATGTGCATTGATCAATATGGTGTGAGCATATCATAGCCACAGCCAATAAGAAACTAAATAGAAAAATATGCCACAAGGTAATGTATCCTATCTAACTTAGTACCTTTTTTGTTTACTGTTTCACTAGCATCCCTACCGTATCTATGAAATTGATGTAGCCTTTATTTAATTTCTTTGCAACTATCTACTCACTTATGCATACCATGTGAACAGTTATCAGTATTTAACCAGGTGCTTGCTCCACCCCAGTTTATGCCCCAGTATATGTCAATATATTTTTATGTAATTATTATTATTGCCTATCTGAGAGGAAACATGTATTTTCATGATTTTTTCTCATATTTTAGAGCCCAGCTTGCAGTTTCTCCGAGATCACAAAATGTTTTACCAACCAGAAAATGGAAGCAGTAGGACGCAGAGAGATATTTTCCTTTGCGAAGCCAATGTTCTGCAGACATTCTGTAGGATCTCTGAGGTATTTCTCTTGAATGCATATCATGTTTTTATCTGAAGGATAATGATCTCAATTTGAAACTCCTGGCAAATGTTTGTAATTCATAAAATAGACCTCAGGTGGCCCAGTAAGGGAGGGGTTACCCTGTACCTTTGCTGCCCTGTTCAGCAGCCTCCCTTCGGTGTCCCCTGGGCTCCCTTGTACTGGTTTCCCCCCTGTACATATGTTCTGCATTGTAATGTATTATAAAATGTCTTGTTGCTTTAAGAGTTGTACCGTATGATATGTCGTGTGATTGTTACCTAGGAGGTACCAGTGACCAGGTGACCCCAAGAGTGACCTATGGGCTCCCTGCTAGCCTCCCCCATATAAGCCCTGGGTGGAGCTAACTCTCTCTCTTTTGCTCTTTCCTCTTTGCTGAGGTCAGTTGTCCCTAGTGTGTGTGTGTGTCCAGAGTGTTGGAGGCCTCATTCAAGTCCTGCAGCCACCATCAAATGCAAGTAACATGTTCCAGCAAGCCCTTAAGGTCTCTGAGTCACTGGTCACCACCATGGGCCCTGGCTGAACTGTATAGACTTAACCATCTGTCTACTGTAGTAAAGCTACCGTTGTCGTTAACTTGGCATCGGAATCATTATTGCCCCTGTGCCTAGCCCAGGATATAGCAGTATACCTTTGGGTGGTATCGAGGATAAACCACGTTCTGGAGTCACGAATACAAGGGGTTAATGCCATCCGCCCCTAGGGTAACAACATTTGCCCTCATCACACCCCGTTACCACAGACCTACTAGAGGATAGAACATTCCAGGTCCAGAAACATTAGTCTGGTGCTTTATATTTGTGAAGTATTTGTGAAATTAATAAGTCCCTGAAAGAGGGCTTGTGGGAGGGTGCCCCGAATGTGTTACCAGTGAAAGGACCTGTTGCTCAGCCATGAATTAGAGGAGGTAGTCTTAGGCTAAGTTAACATGACCTTGTGCCCCGACCCGTTCAGGGTCCGTTTAGCTATTTTTTTTTTAATGACCCTAAACAGCACATCTGACACCGACGGGTCCTGATGGATCCCATTGACTGGATTGAGCGGAGGAGCTACCTTTACCAGAGCACAATGGTCATGTGAACTTAGCCTTATAGTTACTGTTATCCTAAAGAAAATACTCTTGTCATGATGTGAAAATGCTGAAAACATGATAGCTTGACTTACTTTGCTTTGTACCTTTGGGCACGTTCACACATTGATAAAATCCCAGTGGGTTACCTGCTGCGGGAAATCTGCTGCAAGTTTTGTTGTTCACTTTAGTGGGTCACAAAGTATCCACGATAGCGACAGATTAGCAGATTTCGGATAGACCCATTGAAATAAATGGTAGTGATACTCCCAGCAGATCTCCTGCAGCAGAAAACCCGTTGCGAGTTGTCAATGTTTGCATGTACCCTCCTAGTGAGTGTATAGACAGAAATAATGATGACAGTTTATTAACTTAATTTCAGCCCCGATTTAAGGCTGTATAGAACATACTTTTACGGTCACATTGCAAGATATGATGAATAGGTGTTGTACTTCTGCAGTTCAAAGCCATTTATGAATGCAAAATGTATACTGAAAAAAAGTGTCTGGTATTTTTTTTTAACATCAATTTACTCTGCACAAGGTAATGTAAGAAAAATCCTGAGGCAGTACTGTTATTATACAGTGAATTTCTCTTCCATATTAGCATGCTGCCTTTGTTCTTCCCTGCACAGATGGTTCATTTAGCTGCCAATTAATGTACTCCTCATAAATGTGAGAAAAATTATTCAACAAAGGACATACGATTTCCTACCACTACATCTTTTTAGGCCAAATGCAACAATTCATACTCAGGCAATCTCAATATTACTTCCATCTTTCACTATAAAAGCAGTATTTCTTTTGGTTAAAGTAAAATAATCATTGTTATTCATGGTTGTAGTAAGTAGAATGCAATATATTTGATATTACAATTTAGATAATGGCTGAAAGTGTCCTAAATTATTCACATAATAAGGTAAAATGTACTGTAGAAATGTTGTATATTTATTATTAATGCAGCATAACTATTGCCAGACATTTATAATGCTCCAGTGGGGCAATCAAGAACAGTCTGTTCAGAAAGGGGAGGTCTTGAAAATGCAATGTGTATAAAATTTGATAGAGTTTAAATATAATTTATATTTAGTTACTTCTTCAAAAAAGCAAAATTCTTCAACAAAAACTTCATGTTACGTACCTCCACCAGTTCCCGTATCTGCACAAGCAGCAGTGGCTTGTGCCTAGTTTCTGTTACAGATCCGACCAAACCTCTGCCGCGCTTAGCACATTCCAGTTCCTAGGAAAGATGGCATCAGGCCTTGTGTTTAATAAGGCATCCTTCTGTGGCTGGTGATCAAGGTTCTTTCTTACATTTGTATTGTTTCTGACCATCATCTTGTTTCCTGACTACCCCTTTTGTCTCAGATAGTTTGTCTGGTATTTGTAGCACTCCTACTTGTTCCTGACATCATTCTAGTCTAATAACTAGTACTGTTGCATTGTGACTGCTTCCTTGGTTATTACTCATGGCTTTGTTCCTCCAGCAACAAAAGTCCACACCATTTTCTGTAGCTTAAAGGGAATGGGCCTTTTGTTTTAGAAAATTACCTATTGTTTAAAGGGGTTATCCAGGAATCGAAGACAGCTCCCTGTCTGTCTTCAGTTTTGGTGTGGTATTACAATTTGGCTCCATTTACTTTAATGGAACTGAGCTGCAAAACCACACCCAACCTGGAGACAGACAGGGAGCGGTCTTTGAAAGAAATTGTCTCTGTTTTTCGATTCCTGTTTAACCCCTTTAAATCAAGTTTTCAGTCTAAACCTATTTTTATTAATGATTTTTGGTAATTTTGTTTCTAAATTTTTCATTTTACTAGCTTTATTTAATCCGAAAATCTTGCAGTTTCCATTCTGGCTACTAGGCCTAAAACTAAGCTGAGACTTCCTGTTCTGTACAGATCATTTCCCAGCAGTGTCCACCTTATCAACACAGACAGGATTACAGTGAAAGATGACACCAGCCTCCCCCTCGCTCTAGATTGACCTTTGCAAACTTCACAGAAAGCTCCCAGACACCTTTCCCATTTATATCAATGAGACAGCTTCAGTCTGTTGTCAACGTGTCACCTATCTCCATGGGGCTTGCTGTAAAGCATATCTCTAATTGCTGTTGAGAAATTCTCAGGCAAAAAATTACAAACAGAAAATAGAAACAGATTAGAGAAAAGGGAACATGTTTTAGTATCTTTCTTTATTCAGTAAAACAAATCTAGGTAATACATTTCTTTTAATGAGGTATTCCGGAAAGCACCTTGCTTTTTCAACACTCTCCCTCTCTTGTACCACAGCTATAATCTTGTTATTACTATAATTTATTTCTTAAAATACCATACAGACAGTGCCCTTAAAAAATTTGTGCCAAACAATAATAATTTCTTATATTGTGCACCAGACATTAGTTATATCCCATCTGAAAATAGTGTACTACACAGTAAAAGTGCCATCTTTTGTACCTACCTGGTAATTTTTTCCCCCACCTTTGTGTCCAATAAAATAATAGTGACACCTTTTTCACCCAACACAGTAACAGAAACCACACACGTTAACTGTTTTCCCGGTTGCCACAGATCATTTTATGGCCTCTTTCATGGGCACAAAGGGATTGTTATTTCTGTGTTGGGACACAAAGGAGGTATTATTATTAACCCCTTCAGGACCAAGCCCATTTTGGCCTTAAGGACCAGAGCGTTTTTTGCACATCTGACCACTGTCACTTTAAACATTAATAACTCTGGAATGCTTTTAGTTATCATTGATTCCGAGATTTTTTTTTCGTGACATATTCTACTTTAACATGGTGGTAAATTTTTGTGGTAACTTGCATCCTTTCCTTGTGAAAAATCCTAAAATTTGATGAAAAATTTGAAAATTTTGCATTTTTCTAACTTTGAAGCTCTCTGCTTGTAAGGAAAATGTATATTAGAAATAAAAAAAAATTTATTCACATATACAACATGTCTACTTTATGTCTGCATCATAAAAGTGACGATTTTTTACTTTTGGAAGACACCAGAGGGCTTCAAAGTTCAGCAGCAATTTTCAAATTTTTCACAAAATTTTCAAACTCACTATTTTTCAGGGACCAGTTCAGGTTTGAAGTGGATTTGAAGGGTCTTCATATTAGAAATACCCCACAAAAGACCCCATTATAAAAACTGCACCCCCCAAAGTATTCAAAATGACATTCAGTCATCATTTTAACCCTTTAGGTGTTTCACAGGAATAGAAGCAAAGTGAAGGAGAAAATTCACAATCTTCATTTTTTACACTCGCATGTTCTTGTAGACCCAATTTTTGAATTTTTACAAGGGGTAAAAGGAGAAAATGTATACTTATATTTGTAGCCCAATTTCTCTCGAGTAAGCACATACCTCATATGTCTATGTAAAGTGTTCGGTGGGTGCAGTAGAGGGCTCAGAAGGGAAAGAGCGATAAGGGAATTTTGGAGAGTACATTTTTCTGAAATGGTTTTTGGGGGGCATGTTGCATTTAGGAAGCCCCTATGGTGCCAGAACAGCAAAAAACCCTCACATGGCATACCATTTTGGAAACTAGACCCTTTGAGGAACATAACAAGGAATAAAGTGAGCCTTAATACCCCACAGGTGTTTCACGACTTTTGAATATGTAAAAAAAAATTATTTTTTTTCACTAAAATGTGTGTTTCCCCCCAAATTTCACATTTTTCCAAGGGTTAATAGCAGGAAATACCCCCCAATATTTGTAACCCCTTCTCTTCTGAGTATGGAGGTATCCCATAAGTTGACCTGAAGTGCACTATGGGCGAACTACAATGCTCAGAAGAGAAGGAGTCATATTTGGCTTTTTGAGAGCAAATTTTGCTCGGGGGGCATGTTGCATTTAGGAAGCCCCTATGGTGCCAGAACAGCAAAAAAAAAAACACATGGCATACCATTTTGGAAACTAGACTCCTTGAGGAATGTAATAAGGAATAAAGTGAGCCTTATTACCCCACAGGTGTTTCAAAACTTTTGCATATGTAAAAAAAAAAATATTTTTTTCCCACTAAAATGTGTGTTTCCCCCCAAATTTCACATTTTTGCAAGGGTTAATAGCAGGAAATACCCCCCAATATTTGTAACCACATCTCTTCTGAGTATGGAGGTACCCCATAAGTTGACCTGAAGTGCACTATGGTTGAACTACAATGCTCAGAAGAGAAGGAGTCATATTTGGCTTTTTGAGAGCAAATTTTGCTCGGGGGGCATATCGCATTTAGGAAGCCCCTATGGTGCCAGAACAGCAAAAAAAAACACATGGCATACCATTTTGGAAACGAGACCCCTTGAGGAACGTAACAAGGGGTACAGTGAGCATTTGCCCCCCACTGGTGTCTGACAGATCTTTGGAACAGTAGGCTGTACAAGTTTTCATTTTCACGGACCACTGTTCCAAAGATCCGTCAGACACCTGTGGGGGGTAAATTCTCACTGCACCCCTCATTACATTCCGTGAGGTCACATGTGGGGTTTTGTTTTTTTTGCGTTTGTCAAAACCGCTGTAACAATCAGCCACCCCTGTGCAAATCACCTCAAATGTACATGGTGCGCTCTCCCTTCTGGGCCTTGTTGTGCGCCCCCAGAGCACTTTGCGCTCACATATGGGGTATCTCTGTAGTCGGGAGAAATTGCGTTACAAATTTTCGGGGGCTTTTTTCCCTTTTACCTCTTGTGAAAATGTAAAGTATAGGGCAATATCAGCATGTTAGTGTAAAAAATAAAAAATGTTTACACTAACATTCTGGTGTAGACCCCAACATTTCCTTTTCATGAAGGGTTAAAGAAGAAAATGCCCCCCAAACCTTGTAACACAATTTGCCCCGAGTACGGCGATACCCCATATGTCGCCCTAAACTGTTGCCTTGAAATACAACAGGGCTCCAAAGTGAGAGCGCCGTGCGCATTTGAGGCCTAAATTAGGGATTTGCATAGGGGTGGACATAGGGGTATTCTACGCCAGTGATTCCCAAACAGGGTGCCTCCAGCTGTTGCAAAACTCCCAGCATGTGTGGACAGTCAACGGCTGTCCGGCAATACTGGGAGTTGTTGTTTTTCAACAGCTGGAGGCTCTGCTTTGGAAACAGTGGCGTACCGGACGTTCTTATTGGGGGAGGGGGGCTGTGTAGGGGTATGTGTATATGTAGTGTTTTTAACATTTTATTTTATTTTGTGTTAGTGTAGTGTAGTGTTTTTAGGGTACAGTCACATGGGCGGGGGATTACAGCGAGTTTCCCGGCGCAAAATTTGCTGCATCTCAAGATGCGAGAAACCCACTGTAAAAGCCTCGCCCATGTGAATGTACCCTGTACATTCACAGGGGGGGGGGGGGGTGCACCAGCTGTTGCAAAACCACAACTCCCAGCATGCATGGTCTGTTAGTGCATGCTGGGAGTTATAGTTTTGCAACAGCTGGAGGCACACAGGTTAGGAAACACTGAGTTAGAAACAGACAATGTTTCCCAACCAGTGTGTCTCCAGTTGTTGCAAAACTACAACTCCCAGCATGCCCAGACAGCTGAAGGGCATGCTGGGAGTTGTAGTTCGGCAACATCTGAAGGGCCAGATGTTGCTGAACTAAAACTCCCAGCATGCCTGGACAGTCAGTGCATACTGGGAGTTGTAGTTTTGCAACAGCTGGAAGAGCACAGATTGGAGACCATTATACAATGGTCTCCAAACTGGGGCCCTCCAGATGTTGCAAAACTACAACTCCCAGCATGCCCAGACAGCCAAAGGCTGTCTAGGCATGCTGGGAGTTGTAGTTTTCAGACTCCTAGAAGCAGCAGTGAAGATCTTCACTGCTGCTTCTGAGGACCATATACTTACCTGCCGGTCCCGTCGCTGCTCGTCCACGTGGCCGGTCCTGCCGCTGCTCCTCGGTCCCGCCAGGTAAGGCCGCCGGTCCCCTGATGTTCCCCCCCTATGCCGCAGGTCCCCGCGAGCCCCCGCAGCCATCGTCCCCCGTTCTGCCCGACTTCCAGGGGCGGGCAGTGCGGGGGATCTGAACTTTCACCCCAGATCACTGTGATTGGTCCACAGGGACCAATCATAGTGATCGCTGACCAGGACCATCAATGGATGGTCCTGGGGGTGAAGCAGAAGTTGTCCCCTGCTGGAAACAGCGGGACTTCTGCCAGTTAACCCGTGCGATGCTGCGCATCGCCGGGTTAACTGAATGTCATTTATAAACGCCGGGATGCGCGAACGCACTGCACAACCCGGCGTTTATATATGACATTCTGCGGGAAGGGGTTAAGGGTACGTTCACATGTACAGGATCCTGCGCAGATTTGATGCACAGGATTTGTAACTGCAGATTTGAAGCTGTGCTCAGTCATTTAGTTTACATTGAAATCTGCACAGAAAACCCTGTGCTTTAAATCTGCGTACGTGGGAATGTACCCTTAAGGGGTATACCGGCCAAATACATCTTATCCCCTGTCCAAAGTATAGGGGGTAAGATGTCTGATTGCAGGGGGCCCGCTGCTGGGACCCCAACGATCTCTGTGCAGCACCCACATTCTATGCGGGGCTCTCCAGTATCAGAAACCACTTTGTTTCCAGGACTGGAGACGTGATGTCACGCCACGCCCCCTGGTGATGTCACACCATGCCCCCTCCATTCATGTCTATGAGAGGGGCGTGATGACCGTCACGCCCATCCCATAGACATGAATGGAGGGGACGTGGCGTGACATATTTGGCCGGAATACCCCTTTAATGTTAACACACCATGACTGACCCTAAAGAGTAATAGCCACCTTTTATGTGCCATACAATAAAACTGCCAACCTTCTGTGCCTTCCCTCATAGGTAACAGTGCCATGTTATTCCCAGACTATACTTAAACAAATCTGTCAATCTAGAACATTGAAACCAAAGCCCAGGATTGCAAAGGGGAAAAACCCCTCTTAGCTTTTGTAGCTAATGAGTGGGGAAGTTATGGATCTGGGTGCTGCCCCTCTTAACCCCTTAAGGACACAGCACATTTTCACCTTAAAGGGGTACTCCACCCCTAGACATCTTATCCCCTATCCAAAGGATAAGGGTTAAGATGTCAGATCGCCGGGGTCCCGCTGCTGGGGACCCCCGGGATCGCCGCTGCGGCACAGCGCTATCATTACTGCACAGAGCGAGTTCACTCTGTGCGTAACAGGGGCGGATCCAGAGTCGAGTCTCGGGAGGGGCACTATTAGAGTATTTTGTGTTGGCAGACAGAAAATAAGATTACGAAACTTACAATATTATTAAATGTATCATACAGTCCTAACCTTGTTTATAACTCTTAAGCCGTGCTCAAATGTCAGAATAATAATCAAATATACCTATTGCCACAGAATGGGAAAGTGCTAAAGAGGTTTTTTTTTACCATTTTAAAACTACAGCTCCCAGTATGACCTAAGCAGTGGTAAGGGGATGCTGGGAGTTGTTGTTTCACCCATCATTACTGCAGAACTTACAAGTGACTCCAGCTCTGATAGGACACAGTAAGGAGAATACAGAATGATATCAGTGACTACAGGTGACGTCTTCTCTATAGTCTTCCCTTATATAATGTAGATGGTACATACCGCCAGGACTTGTTCCAGATAAATGTTCTCCCTGCAGAACTTGACGCCCGGACGTCTCCTCACAATGTCAGCGGATTCTGATCCTCTATATGAAAACAATAATTATTATAATACTGCTAAACACTGTATTGTTCTAATACAATACCGCCACACACCCTCTGAATATAATTCTGACACACGGTACCTCCTGAATATACAACACACTGTACCCTCTGAATATAATACTGCCACACACCGTACCCTCTGAATATAATACTACCACACACTGCACTCTCTGAATATAATACTACCACACACTGCACTCTCTGAATATAATACTATCACACACTGCACTCTCTGAATATAATACTACCACACACTGCACTCTCTGAATATAATACTACCACACACCATACCCTCTGAATATAATACTACCACACACTGCACTCTCTGAATATAATACTATCACACACTGCACTCTCTGAATATAATACTACCACACACTGCACTCTCTGAATAGAATACTACTGTTACGCCTAGCGCTCCGGGTCCCCGCTCCTCCCCGGAGCGCTCACGGCGTCTTTCTCCCTGCAGCTCCCCGGTCAGTCCCGCTGACCGGGAGCGCTGCACTGTCATGGCCGTTGGGGATGCGATTCGCACAGCGGGACGCGCCCGCTCGCGAATCGCATCCCAGGTCACTTACCCGTTCCCGTCCCCTGCTGTCATGTGCTGGCGCGCGTGGCTCCGCTCTCTAGGGCGCGCGCGCGCCAGCTCCCTGAGACTTAAAGGGCCAGTGCACCAATGATTGGTGCCTGGCCCAATTAGCTTAATTGGCTTCCACCTGGTCCCTGACTATATCTGACCTCCTCCCATGCACTCCCTTGCCGGATCTTGTTGCCCTTGTGCCTAGTGAAAGCGTTTTGTGTGTCTAAAGCCTGTGTACCAGTACTTCTGCTATCCACCCTGACTACGAACCTTGCCGCCTGCCCCCGACCTTCTGCTACGTCCGACCTTGCTTCTGTCTACTCCCTTGTACCTCGCCTATCATCAGCAGTCAGAGAGGTGAGCCATTGCTAGTGGATACGACCTGGTCACTACCGCCGCAGCAAGACCATCCCGCTTTGCGGCGGGCTCTGGTGAAAACCAGTAGTGACTTAGAACCGGTCCACTAGCGCGGTCCTCGCCAATCCCTCTCTGGCACAGAGGATCCACTACCTGCCAGCCGGCATCGTGACAGTAGATCCGGCCATGGATCCCGCTGAGGTCCCTCTGCCTTATATCTCTGATATCACCACGGTGGTCGCCCAGCAATCCCGACAGATCGCCCATCTAACCCACCAGCTGTCGGAAATGTCCACCATTGTGCACCAACTTCAGTCACAACTTCAGCAACAATCATCTCCTCCGCCAGCTCCTGCACCCCTTCCGCAGCGAGTGGCCACTCCTAGCCTCCGCCTGTCCTTGCCGGACAAATTTAATGGGGACTCTAAGTTTTGCCGTGGCTTTCTTTCGCAATGTTCCCTGCACATGGAGATGATGTCGGACCAGTTTCTTACTGAAAGGTCTAAGGTGGCTTTCGTAGTCAGCCTTCTGTCTGGAAAAGCCCTGTCATGGGCCACACCGCTCTGGGACCGCAATGACCCCGTCACTGCCTCTGTACACTCCTTCTTCTCGGAAATTCGAAGTGTCTTTGAGGAACCTGCCCGAGCCTCTTCTGCTGAGACTGCCCTGCTGAACCTGGTCCAGGGTAATTCTTCCGTTGGCGAGTACGCCATACAATTCCGTACTCTTGCTTCTGAACTATCCTGGAATAATGAGGCCCTCTGCGCGACCTTTAAAAAAGGCCTATCCAGCAACATTAAAGATGTTCTGGCCGCACGAGAAACTCCTGCTAACCTGCATGAACTCATTCATCTAGCCACTCGCATTGACATGCGTTTTTCTGAGAGACATCAAGAGCTCCGCCAGGAAAAAGACTTAGATCTCTGGACACCTCTCCCACAGTCTCCACTGCAATCTGCGCCTAGGCCTCCCGCCGAGGAAGCCATGCAAGTGGATCGGTCTCGCCTGACCCTGGAAGAGAGGAATCGCCGTAAGGAAGAGAATCTTTGTCTGTACTGTGCCAGTACCGAACATTTTTTGGTGGATTGCCCTATCCGTCCTCCACGTCTGGGAAACGCACGCTCGCACCCAGCTCTCGTGGGTGTGGCGTCTCTTGATGCTAAGTCGGCTTCTCCACGTCTCACGGTGCCTGTACGGATTTCTACTTCAGCCAGCTCTTCCCTCTCAGCCGTGGCCTGCCTGGACTCTGGTGCCTCTGGGAATTTTATTCGGGAGTCCTTGGTGAATAAATTCCGCATTCCGGTGACCCGTCTTTTCAAGCCACTCCACATTTCCGCGGTCAACGGAGCCAGGTTGGATTGCACCGTGCGTTACCGCACGGAGCCCCTCCTAATGTGCATCGGACCTCATCACGAGAAAATTGAATTTTTGGTCCTTCCCAATTGCACTTCCGAAATTCTCCTTGGACTACCCTGGCTTCTACACCATTCCCCAACCCTGGACTGGTCCACTGGGGAGATCAAGAGTTGGGGTCCCTCTTGTTCCAAGGACTGCCTTAAACCGGTTCCCAGTACTCCCTGCCGTGACCCTGTGGTTCCTCCTGTATCCGGTCCCCCTAAGGTCGTTAGGGACTCTGCCTGCCACAGAAAATGCCTCTCCCCCCCTCCCAGTCCACTCAGGCAAGCCTCGGTGCCTCCTCATGGCCCTCGTCCTGGTGTCACACTGCCCCGTGCCAGGCCTCGCCCTCTGCCCTCCCTCCCCATTCCCACTCCTGCTGTACTGCCTGCCATTGAGGAAACCATCCATTCCTTCCCGGTGTCCTCATCCCAGGGGAGGCAGTCACCGGACAAAAAAAAGGGGAGACCTAAGGGGGGGGGTACTGTTACGCCTAGCGCTCCGGGTCCCCGCTCCTCCCCGGAGCGCTCACGGCGTCTTTCTCCCTGCAGCTCCCCGGTCAGTCCCGCTGACCGGGAGTGCTGCACTGTCATGGCCGTTGGGGATGCGATTCGCACAGCGGGACGCGCCCGCTCGCGAATCGCATCCCAGGTCACTTACCCGTTCCTGTCCCCTGCTGTCATGTGCTGGCGCGCGCGGCTCCGCTCTCTAGGGCGCGCGCGCGCCAGCTCCCTGAGACTTAAAGGGCCAGTGCACCAATGATTGGTGCCTGGCCCAATTAGCTTAATTGGCTTCCACCTGGTCCCTGACTATATCTGACCTCCTCCCATGCACTCCCTTGCCGGATCTTGTTGCCCTTGTGCCTAGTGAAAGCGTTTTGTGTGTCTAAAGCCTGTGTACCAGTACTTCTGCTATCCACCCTGACTACGAACCTTGCCGCCTGCCCCCGACCTTCTGCTACGTCCGACCTTGCTTCTGTCTACTCCCTTGTACCTCGCCTATCATCAGCAGTCAGAGAGGTGAGCCGTTGCTAGTGGATACGACCTGGTCACTACCGCCGCAGCAAGACCATCCCGCTTTGCGGCGGGCTCTGGTGAAAACCAGTAGTGACTTAGAACCGGTCCACTAGCGCGGTCCTCGCCAATCCCTCTCTGGCACAGAGGATCCACTACCTGCCAGCCGGCATCGTGACAACTACCACACACTGCACTCTCTGAATATAATACTATCACACACTGCACTCTCTGAATAGAATACTACCACACACTGTACCCTCTAAATGTAATACTACCACACACACTGCATTCTCTGAATATAACTTGCTGTGCAGGGCACCCTCTGAATAAAATACCCAAATGTTTTGTGGCCCATAAAAAATGTACCACCCAGAAATTCCTCTTAATCTACAATATACTTCTGAAATGCAGAACACTCTGTTCCTTCACATATAGTAATAATGCCCCATCGTGTGCCCCTACATATAATGATTATGACCCGTCCTGTTCCCCCCACATAATAATAATGCCCTGTGCCCCTAACATATATTTCCCCCTGTGGTGTGTCCTTCACATATAGTGCCCCCGTTCTTTGCCCCTCACATATAATGCCCCCATCATGCGCCCCTCATATATAATGCCCCCATCATGTGCCCCTCATATATAATGCCCCATCATGTGCCCCTCATATATAATGCCCCGTGCTGTGCCCTTCACAGATAATGCCCCCATTTTTTGCCCCTCACATATAATGCCCCCATCATGCGCCCCTCACATATAATGCCCCCGTTTTTTGCCCTTCACATATAATGCCCCCATCATGCGCTCCTCACATATAATGCCCTCTGTACTGTGCCCCTCACATATAATGCCCCCTGTGCTGTGCCCCTCACATATAATGCCCCCATCCTGTCCCTTCAGGGGGCATTATATGTGAGGGGCACAGCACAGGGGGCATTTTATGTTTGGGGCACATGACAGGAGCATTAATTTTGAGGGGCACAGCACAGGGGGCATTTTATGTTTGGGGCACATGACAGGAGCATTATTTGTGAGGGGCACAGCACAGGGGGCATTATATGTGAGGGGCGCATGATGGGGGCATTATATGTGAAGGGCGCATGATGGGGGCATTATATATGAGGGGCGCATGATGGGGGCATTATATATGAGGGGTGCATGATGGGGGCATTACATATGATGGGCACAGCACAGGGGGCATTATATGTGAGGGGCACAGCACAGGGGACATTATATGTGTGGGGCAAAGCACGGGGCATTATATGTGTGGGGCACAGCACAGGTGGCATTATATGTGTGGAGCACAGCACAGGGGGCATTATATGAAATAATGCCTTCTGTGCTGTGCCCCTATCATATAATGCCCCCAGTCCAGCCCCATAGGGGGGCATTATACGTAAGGGGAACAATATATGTGAGGGGCACAGCACAGGGGGCATTATATGTGAGAGACACATGACAGGGCTCAGTGCTCTTAACATATAATGCCCCCTGTCATAGGCAGCTCACATTAATTTCTCCTTTCCTGTGCCACATAATTGCCACCTACCCCAGTGTCATGTAGTTGACTCTTTTAAACAGAAAAAAAAAATGTGTACTTAGATTTTGTTCCCCCGCCGAAAATCTTCTTACTTGCAGGCAGCGTCACACAGGCAGCTCAGTGTGCACTGCAGACAAGCCGAGCGACGAGCCGCGGGGACGGGATCTTCCGGCGCCGGCACGATAATGTGATGTCATCGCGCCGGCCTGTCAGCACTTGGTCCCCGCAGCCGCGCCGAGCCGGCAAAAAGGTAAATAAACAGTGTGAGGGAGCGGGAGCTGACAGCTCCCGCTCCGCTATGCTATTTTATTAGTATTATACGGGGGAGGCAGAAATCTCGGGGGGGGGGGGGGGGCGGGGGGCAATTGCCCCGTTGCCCCCCCCCCCTGGATCCGCCACTGGTGCGTAATGACAGGCAATACAGGACATGGAGCAGCGTGACGTCATGGCTCCGCCCATCGTGACATCACGGCCCGCCCCCTTAATGCAAGTCTATGGCAGGGGGTGTGACGACTGCCATGCCCCTTCCCATAGACTTGTATTGAGGGGGCGGGTCGTGCCATCACGAGGGGCGGAGCCGTGATGTCACGATGCTCCGGCCCCTGCATTGCCCGTCATTACGCGCAGAGTGAACTCACTTTGGATAGGGGATAAGATGTCTAGGGGCGGAGTACCCCTTTAAGAGCACAATTTTATTTTTGCGTTTTCGTTTTTTCCTCCTTGTCTTCTAAAATCCATAACTCTTTTATATTTCCATTCTCAGACCCATATGAGAATGGAAATGGAGGGCTTGTTTTTTGCGTGACCAGTTGCACTTTGTAATGACATTGCTCATTTTACCCTAAAATCTATGGTAAACCCAAAACAATATTTTTTGTGAAAGGAAATTTAAACGAAAATAATAATTTAGCAAATTTGGGGGGGGGTTTGTTTTCACGCTGTCCACTTTTTGGTAAAATGACATGTTTTCTTTATTCTCTGGGTCAATACAATTAAAATGATACCCATGGTTACATACATTTCTTTTATTATACTGCTTTAAAAAATCTCAAACCTATTTTTACAAAATCAGTACATTTAAAATTGCCCTATTTTGACCACCTCTTTCCTTTTTTTTCGTATTCAGGGATGTGTGACGGCTAATTTTTTGTGCCATGATCTGTAGTTTGTTGTAGCACCACGCTTGCACATATTTGAATTTTTGATCACATTTACGCTGATCGCCGTAGGAGATCATTAACATTATATTTTTATAGTTTGTGCATTTGCGCACGTGACAATACCAAATATATTTATTACTTATTGTTTTTTATGCTTTTGTGTATTCATATGAGGAAAAGAGGTGGTTTTAAACTTTATTTCTCATTTTTTTTTTTTACTTTTTTTTACAAATATTTTACACTTTAATTAGATTGCTAATACTGTTCAGTGCTATGCATAGAGCATAACATTGAGCAGTATTATCGGCAATCTTCTGCTCTGGTCTGCTGGAAGGCAGATCAGTGCAGAAGACCCCAGGAGACAAACGAAGGCAGGTGAGGGGATCTCCGTCCACCATCTTGGCTGATCTGATCCCCACAGCAGTGCCGCAGGCGATTAGTTCAACCATTTTATGTGCCGCACTGCTGCAGATGCCGTGATCTTTATTGATCACGGCATCTGAGGGGTTTAATGGCAGACATCAGCGCAATCACTGATGTCTGCCATTATCGGCGGGTCCATGGCTGCTGACAGCTGCCGGGACCTGCTGGGAATGAAGCGAGCGCAGCTCCTGCACTCGCGTCACAGCCGCAGCATAAATGTATGGAGCTTTGTGCTAAGTAACGCTATTATTTGGGTGCGAAAACAAAGGCAAATAAATATTTCTGTAAGTGGCAAACAATTTGTTAAAATTATTTAGGGTTTTCGGCACAGTAGGAATAAATGTCAGCAACCCTGATGGTCTAGGACAGAGAATGGGTTAAATTTTACATCCTTGGTGGCCTAGGGCAGAGAAAGGTTAATGTCAGTATTTCTGGTAGGCTAGGGCATAGAAAGTGTTAATGCTGTATTGCTGGTGTTCTCTTGGTGTTCTTATCCTTTCAGCTTCCAGCGTTTTTCTTGTAGGAGTAAGTCTGAGGCTAGAATTAATAGTCATCTTTCCTCTTACACAGACTGCTTCCTGTGGTCCCCCCTGTTTCAGACTGCTCTCATGCTCCCATTTCCCTTACCGACAGCTCTTCATACATCTGCACCACACCCTCTTTTTCACTGCTTATTCTCTAGTCCCCTAGCTGCCCCTTTCACACATATTGTTCCCCGTGACCCCTTTGGTTACACAGACTAGCACCATATCTCTCATTAACTACTTCTTATGCCCTCATATACCTCACAGACTGTTCCCCCTTCAGACAAACCGCTCCCCTTCTCCATGCTTCCCTGTTTTACACTTTGTTTTAGTGAATTCAGTTATGTGAACTTCACAAGCTTTCATCTACCATAGCATAAAGCTGAACTACTGATTGTTCAGCTTCTTGTCTCTTCCCTTCACAGAAATGAGTTCAGAAAGGGATAGATAGGATCTTGCCGCTGGTATTAAACAGCCAAGGAACGATGCCATGTGTCGCAGTGGGAATTAAGGCCTTGAGCAATTACCCAGTCACACCTCCAGTACTGGCCCTGGTATTAATTACATTTGCGATATATTGCTATAGTTATCTATGACTATGCAGAATTTGTCAAGTTTAAATCTAAAAATAATTATCTTTGTCCTTTAATCTATGTTTTCTATTATAGGCTTTGGCGCAGCAAGTTCCGGATATGCTGGCTGAAGATATTAAAAAGTATTTTATATTCTCCTGCATTTGGTCTTTTGGAGGATGGTTGGACTCTAATGAAAGAACTTCATTCAGCCACTGGTGGAGACGAACTTTCAGGAGCCATACAACATTTCCTGCAGAAGGAGAAGTAAATTGACAGAGGCATTATATTTTTCTCATGTGACCTAACTGAAGTATACCATACATGCCAGAAAGCATTTAGTGAACACACTTATGCATACTGTATACACGTTTATTATATAAACACATTTATCACATATACTCTTAGAAAGTATCCATGGACTTCCATTTACCTGACAGAAGCCAGAAAGAGAATCTTTTTTTTCTGCTGGGAATTTTAGTGTAGTCAAATATTCTATTCCATGCAGAGGCAGACAGTAAAAAAGAGTACACCACGTGGTATATGTATTTTAACATGTAAACTTATGGGTTTTGTATCCCTTTCTCTAAAAGCTCTATGCAAATGTAAAGGAATAGTGGGGGTAATTACACATACAGGTCCCAGCTTTATGTCCTGTTCCACGGCAGCCTGGGCTTCCAGGTCTGCACTTTTCAAGATACTGGTTTGACCCCTCCCCCTTCCGTCGAATCTCTACCAATTACCAGTCAAAGGACCAGTATGGAACACACGTAGCTCTGCACATACATCACCTTCATACATTTTGTGAGACTGGGGCATTGTGGAGCTGGTGCAGCTCAAACTTAGATATCACATGGATAAATCAGACAGAATTCCGTTATCCCATAGTATATGTAGCACATATTGTGCAGGTGATTACAGAGTGCAATACTGAGGGCAGCATGCCGTGCATGGGGAAGGACACCGCCGGTCTCTATGAACATGTGTGGGAGATCTTTCACAGCATAGGCTCTCCTTCCTTTCCCTTTCCAGCATAACACCCAAGTAAAAGGAGGTGGTAATGTTGCTACAGTACTGTATATAGAGGAGGCATAAGATGTATGGCCAACATATCACATTGCATGCTTTACAGTGGCATACATTGAGTCTTCTGATGTATTTTTCCAACATATACTGCACATCTAGTGTGAATAGTGCCTATCATGTAAAACTACGTAATTAGTTAGATAGCAAAGAGGACTGCAGCACACCAGAATAACAGTGAAAAACCTAAGTGTTTATTCCATCCAGACAGATGCAACATTTCGGTCGCCCATTGCGGCCATTTTCAAGCATTTTTCACTGTTCATCTGGTGTGCTGCAGTCCTCTTTGCTATCTAGTTACCTGGTGCCTGTGATCTGGCCGCTATACTGCGTGCACCCATTTCATCGCTGCCTGGGAGTGTGCCCTATGCTTGCTTTCTACTACGTAATTAGTTAGATATATGACCCACAGCTGCAGCTCTAATTTCTTCTATTCTAATTTGGTTAGGTGCGGTGTTGTAAAGAAGTATGTATTCCAATAAGTATTTTGGTTCATATAATAATTACTTAAAGTAACTTTAATTCCTATGCACCAATATATATGTGTACATTGAAGGATAAATGCATGGTAAGAGTTAATAGGCCTCCTTCCCTAGTAGACAAGCATCATCTTCTTGAAGAGACAATACAACTTGGCACTGGTTTTCTTTTGGCAAGGAGTGATCATGTTGAAATGATGTGCCTGCGAATAAGTGTCAGGACCTGTCATCACTACTCACGAGCATAAATATTTAATCCCAATCGAACGTTTGTTGCTGACAATCCGTATTCATTTTTGCTGCAGGTCTGGGACTATCATATTGACACTGATACGAGACATTTTGTCAGATGGCATGACACACTTTCCTCTTACTCTGTTAGTCAAGGGCAAAGTGTCGCCTCCGAGGCGTTTGTTCACACAGTGCACAGTGAGGTAATACTATGTCTATACTTCTTTTTTTTATACTGTGATTTTAATAAAAATACTAATAACTGTTTGTTTAAAACACATTTTCTTTTCTTTTCAATTAACATTCCTATGGTATTCTTTAAGCTACTGTACTTCTTGTTAAAGGGGTACTCCGGTGAAAACCTTTTTTCTTTTAAATCAACTGGTGGCAGAAAGTTAAACATATTTGTAAATTACTTCTATTAAAAAATCTTAATCCTTCCAGTACTTATTAGCTGCTGAATGCTACAGAGGAAATTCCTTTCTTTTTGGAGCACTGATGACATCACGAGCACAGTGCTCTCTGCTGACATCTCTGTCCATTTATGCAGCCATGCAGAGCAGATGTATGCTAAGGGCAGCATGGTGGCTCAGTGGTTAGCACTGCTGCCTTGCAGTGCTGGGGTCTTGGGTTCAAACCCCACTAAGGACAACAATAAATAAAGCATTATTATTATAATAACGTCAGCAGAGAGAAATGTGCTCGTGATGTCATCAGAGAGCATTCCAAAAAGAAAAGAATTTCCTCTGTAGTATTCAGCAGCTAATAAGTACAGGAAGGATTAAGATTTTTTAATAGAAGTAATTTACAAATATGTTTAACTTTCTGCCACCAGTTGATTTAAAAGAAAAAAGGTTTTCACCGGAGTACCCCTTTAAGTAGGGAATAAAGAACAATTGCATAGAAAATGGTAAAGTCATGCATAAATGTCCTGTAATGTATACAGTTGGTCTACAAGTAAGTTTATATACACTTGGGTTGAAATCATTAACACAAATTTTTGTCCCCTTCATGGGTTCCATATCAACAAACTATACAGATGTAATGCATGCCACCATTATAATGGCAGTACACAGCAGGCCTGCAGCTCATTGGAGAATGGTAATGCATACAATACTGTATGCATTGCTGCTGACCTTATAGTTACCAGCCTGTTAATGCAACAATAGTCCATTGTTTTAACATGGTGTTGTGCTGCCAAATGTTAAGTGAGCAACAATGCATACAGTACTGTATGTATCACTGCTTAACAAATATAAGTACATCCAGTGGGCTGGCTGCTCTTGCACCTGGCCAAGCAAATGCTATGTGAACTACAATGTATACAATACTGCATCATTGCTCACTACTTACAGGAGCAGGGAGTCCAGCAATAGACAGGAGTCCCTGCTCCTGTAGTACTTTCTGTGGCATGCTGTGCTCTTAGAGTAGTTTACCATGAAAGCAGAGAAACGTATCACCGATCTGTTTGGTGGGCACTATGGGGGACATTTATTAATGTTTGCTTATGTATTCCTTTTTTTTAGTTATTTTTTCCTTACAATTTGTCTGCTTACATGTGACATATTTATCAACTGGTTGCAGCCTGTTGATAAATTTGTTGCACGTAAGTAATTTTTTTCTTTTTTTTTGCTTTGGTAGTGGCTTTTTCTGCTCCATGTTTAAGCTGGAGTAAATTTAGTAGGTTTTATCATGCGATGCGACTTTTTTGCGACTTTCGCACTTGATAAATCTGTGACCACTGCAAGTCACAAATCTCTTTTTGCTTTGGTAAGCAAGTTTTTTTTTTTGCTTAGGGTACTGCACATTCAAAAAGTCGCGCTAAAAATAGAGTAGTCGCACATGGGACTTTTTTGCATCAATTTTAAGCAAAATAAAACTAATAAATACTTTCATAAATTTCCCCTTATGTCTGTAGTTGTAGTGAGTTGTTTAGAGTATTTAAGAAATGCAGAGACCAGAGGGTTCATGTGTAACTATGAGGAACCTATTACGACTTGCAAATCCTGTGCATCAAATCTGCTCCGATGGAAAACTTTTTTTTTTTTTTAAATCAACTGATGCCAGGAAGTTAAACAGATTTGTAAATTACTTCCATAAAAAAAATCTTAATCCTTCCAGTACTTATTAGCTGCTGAATACTACAGAGGAAATTATTTTCTTTTTGGAACACAGTGCTCTCTGCTGACATCTCTGTGCTATGGGAATTTTATCGTACTCTGAACAGTTCTTAAAATGGACAGAGATGTCAGCAGAGAGCACTGTGCTCGTGATGTCAGCAGAGAGCTCTGTGTTCCAAAAAGAAAAGAATTTCCTCTGTAGTATTCAGCAGCTGATAAGTACTGGAAAGATTAAGATTTTTTAATAGAAGTAATTTACAAATCTGTTTAACTTTCTGGCACCAATTGATTTAAAAAAAAAAAAAAAGTTTTCCACCAGAGTACCCCTTTAATAGGAATTTTTCTTCTTGCTTGACTATTTGACATAACATTACATTCTATTTTTTAGTTTAGTTTCATTTAACAAAAATTTTCATTGTTATAAATTAGGACAAATTACTTTTCTTTGCAGCAACTTTTATACCTTTCGAGCTTGTTGGTTACATCTGGTTGCCCCATTCTATTTGCTGGAGATTCAGGATGTGGCAAGTCTACTCTCAGCCAGGAGCTACTTAACTGTCTATGTTCGGGTGATGTTGCAGAGATGTCTGAGCTAAGAATCCCTATTAACAGGTAATGTAAGACACTTTACAGGTGAAAATAAGATTCCTCATATTGTCTAAAAAGCACAAAGCTTGGTATAGGAATAGACATAGGGTGTCCACTTTACTTACCCGTACCCCCTTCTATTTTATGTTATATGCATTTATCTATTATTTAAGGAACACTGTGGTCCAAAGATAATGTCTAACAGATTGTATTATGCACAGCAGATGCTTCAATGCATAGGATTAATGCCAACATGTTCTGGGTGATAGGCACTACTGGGTATAATGTAACAAATAATGAGCAGAACAACATGTTCTATGCCGAGTCCTCATCTGTTTCATGTCTCAGGTGAACCTCTAAAAAGAAGCAAGTAGGTGTAGCATTACCAGTGAATGCTGTTCTGCATTCCCTCTGTTTATCTGCAATAAATACATTTGAACTGTATTTAGAGTATTCTGTCACGAGCAATGTTTTTAGAGCAAAGTTAGTAATGCCTTCAGGATTTTCTGTATTTGTGTTTGCTTATTTTCTAAAAGGTCAAAATACAAGTGCAGCCTGTTCTCTGATCAAAACCAAAAGGTGGCTATCTGAAAAAAGAGCTTAGGTTAAATAGTGGAATTTTTATGTGTCCAAGACACTTTGTTGGAATTTAGAAAATGTTGACAAACCTTTGGTCCTTAATGGGTGTCTGGTTTAGAAATTCTATTTACAAATACCCTATTAGAGAATATTGAGTTATTAATATTGGGTCTACTGTTCCAGCACTTATCAGTCCACCAGTGTAGAGATCAGCTGCAAAGATAGCCCATTTATCCGCTGCACAACTATTAACTCTTCAGATACTGCTATCAAAGTTGACATCGGCATCTAAAACAATGTTAACAGCGTCGGTGGTGCAGTGGTTCCGATCTCCCGCCTGTAGCGAAATGGCAAGCAAGAGATTCGCTCTATCAATAGGAGATGGCCGGCAGCCACAAAAGGCTAGGTAAGTCCTCTGGCTGCCGGCCATCTCCTATTGATAGAGTGGATCAGTGCAGTACAGATGTGCTTCACTGATATGTATGAGGAATCTAATCATTTCTCATACAAGTCTCCCAAGTGTAAAAAAAAAAGATCAAATAGTGCTAACACCCTAATGAATTAACCTCTTACATAATAAGTTTAAATCACCCCACTTTTCAAATTTTTTAAATAAAAAAATTTAAACAAAAATAAACATATGTGGTATTGCCGCATGTGGAAATGTCTGAACTAGTAACATATAACATTAATGAAACATAAACATAAAAAATGACAGTTATAAATTGCTGAGTTTTGGTTACTTCATATACCATAAAACATTAATAAAAAGCAATCATAAAGTCCCCAAAAAAAACTGGTACCAATAAAAACTACAGATCACTGGCTGAAAAAACTGGCTAAGGCATTAAGGGGTACTGTTGTCATCATGAGGCTGATACCACAAGAAGTTTATAGGAATGTTGGTTACATGAGACGTGCTTTGAATAAGAAGAGAACATAGTGCTCCTTTAAAAATATTTTTCATTTTTGTACCAGTGAAACATTAATGCTTCCCTAGTGAGATCTGAGAAATGAAAAGAAGGAAAACTTGTACATTCAATTTAGCATGATCCAGAAAAGTCTGTAAATCATGCAAATGTAGTTTCAGGAATGATAGACTGCTGATAATTGCTGGCTTATTAGGCATTGTTGTAATTGCAGACAGTACATATACCTGTACTTTGCATATTTATTTTCTAGCTCTACGGATCCTCGGAGACTATGGGGATGTTTAAAAGACCGATTAGAATGGCGACATGGCACATTGCATACACCAGCAGGAAACAAGAAATTGTTATGTTTGCTTGATGACCTCAACCTTGCTAAGGTGATTACTTTATACTCAGGAGACTAGACGAGGCAGCCTATTATTGCAAATTAGTTTGGAAGACCTGTCTTGCTGCGGCAAATCAAAAGCACATTTTATAAATGTGGTGCTTGCAAGGTTAAACATTGTGCACAGCAGATGTACAAATGGTGACTTAAGGCTAAGTGCATTGGAATGTATTTATTGTGCAATGTTCGGGTGCTTTGCTTGAATGCCACTCTGTAAACGAATGTATTTCCAATTTCTTAAGTCAGGTGGCTGCATTGATCTCAGTATAAGTGATGCAATAATATTGTGTTGTACAATTAGTTAATTAAGCCACATCTATAATTCAATTTTTAGATATTTACAAGTTTTAAAGCATACTTTAGAATGCAAAAGTTCAAGAAGTTATCCAGTATATAAAACTGTATCCCCTATCCACAGGACCCCCTGCAGTCTCCTGCCAGATGCCCTGCCTCTCTGCATGAATGACAATGTATCGACCACGGCATGAAGCTGTGGCCCATAAGCTTCCTCCATGAATCTCTAAAGGAGAGCCAGAGATACAGCGTTCATGTATCTTCGGCTCTCCCCTAAAGATTCTTAGAGGGGGCGTGTTGACCACCACTTTGTGCCGTAGTCACCACAGCATTATTCATGCAGAGAGGCAAAGCATCGGGCAGTAGATCGCAGAGGTCCCAGCAGTCGGGCCCCCTGCGATCTGACACT